>NC_092415.1:53734555-54095180 GCF_040894005.1 Engystomops pustulosus
ACATTTCGTGTGAGTGTCCAGGAGTTAAGGATTTGTGAAAGGCAGTTCTTGCCCTTCCTGATAGATTGACATCTTCCTCCACCCCACGCAGTCCGGCTATCGCTCTCAGTGTATTCTGGCTCATATAAGAAAGTCAGATTTGGGCTTTTGAGGCCTTTTGTTATGGCAAAGAGGCTTGTCATTCCCAGAGTATGGAAGTCGACTACACCCCCCCCCCCTCTAGGTCAATGTGGTCTGTAGAAATGGCAGGAGGATGGAGGAGATTTGGTGCTGGATGATTATCGGCCTGATGCCGGGTACCAATTCCACCTGTGATGGCTACCATGGGTCTCCTTTAGGGATTCCTCACAGTTTGCTTATTGGATAAGTGGACTGTAATCTGTTGGCATTTGATGAGATGCTCTACCGCCCCTACCCACCTACAGTCATCGTTTTGTCCTATTTTGTTTGAGTGTCCTGTGAGTCAGTATGTGTGTGTTGGATGTATGATGTCTCTATGTGGATTCTAAACTTAGTTTGGTTACGTGTTAGTTTTTCTTTTATGGGTTTGTACAAACTTTAGTGGAGAGCGGGATGCATGCTTACATTTTGCTTTATACGGCGGGTACCGCCCTATTGTGTTTTCCTAATATATTCTATGTGCTCTGAAGTTATGTGTAATCCTTGATTGTTGATGCTTCTGTGTGCATTTATCACTCAATTCGTGTGATTTCAATGTACTATAAGTAAGTACACCTGATGTTAATATTTTGTTACAATAAAGCTTTTTTATTGAACCTAAAAATATGTCTCCATGAGCCCTCTTCATAGAGAGATGAGGTTTGCTGCATATTGCAATAAACACCCACCACTAACACCCACGATCAGTGCTAGAGTGCTAACCCTTTGATTGCCGCCGGTGGCATTTAAAAGACAGCGGCGCATGGGAACCCCTAATTTTGTTTTGATTGTCCATCCCAGTGATGTCATCGGAAAGCGGCAATCTGTTGCCATGACAGCCTAGGGTATTAAAAAGACTTTGCACATTGTAATAGATGACGTGAAAACTCTCCATAGACTACCAAATACTTTTTTTAAAAAAATGTAAAGTTAAAAATTTTTAAAAAGTGAATAAAATCTAAAAGTTCAAATCACCCCCTTTCCCTAGAACCTATATGTAAGTAAACAAGTTAAGTCATAAACATGTGTAAGGGATTAGGTCCGGGATCGTCGTCTCCTGGGGTAGACGGGCACAATTCACCAGCACACAAGTAAATTCACTGTCCACACTGTGCGATTTGGGTATAACTGACCGCAGGCAGTTTTATTCGGCAGTAAAACAAAATAAACAAAACAGCAAAAATAAAGCCTAAGCCTCTCCGGCACTAATTACACATAGAGGTTCCCTACCTCACCAAGTGCTGGCCTACTGCCAGGAACCCCAAAAACTCACAGTATCAGCTCACTGCCACAGCTCCACAGGCCGTTGACGTAACCTGTCTCTTCCCCAGGGTGGAGCCATTGTGGGAAGTCTGTACCAGGTAGTTATGCAGGACTTCCAGCTGGCTGCTAATTAAACTTAATCAGACAGACCCAACTATCCCAGGTTTGCCATCTGCCCAGCTTTTCCTTAGGCAAAATACACCTTTCATGCCCAAAATCTGCTTTAGTGGCAGTTACCCTGCCACAAATGTTAAGTATTGCGGAGTCCCAAAATGTCCAGTCTATCAAAATATAATAACGGTTATTTGCTCATGCATCATGTGATAAGGTCTCTTGTAGGTCTGCTTGATGTCAGGGGAGCTAAAAGAGGCGTGGCTTTCCTTATCCCCTCCAGGAAAACTTAGCATATTTTCCCAGAATTCCCTAGTGGAGCATCCATGGCTATAAGACTCCATACACCTTCATGGTGGCCTTAATTGGCAGTCTCTGTAAGGAGAATTCTTACTTCCTGACCAGAGTTATACTAGACGGTCTTATTATGCACCACATTTATATAAGTGCAAGAGATAAATCTGTTGTTGTATAAGAATATCTAGTGATACTCTGCACCTCCCATTGGTTGGCTTTCTTTACGCCAAAAAATTAGGACACAATTCTGTCCGGTCAGCAGTATCTCTGGTGCACGGACCTTTTTAGCGCAAGCCTGCACCCTTTTTCACAGGTCATGCCCTTTTTGTCGAGCTAGTGGTAGGAGAGCCAGAAAACTGTCTTAAACCCTTTATAAATCTGGTGCAGACAGTTTCTTAGTGAAAACTATGACATAATTCTGCCATAGACAGATTAATAAATCTCCCCCATAGTGTCAGTGAGACCAGTACACTGCCGCCTCAGGGGTGGGTGGCTTGTGTTGGTGGAGCAGGCTCTGAGTCTGAAATGCTGGCTCCCAACCTGTATTTGAGGCAGCGGAGCACAGGAGCTCTGAGTGTGTTTTTTTTCAATCAGCATGGGAGCATCACTGTAACTACAGGGGGAAAGCATTGGCTACTGGGGGGGCAGCACTGACTACTGGGGGGCAGCACTGACTACTGGGGGAAGCAATGTCTACTGGGGCAGCACTGTGACTACTGGGGGCAACACTTGCACTATTGGGGGTAGCTTTGTGACTATGATGATTGGCTATTGGTGAAGACACGGTGGCTAATGACTACATGGAGAAGGCCACATAGACAAACAGGACAGTGAGCCCTAAGCTAAGCCCCCAAAGCTTCACAATTTGACAAAGGTTTTTTCTAGGAATACTCTATTAATATTAACTATGTATTAAATTTAACACCTATAATGCTACAAAACCAGAACATTATGAGTCGGAAGCTCATTTGAGCCATGAGAGAGAGCGAAGCTCAAGATCTACCTGGTAATAGCAGGGAAGTCAAGCTGTCACCTTGGAATGTCCCAGGTTCACCCTCCAGGTACTTCACCAACGATCTTCCAGGTTGGAAGCAAGCCCAACAAGACCGAAAAAATGAGAATGACTCTATTAGGTTCTTACACTTACTCTGTTACAGTTTTGTATAAGTGTCCAACACCTTTAAAGGACATCTATCAGAAGATTTACTGATAGTAGACTGTCCAAACTTATATGCTTGTCCTTTACTAAAGGCACTAGCCCCACGTGTCTCATGTAATGGAACGCCACTTTCTAAAAATATGAAAATGAGTAGAAGGCGCTCCGACTACACCACCATGGCACCTCTTGGCTCCGCTACTCTCTTTATTTTAGCCTGGTCCTGCCTGCCGATCTACAGACACCCGTGATCTACAGACACCCGTGATCTACAGACACCCGTGATCTACAGACACCTGGTGAACTACAGACACCCGGTGATCCACAGACACGCGTTGATGTCATGATGGATAGGCGGGATAAGGCTATAATTAGGAGAGTGGGGGTGACATAGATCGACTCCGGCTCATTTCCATATTTTTATAAACAAGTCCTCCATTACAAAAGAATATGGGGCCAGTGCCTTTGATAAAGGAGAAGATAAGTTCACAGTTTACCATCAGTAAGAGCTGATTAAGTCTTCTAAAAATGGAATTGTCCGCTCAGGCCATAGCAGTCTCAGGAGATTCAGCCCTAACAGTAGGGACCACAAGTCCCTGTCACGTCCTTTCAGGTGATTTCCAACAAGTCCACAAACAAGAAACTCATGGCCATAAGCACAGCACCACTACCCCCATCATCTCCCCAATGTTGCCCTGGTCAGAACTACATCCCGGACCTCCTCATACTGTCCCTACAACACCACAAACGTCCCGGGGCTGGGGGCGGAGCCTTGGTCGGGTCACGTGAGGGAGGCGCGGGCTCATATGCAGGGGGCGGAGCACGCGCGAGGCGTGCATGGAGGATGGATTACCAGGGCGGCCTGGAGGACCAGGAGCTGCGGGAGGCGCAGAGGGAATACCTCGACTTCCTGGACGATGATGTGCGGAACGCTCGGTTATAGTGTAGTACACAGCGCCACCTGCTGGTGACTGCGTGTCACTACCAGTCAGAGGCTGCTGCCCCGCGGGCGGCGTTGATGTGCGGGACATGAGCTGCAGTGATGGGGCAGGTTACATGATGTATGGGGAGCCCCTGAGGCTCATTCACCTGTAGTCCCGCTATTCCAGGCTCCTGGGTGACACAAGCTGCGGGCATTAGAGGTTTTCTAGCTTCACTTCCCTTGCAACTTAAAGTGGGATTCCCATTACTGGAAATTAATGTTATTGTTTGTATTATAAAAAGTTATACAATTTTTCAATATACATTCTGTAACAATACCACACGGTTTTCTAGATCTCTGCTTGCCGTATCTCTCTGTGATACTAATGAGCAGTGCACCTGTGTGATCATGGTCAGATTTCTGTCCACTAGAAATAAACAACAAAGCTTCCTATATAATGACAGCAAGCAGAGATCTAGAAAACCTTGAGGAATTGATACAGAAAGTATATTGGAAAATTGTATAATTTTTTTTATCATAAAAACGATAACATTAATTTGCTGAAATGGGAACACCCCTTTAAAATAACAAATCACTTCCACTTCCTATCCAAGTGTCCACCATCCTCTGCATTTCACTTGTTACAACAAGGCAGTCTCTTTCCCTTGGAAAACCCCTTTAAGCTGGAGACACATGTAGACAATTTCTAAAGGGAAATGACTGCTACAGAAATCTCCTATCAGGTCCTCCTTCCCCAAAAATGCAGAAATCCATTGCGCTCCACACCTCCATGACCTTCAATGGTTTTGGTTTGCAAAATCTGCATTAGCAATTGACATTATGCAGCTGAATTTCATTTTACGCTGCAGACCGTTTTACATCACATCTGAATGAACGTGATTGAAATGCCAGGTTTGCCAATACACAACAACTACGGCCATGTTCACACCTGCATTCCCATCTCCGTTAGTATATGGTGGAGAAAATAGCGGAGCAGCCAATGTCTCACTTCACCCCCCCCCCCCCCAAACTGTTTAATAAAAGGGTAGCAGAAAGTCCATTGAAGTCAAAGGGGGACAGAAGACTTCGCATTTTTAGATTCCTAAAATGTAGAGTGTAATGAAAATCCCAGACAGGTGTGAACGGAGCCCTACCTGCTGCCAACTACCCCATTCAAATGTTAATCCTGATGTTAAACTGTATTCTACTGATGAACACTGGTTATACCGTCATGCTGTAGATGCACAGGCTGTTACACTGTGAGAACCTCACCATTCTCACTCTGTGCTCTCTATTGTTGATTACAGGTGGCAGAGGGAGTGGGGAGGGTGAGTGTAACCGCCTGTAAAATTGCAGCATTAAGGGGCTCTAACATGTCCCAGTGCCCTTCTGGCCAATCAGCATAATTTTAAAAGTTGATTTTAGAAGTAGCCACGATTATTGAATTGTGATGGTAGAGTTTTTACAAATATAACTTGTGTTCTCTGATCCCCCCACCATTGTAGATCAGATGCTCCTGGTTTCCTGCTAGTTTGATGTTTCACCACACAAGAGATGGCTGGAGATGCTTCATTAGCCAATCACTGACTTAAGGATCCACTTACCTCTGCCAGTAGCTGGTGTGGGGGTATTTCTACCCATCTACTGTGCATTGAGGGAGCCCTTAAAGTATAGACCAATGAGAGCCCAGGAGCATCTGCTGTGAAATGTCATGAATATGTTGTTTCGTGTGGATATATTTTTTACTGTGGACGATATACAAACCCAAGGATAATCTTCCTGAATTAAGTATCTTTCTTGATGTTTGCAGCAAGATCAAGGTGTTTACCATGGAAAAGTTCGGGACATGATTGGTGCTAACGAACATCGTTTAATTGTCAACCTGAATGACCTGAGACGTAAAAATGAGCGCAGAGCTAATATGTAAGTGTTTCCATGTGAAATATTTCTGCATATTGTTTTCTTTGTCATAAACGGCCCCCATCTTCCTTATTCCCTGGCAGCCGGTCCAGCTCCATCAACACTAACATGAAATGATTGAATTTGCTGTACATTTTGCTTTCCCCATGATACTACCATCATGCCACATTCAGCTGCATTGTATTTTTTTTGTAACATACAGTGTGACCATGAATCTAGTTTTATTGGGACATTGTAACCAACTGTGTTATCATTGCAGATTGCTGAGTAATGCTTTCCTGGAGGTTGTTGCATTTCAAAGAGCCTTGAAGGATTTGGTAGCTTCCATTGATGCTACATATGCCAAGCAGTTTGAGGAGTTCAGCATCGGATTTGAAGGCAGTTTTGGAGCAAAACATGTTTCGCCCCGTACTCTGACTGCAGGATTCTTGGGAAATCTGGTCTGTGTTGAAGGAATTGTTACAAAATGTAAATATGTTTTAATACTCTAGCTTGGTTTCAGCAATAAACACATGACTGGCCGTCAATAAAAGGGAACGTGTCATCGGGATGGTCATTTTTATGATGACAGGTTTCAATAGCCTCTGCCATGTTGGTTTCAAAATGCTTGAGGACACTTAGTCAGAATTGAACTGCCCTGCCTTCCCTCGTCTTGTTGCATACTGCTAGCAGAGTGGCTATTGGAAACTGTTAATCATGTTAAAATAACCTTCCAGAGCAATAAGGGCAATAAATGCATATCTATAGTCACTGTTTAATAATTGGAACACTAAAGGGGTTGTTCACTTTGAACACATTCCAGCAAATAATTGATATTGTTTGTGTAAAGAGAAATTATACAATTTTCCAATATACTTTATCTATCAATTCTTAATGGCTTTTCTAGATCTGTCGTGCAACAGAAAACTGTTCTGTTTACTTCCTGTCGATAAACACCATAGCACGGTCATGTGATGTCACACAGGTGCAACTTTCGTTATATTGAGCTGTGTGATACTAAGGAGCCAAACACCTGTGTGACATCACATGACCATGGACCGGTGTTTATCTACAGGAAGTAAAGAATTAAGTTTCCTGTTGCATGACCGTTCGAAACGTGTAAAGAATTGATACTGAAAGTATATTGGAAATTTGTGTAACTTTTCTCTACACACAGAATGGAATGTGCATAAAGTGGACAACCCCCTTTAAGGTGCAAATCATTACCAAATGATTTTTTGGTTTTGTCGGCACGCAGCAGGTTTATTAGTTTATATTGTGAATGTCTTATGTAATAGGTTCTTTGGTCCGACCCAAGGTCATGAGAAGTGTCCATTACTGTCCAGCAACAAAGAAGACCCTGGAAAGGAAATATACTGATCTCACAACACTAGAGGCATTTCCATCCAGTGCCATCTACCCCACCAAGGTTAGTGATATATTATGTAAATATGTGTGTATGTATATAATCAACTATAAAGTATAGTAATTATTAATCTGTACTGTCTCAGGATGAAGAAAACAATCCACTGGAGACAGAATATGGTCTAAGCACATACAAAGATCATCAAACTGTAAGCATACAAGAAATGCCTGAGAGAGCTCCAGCCGGACAGCTGCCCCGCTCTGTTGATATCATTGCAGATGATGATCTGGTGGACAAGTGTAAACCTGGGGACAGGGTTCAGATAGTGGGGATATACCGCTGCTTACCATCCAAGCAGGGAGGATTCACATCTGGCACATTCAGGTACAATTACAATAAGTTCTAGGTAAAGAATGTGCTTTCTCATTTTTCCAGGCTCAAAATATTGAGAACTTACTTATAGCAAAGAGGAAGGGCTGTGAAGGAAGGGTTGTTGCAGAATTCTGTGGTGCCCTGCCCAACGTCTTCTAAGTAGATGATGTAGAGTTGTTTGGAGCAATGTTTGTCTTGGAACCATGGCCCTTTCACACCTAGTGCGCAGAGTCATGCCCACCTTTTTTAATTTTTGGGCCCGTATCAAGGATGTACTTAAGTTGGGGACTGCCTAAGAGCACCTGACTTACAGATTAACCGAACTGCCAACTGTGGCCTCTGGTGAAGCCCCAGATTGTAAGACCTCATGCCCATGAATGTTCTTTTAGACATTTTTTTGTTTATATTGGCACATGCCCTCAACCACTGAATACAGACACAGTACAGTGGGCAATATGCCACTAAAATGGATGACCATATTGGCAGTTGATGTGAATGTGGCTGTGTGATAACCATATTAAAACGGTTTGGGTAGCACACTGCCATAATAAATAAGATTGTGAAATTGAGTACATATTCCTGTTTAACACCTAGACCTTTGTACTTAGCTTTGCACTAAAGAGGCAACATTTTCCAAAGCCCGATCCTTTGATGTTTTGCATGTGCTAGTCTGGACAAATTCCTTTGCAATTTCTTTTGGTTTTCCGAAGATAACAACTTGCCTTAATTTATAGGACGATCATGTTGGCCAGTAACATCAAACTGATGAGCAAAGAAATTGCGCCAACTTTTTCTGCAGATGATGTTGCCAAAATCAAGAAATTTTGCAAAATTCATTCAAAGGTATTTTTTTAATTGACTTGCTTTTTTGCAAGTTCTCATTCTTCCTATGAATTCCTTTGTATTTGACTTTCTTTCATTAGGATATTTTTGACCAGCTAAGCAAATCATTGGCCCCAAGCATTCATGGTCACGATTATATTAAGAAAGCCATTTTATGCATGCTGCTTGGAGGCAATGAGAAGGTCCTTGAAAATGGAACCCGTATAAGAGGGGATATCAATGTTCTCCTTATAGGTAAGGGCCATTTTATACATTTCAGCATATTGAGGGGTGTGTTATCAAGTGATGTGCAAAAGTCAGGAAAATGTTTTTACCAATCTTTTGGGTGTTTGAAGCCTTGTTTGTTGGTCCATGAGTGCCTCTTTGGTTAAAATGTTGAACTTTCCCAAAATCTCTGCATATGAAGTGTAACTTTGAACCTTTTCAGTTGATTTGTGCAACATTTGTCATTAGATTTGGGAAGCCAAATGCTAGAGCCAGGGAATCAGTCATGCAAGGAATAGAAATCACAAATGATAGATGCACTGCGTAGTGTACACTTTGTCACAGGGTTTACAGTATTCATAGACTTTACATTTTTCAGGAGACCCATCAGTTGCCAAGTCCCAACTTCTGCGTTACGTGTTGCACACTGCTCCAAGAGCCATTCCCACCACTGGTAGGGGATCCTCTGGGGTAGGTTTAACAGCTGCTGTAACCACAGATCAAGAAACAGGTAAGTTAATCTCTTGTGCATATGTGGTATGGTTTCCTGAAATCTCAGCACTCACTTTTAAACCCGGGTTTAGATAAAGTGCACATCTTGTAATCTTTATTTTTTAGGGGAGAGACGTCTTGAGGCTGGTGCTATGGTACTTGCTGATAGAGGTGTGGTCTGTATTGATGAGTTTGACAAGATGTCAGACATGGACAGGACTGCAATACATGAAGTCATGGAACAAGGTCGTGTGACTATAGCAAAAGCTGGAATCCAAGCCAGACTAAATGCCCGCTGCAGTGTTCTGGCTGCTGCCAATCCTGTTTATGGAAGGGTATGTGTTAGACAATGCACATATGGTGCGGTTTCCTATTAGTGATCCTTAAAACATGGCTCTTCAAGTTTCCTTGCGGGTTAGATAAAATGATCTACGTAGATAGTACTGAGAAACGGTAGTTTTACAAGCCTATATTTGCCTTACTGGCAATTTTTTATGCCATTAAGTTCACATTTTATAGTTTAAAAATGTGAAGTAAACACAACTATATAATGTTATATTGATAAGTGTAAAACTTGTAGTTATTATTCCTTTAGTAAACCAGTGTGCACCACTGGTTTACTGATGGCATCTCAAAATGCTTTAAACTGTGCAATGGGACTCGCTGTTAGCCTTGAATCTATGAATGTTATTCCTTTTGATTTTACAATTTATTCAGGCTTCTAGTACTTATCTAATGTTGTGTATGTTCTGAACAATACTTATTTCTTTATGCTGGAATTATCTTTTCTTTTAATAGTATGACCAGTATAGGACCCCAATGGAAAACATTGGTTTACAGGATTCCCTGCTGTCAAGATTTGACTTGCTGTTCATAGTTCTGGATCAAATGGATGCAGACAATGATCGGGAAATAGCGGACCATGTGTTAAGAATCCACAGATATAGGACTCCTGGGGAGCAGGATGGATACGGTATGAAATATTTGGCTTGTTTAGTGTTTTCTAGAAAAAAAGTTGCAATGGCGTAATACATTTTGAACAAATACCATTCATAATATGTGAACATTTAGAGGTAAAGTATTTATCGGGCTTGTGGACATGTCATAGACTACTATAAATGCCCGCACCTCATGTCCCAATCCACCAAATCCCTCTTCCACAGTCCTCTATACTCGAATTATTTTGGCAACACAAATTTTTACTTGGACCTGATGATAAAGCTTCTTTGATCACTTTTTTCTGCATAAGTGTTTTGATTCTGAGACATTAAGGCTGCATTCACATGATCTGTTTGAGTTCCTTTTGGAAACCTAATTCAAGCACAACTGGGAGCAGCTTCTCCCAATTCTAGACCTTAACACTTCGATCGGAACCAGCAACACGTGGTTTGTCAGTAAACGATGCAAAAACTGCAAAAATGTATGTTAGAGCCTCATCCAGGCAGGTCTTCTCAACGATCTGCATGAGTTACCAGGTTCTTAAAACATCTTATAGACTATTGTCTTTAATTATGATATCTAATAAGTGTTCTGACCTGACTTTTTTTTTCCTTGTATGCAGCAATGCCTCTAGGATGCAGTGTTGAGATTTTTGCAACCGATGATCCAAATTCTACTGATGTCACTGACCAAGAGCTTCAGATTTATGAGAAACATGATAATCTTCTTCATGGACCCCGGAAAAAGTTTGTAACCTATGCTCCATTATTGGGGATATTGTTAGCTTGAGGCTAAAACACAGGTCTGTGGTCAGTCGGTAATAAACAAACTATGCAGTGGACAGTTTTCAGACAGACCACAGTGCTTAGGACATGACATTGAGCATCATGGTGATATATGATGCAAGGAGTCCATGCTTCTCTACAAAACAGCAGGGTCTCTTTGTGTCATATATCATGAAGTTGCACAAGGTCTTCTCTTCTGCACTTTGGTAGTTCTGTGATATCCAATCGGCATATGGTCAATTTTTTCACAGTCCGGCCACTGTCTTCTAAATGTGCCCTGATTTAGAAACCTATATATTGTTGTTTTTTTTAATTTGTTTTTATTCACAGCAAATCTAAAATTGTAAGCATGCAGTTCATCCGAAAATACATCCATGTTGCCAAACTGATAAAACCGGTACTGACTTATGAGGCTGCAGATCACATCTCTCAGGAATATGCCAAACTCCGGAGCCACGATGAGATGAACAATGACCGGGCTAGGGTATGCACCTTTGTAGTGTATTAATTACTCCTGTTTTAGGCACATGTTGCAGATATTATGCACAGATGGACTAACAGATCTGTTTTTGGGTTCTGTTAAGGACATCTACCACCAGGATGGACTGTATGCAAATGAACCGAAGGAGCTCCAGGCTCCATAGATGGTAATGGAGCCCCTCAGGCTCATTTGCATACAGTATTTAATCCTGGTGGTAGATGCCCTTTAAAGAGGACCTGTCACCCAAAAAAAAGCACTTGGAGCTGCTATCTCAGATGCAGCAGTGTTACCCTGCTAGCATTATCGGAACCCTCTGATTACAAACACTGCCGCGCTGTACAATAGGAATGTACGAATGGGTGGGGGGACTAGGAGGCGGTCCCCCCTCATTAATCCACCCGACCGCTTTGAGCGTGCTCCGGCGTTCCTTTTGTACTTCACAGCAGTGCCTGCTAGCTTTATCGGGGGGTTCCGGTAGCGCTAGCAGCGTAACACTGGTGCATATGAGATGGCACTAGTTTTTAATGATTTTTCTTTTTTTTTTTTTTTTTATGGGTGACTGGTCTCTCCAACAGTGGCACTTGGAGCCCTTTCTGTGGGCACTCAGGTCATTGCCCCAGGAGTTCACCAAACGACCAAATCCACCAAATCTTAGTGCTATTTTAAAGCGACACGTCATTGGCTGTTTGGAACTGCTTGAAAAGTGAGAAGCTTCTGACAGAGGTCATCCTGCTGCACCAACCATACTTCCTGTACAGAGAGACCCTGGGCAGAAGCTACAATGATAGTCTGAATTTACCCTCCTTCTTTTAACAGTATTGGTGACCTCATACAATTGAAAGATGTGGAAGAACAGGTAGCAATGAGTCTCTAAAAGGTTCGCCATTGCTGTCCTACAGGATTATGGTCCAGTATGAGATGGGGGCAAAAATATAAACTGAGATTGCATATGAGGAATATGAATTAAATTATTCTTCCAATCATTTTGCCATACCTGTCATATAGTACATATGTATTCAATATACCGTATGTAGTTTTTGTCTTGTGACTTTACTTTTTGACTCAATTTTAAGACTGAAATGAAAGAAACTATTCTAAATTTCTGTAGTCATGGAATAGATGATTGGTGTTTGTAATGCTTGTTTTTTCTTTTTTCTTTTTGGATCTCCATTTAGACTATGCCAGTTACTGCCAGAGCACTTGAAACAATGATCCGATTGGCTACGGCTCATGCTAAAGTCAGAATGAGTAAAACCATTGAGCGTCAGGATGCAGAAATGGCGCTCGAACTTGTTCAGTTTGCATATTTCAAAAAGGTTTGTAGACTTTTGATGCAAATCAAATCTAATGTGATTTGATTAAAATCTACCATCAAATCAAGCTTGGATAAACCACTTGCTTATAGATGCAGACACTGTGACTGCGGTGATCTTGTATAAGTAATCCATTGCCTTGCTCTTAAAATAAACTTTTAAAATGATACTAATTGGTGGGCTTGCACTAGGACCTCTGTGATCGGGCTTGCACTGTTTTGCCCTCCTCCTGGGTCTCAGCATGTGTAGAAAAGTTCAAGCAGGAAGTGCTCACTGCACAAGTGCAAAAAGGAAGAAGCGTGGAGAGAGTGTAACAACCTGTAAAGCCACATCAGAGTGGGTAGGGTGCCTAGCTCATTAGCATAATTTTAAGTTATCAATTGACTCCTTCCTTCTAATACCAACAGATTACCACAGTCATGTTACCTGAATTTGAGTAAGTGTCCATGGTTTATCTTGCTTGATTTGGCTGGTAGATTTTCTTAAAGGTATTTAAAAGGATAGTATAAAGCAAATGTGACATTTTGGACCGCACAGTAAAATCCATAAAAAAAGAAACCTGTAAGCAATGGAAAAACTGTTTCGGTCTATTGTACCATATATACTTGAGTATAAGCTGAGTGTTTCAACACAAAAAATGTGCTGAAGAAACTCTTATACTCGAGTCTATAAAAAAAAAAAAACCTCTGTACTCCCTTTTCCAACTCCCCCACAGGTCCTCTTTTTGATTGCTCTGGACGGCTATCAACGGGTTCTTGTGTCGCTTGCTGACATCATAGTGTGCGGGCAGCGACAGGTCCGTGTATGATAGTGGTGCACACACTAGGTTGTCAGCAAGTGGCTAACGTCAGTGTACATGTACATCAGCTCGCAAGGACCTGCCGCTGGCCTCCCACAGCTATCAAGAAGAGGACGTGCGGTGGGCGTCGGAGTGGTGAGTACAGTTTTTTTTAATTTGTGTATGAGGGGCTTGGTATATACTGGGGAGCAGGGGCTGGCTATATACTGGGTGGGGGCTGGGACCAATGCCTTTCCCACCCTAGGCTTATACTCGAGTCCCCAGGTTTTTTGTTAAAATTGGGTACCTCTGCTTATAGTCGGGTCGGCTTATACTCAAGTATATTGCATGAAATGTTATCTGCTTCCACTAGGATGTACAATGTGCCCACAGAAAACAAGCCCTCATATGTTGTAGGGAAACCTTCTAAATACAAATGGTTTGAAAGGAAGGGGTGGGGCAAAAAAGGGTAATTAAAAAAACACAGGACTGCGGCATCAAGGTCATCTGGTTTTTCATGTCCAAAATCTGTTATGTGGGGTCAGCTTGAAATATCCAACATGCCTGAAATGGGGCAAAACTATATGGTTTAATAAACTACCTTATAGATATTGCCGAAGGAGAAGAAGGTGGAAAAAGATCCAGATTTAACTCAAGAGACCCCAAGCCAAGAGGGAATAAGGTAATTGTGTAAATCCCTGATTTATCTTAATCATTCTAAGAATTAATTCTGGGTTCAAATCTTTTTTTTTTTTTTTAATCTCTAGGAAAAGTTCAAGACGTGCAGGGAGAATGCCTGACTCTCAAGATTCGATGGATCCCTATACCTTTAGCCAGGATGACAGTCAGAACGAATGTATGTAAATTCTGCCAGACTGGTGAATTTGACCTCATTAATGGTCTGTATCTATAACCAATTGGTAGATCATTTCCTGGATTTCTATACTTGAGGCTTTGAATTTGTCATGTTCTAAAATAATGATGTCACAGCATGTGTTATAAGAGGTTTATTGTGTTTTAGAAATCACCTCAGCGTATTGAATAAATATTGTTTATTTTTTATTCCATAGCTTTTACTCAGAGCGCAAGAACTCCCAGGAAGATTACTCAAAGTCAGGATGACCTCAAATCCAAGAGTTCATTGAGTCAAAAGAGGTATGCTAATCAGTTGTCATTATGTTCATCCTTAGTTTCATTTGTTAAACAATAAAATTTGTTAAACAATAAAAACTGAACTAGCACATGGTCTTAAGTATTTAGACCCTTTGCTGTGACCTTCATATTTAACTCACATGATGTCCATTTCCTCCTAATCCTTCTTGAAATGGTTCTACTCCTTCATTGCCCAGCTGTTTAATTAAACTGATTGGACTTGATTGGGAATGGCACACAACTGTCTATTTAAAACCTCACGGTACATGTCGGAGTACATGATAATCATGACATTTAAGGAACTGCTCAAGGAGCTCTGACAGAATTGTGACAAGGCACAGATCTGGCCAACATTATAAAAAATTATTTCTGCAGCAAGATTTCTAAAAGCACAGTGGCCTCCATAATCCTTAAATGGAGGAAGTTTGGGATGACCACAACTCTTTATCGACCGGCCATCCAGCCATAGCAATTGTGGGAGAAGAGCCTTGGTGAGAGCGGTAAAGGAGAAACCCAAGATCTATCGCTGAGCCCCAGAGATGCAGTAGGGCCATGGGAGAAAGGTGCATAAAGTCAAAAATCACTGCAGCCTCCACCAGTCAAAGCATTATGGCAGAGTGTGCTGATGGAAGCCTCTCCTCAGTGCAAGACATATAAAAGCTGCATACAGTTTGCAAAAAAATACATGAAGGACTCGCAGATTGAGATTATCTAGTCTGATGAGATGAACCTGGATAAAAACCTGGATAAAAACCTCTTCTAGAGTGCTCTCGACCGAAGACTGGGCCAAAGATTCACCTTCCAAAAAGACAATGCCGCTAAGTGAAAATAACATAGCAGTGACTTCAGAACTACTGTGACCATTCTTGACCGGCCCACCCAGAGCCCTGACCTAAGCCCAATTAAGCATCACTGGAGAGAATTGAAAATGGCGTTCACCAACGCTCACCATCCAATCTGAGGGAAATGTAGAGTATCTGCAAGGAAGAAATCATTCCAAAAAAACCTCATGTTTGTACTAGCTCAAAATGTGCTTCTATTCAATAGCAAGGAAGGGTCTGAATTAGAGATGAGCGAGCACTAAAATGCTCGGGTACTCGTTATTCAAAACGAACTTTTCCCGATGCTCGAGTGCTCGTCTCGAATAACGAGCCCCATTGAAGTCAATGGGAGACTCGAGCATTTTTCAAGGGGACCAAGGCTCTGCACAGGGAAGCTTGGCCAAACACCTGGGAACCTCAGAAAAGGATGGAAACACCACGGAAATGGACAGGAAACAGCAGGGGCAGCATGCATGGATGCCTCTGAGGCTGCTTAATCGCACCATTATGCCAAAATTATGGGCAACAGCATGGCCATGACAGAGTGACAGAATGAAGCTAGATAGCATGTAAAACATCCAATAATTGACCCTGACACTATAGGGGACGGCATGCAGAGGCAGCGGCAGCAGCGGCAGGCTAGAGAGTGGCATGGCGACATACCCTAAATGGACTCAGGCTTAAAACCAATGGGTGGCAGAGAGGAACCAAAGGAGGTGAGCAAGAAGCGCTCAAATAATATCGGTACATGATAAAAGTTTGCCAGTATATTTTGTGGATTACACAGCAGGGTGGCGACAAAGTTAACATGGAAGCCATGAAAACAACCCAAAATTCTGCCTGACACAGCTCGTTTGATAAGGGGACCATGTATGGAGGCAGTGAACTAGTAGTAGATTAAAGGTGCTGCAGTTAAAACTATGTTAGTTGGATCTTGGCATGGAGCTGGCGCTCCGCTGCCAGGTGAGCTTTCGCCAATCCAAGCCCCGGTCTCTAGGCTACTCCCCAAACAGCACTTCTAAGAACCTTTTGTATAAGATCAAGTGTAGTAGCGTTCTTATAAGTTTAGGATATGGCGGGTGAGGGGAATGTAAACAGATGCGCAAGAAGCGCTGAAATAATATTGGTAAATGATAAAAGTTTGCCAGTATATTTTGTGGATAACACAGCAGGGTGGCGACAAAGTTAACATGGAATCCATGAAAACAACCCAAATTTCGGCCTGACACACCTCGTTTGATAAGGGGACGATGTATGGAGGCAGCTATATGGACGACTTTTGGAGGTAGCAATGGAGACAACGTGTGGAGGCTGCTATGGAGACAATTTAATTTGGATAGTGCCTGTATGTGGCAGTCCAAAAAAGCTTTCAAACCAGAGGAGCAGGTAGGTGGCCATCCAGAAAAATGGAATAGATTGAGTGCCTGTATGTGGCACTCCCAAAAATTGTTTAAAACAGAGGACCGGGTCGGTGGCCCTCCAGAAAAATTAAATGCATAAAGTACTATAGCTAGAACCAGTGGGCCCTGTCAAAAAATAGCCAGTTTCCTCTGCTTTACTGTACAAAGAGGAGGAGAAGGAGGAAAATGAGGAGGAGGAGTGGATAAATTATTCAGGTTGAGCTTCCTTCACCTGGTGGAGATTGGAAATTATGAGAAATCCAGGCTTTATTCATCTTAATAAGCGTCAGCCTGTCAGCGCTGTCAGTCGACAGGCGTGTACGCTTATCGGTGATGATGCCACCAGCTGCACTGAAAACCAGCTCGGACAAGACGCTAGCGGCAGGGCAGGCAAGAACCTCCAAGGCGTACAGCGCCAGTTCGTGCCACATGTCCAGCTTTGAAACCCAGTAGTTGTAGGGAGCTGTGTGATCATTTAGGACGATGGTATGGTCAGCTACGTACTCCCTCACCATCTTTCTGTAAAGATCAGCCCTACTCTGCCGAGACTGGGGACAGGTGACAGTGTCTTGCTGGGGTGACATAAAGCTGGCAAAAGCCTTGTAAAGCGTACCCTTGCCAGTGCTGGACAAGCTGCCTGCTCGCCTACTCTCCCTCGCTACTTGTCCCGCAGAACTACGCACTCTGCCGCTAGCGCTGTCAGAAGGGAAATACTGTTTCAGCTTGTGCACCAGGGCCTGCTGGTATTCATGCATTCTCACACTCCTTTCCTCTCCAGGGATGAGAGTGGAAAGATTTTGCTTGTACCGTGGGTCCAGGAGAGTGAACACCCAGTAATCGGTGCTGGAATAAATTCTTTGAACGCGAGGGTCACGGGATAGGCAGCCTAGCATGAAATCTGCCATATGCGCCAGAGTACCAACGCGTAAGAATTCACTCCCCTCACTGGCCTGACTGTCCATTTCCTCCTCCTCCAACTCCTCCAACTCCTCTTCTTCTGCCCATACACGCTGAACAGTGAAGGACTCAACAATGGTCCCCTCTTGTGTCTCGCCAACATTCTCCTCCTCTTCCTCCTCATCCTCATCCTCCTCCACCTCCTCCGATATGCGCTGAGAAACAGACCTAAGGGTGCTTTGGCTATCAACAAGGGAATCTTCTTCCCCCGTCTCTTGTGACGAGCGCAAAGCTTCCGACTTCATGCTGACCAGAGAGTTTTTCAACAGGCCAAGCAGCGGGATGGTGAGGCTGATGATGGCGGCATCGCCACTGACCATCTGTGTTGACTCAAAGTTACTCAGCACCTGACAGATATCAGACATCCACGTCCACTCCTCATTGTAGACTTGAGGAAGCTGACTGACCTGACTACCAGTTCTGGTGGAAGTTGACATCTGGCAGTCTACAATCGCTCGGCGCTGCTGGTAAACTCTGGATAACATGGTCAGTGTTGAATTCCAGCTCGTGGGCACGTCGCACAACAGTCGGTGAGCGGGCAGTTGGAGGCGGCGCTGCGCTTCCCTGAGAGTGGCAGCATCTGTGCTGGACTTCCTGAAATGCGCACAGATGCGGCGCACCTTCGTGAGCAAATCAGACAGATTGGGGTATGTCTTGAGGAAACGCTGAACTATCAGATTTAACACATGGGCCAGGCATGGCACATGTGTCAGTCTGCCGAGTTGCATAGCCGCCACCAGGTTACGGCCGTTGTCACACACAACCATGCCTGGCTTCAGGTTCAGCGGTGCCAGCCACAGATCAGTCTGCGCCGTGATGCCCTGTAATAGTTCTTGGGCGGTGTGCCTTTTATCGCCTAGGCTCAGCAGTTTGAGCACCGCCTGCTGTCGCTTAGCGACGGCACTGCTGCTGTGCCTAGAGCTACCGACTGATGGCGCCATGCCCACGGATGGTAGTTCGGAGGAGGAGTGGGAGGAGGAGGAGGCATAGTAGGCCTGAAACACCTGGACCGAGGTAGGCCCCGCAATCCTCGGCGTCGGCAGTATATGACCAGCCGCAGGGTCAGATTCGGTCCCAGCCTCCACCAAGTTAACCCAATGTGCCGTCAGCGATATATAGTGGCCCTGGCCGGCAGCACTCGTCCACGTGTCCGTGGTCAGGTGGACCTTGTCAGAAACGGCGTTGATCAGGGCACGGATGATGTTGTCTGACACGTGCTGGTGCAGGGCTGGGACGGCACATCGGGAAAAGTAGTGGCGGCTGGGGACCAAATACCCAGGGGCGGCCGCCGCCATGAGGTTGCGAAAGGCCTCGGTCTCTACTAGCCTATAGGGCAGCATCTCGAGGCTGAGCAATCTGGAGATGTGGACATTAAGGGCTTGGGCGTGCGGGTGGGTTGCACTATATTTGCGTTTCCGCTCCAGCGTCTGGGGTATGGAGAGCTGAACGCTGGTGGATGCTGTGGAGGATCGTGGAGGCGACGATGGGGTTTTTGTGGCAGGGTCCTGGGCAGGGGGCTGACTATCAGCTGACACAGGGGAAGGAGCAGTGGTGTGCACGGCCGGAGGTGAACGGGCTTGTTGCCACTGAGTGGGGTGTTTAGCATTCATATGCCTGCGCATACTGGTGGTAGTTAAGCTATTAGTGGTGGAACCCCTGCTGATCCTGGTTTGGCAAATGTTGCACACCACAGTCCGTCGGTCATCCGGTGTTTCCTTAAAGAACCTCCAGACTTCTGAAAATCTAGCCCTCGCCGCAGGAGCCCTCGCCACGGGAGCTTCACTAGTTGACACATTTGGCGCTGATGCACCAGCTCTGGCCCTGCCTCTCCGTCTGGCCCCACCACTGCCTCTTCCAACCTGTTCTGGTCGAGGACTCTCCTCCGTCTCAGAAGCACTGTGTTCACCCGGCCTATCAACCCAGCTTGGGTCTGTCACCTCATCATCCTCCGATCCCTCAGTCTGCTCCCCCCTCGGACTTCCTGCCCTGACAACAACTTCCCCACTGTCTGACAACCGTGTCTCCTCATCGTCGGACACCTCTTTACACACTTCTTCCACTACGTCAAGAAGGTCATCATCCCCCACAGACTGCGAATGGTGGAAAACCTGGGCATCGGAAAATTGCTCAGCAGCAACCGGACAAGTGGTTTGTGACTGTGGGAAGGGTCCAGAAAACAGTTCCTCAGAGTATGCCGGTTCAAATGCCAAATTTTCCTGGGAGGGGGCAGACTGGGGGGGAGGAGGCTGAGGTGCAGGAGCTGGAGTGCCGATTTCGGTGACATGGGTGGACTGTGTGGAAGACTGACTGGTGGACAAATTGCTCGAAGCATTGTCGGCAATCCACAACATCACCTGTTCGCACTGTTCTGGCCTCAACAGTGCTCTACCACGAGTCCCAGTAACTTCAGACATGAACCTAGGGAGTGTAGCTCTGCGGCGTTCCCCTGCTCCCTCATAAGCAGGTGGTGTCTCACCCCGCCCAGGACCACGGCCTCTGACCCCTGCAGTAGTTGGACGCCCACGTCCCCACCCTCGTCCTCTACCCCTAACCCTCGGGTTAAACATTTTGAAAATGAGAGTTATAACTTTAATTTTTTTTTTTACTTTTTTTTGTTTTGTTTTTTTTTGTGTTTTTTAGTTTTTAAAACCAAACGATGCTATCCTATTGCTATGGCTATTTTCTAGCCAAGTATGAAAGCACACTGCTATGCCAGATGAGATGACGCTGAGTTATGAAAAAAATAAACGTAAAATAAAAAAGGAAATGGCAGACTGTGCCTAATTGAAATACAACCCCGGGCCCTAATAAATTTTCCCACTTCGGTCTTTGCGATGGATATGTGCGTCACTAAGCGCAAAACACAGCGGTTGCAAGTCTCACTCCAAATTGCTCACAATTTGCTAGTAGATGCACTGCAGCAAGTACAGCCACCAGCAGATCAACCAGAAATCAAATATATATAACGCTACTGTAGGCGTAAGTAAGCCGTTTGGATTCTCCTATGGCTATTTTCTAGCCAAGTATGAAAGCACACTACTATGCCAGATGAGATGACACTGAGTTATTAAAAAAATAAACGTAAAATAAAAATAAACTGGCAGACTGTGCCTAATTGAAATCAAACCCCTAATAAATTTTCCCACTTTGGTGTTTGAGGTGGATATGTGTGTCACTAAGAGCTAAACACAACGGTAGCAAGTCCCCCTGCAAATTCCTCACAATATGGTACTAGCTGCCACCAAGCCCAGCCACAAGCAAATAAAAAAAAAATGTATAACGTTATTGTAGCCCTAAGAAGGGCTGTTGGGTTGTTGTAGAATCACTCCTGCCTAACAGTAAGCTAATAGAACACCCTAACGCTTTCCCTGACCAGCAGCAGCTCTCTCCCTAGCGGCATCCAGACAGAGAATGATCCGAGCAGCGCGGGCAGCGGCTAGTCTATCCCAGGGTCACCTGATCTGGCCAGCCAACCACTGCTATCTACGTGTAAGGGTACCACGTCATGCTGGGTGGAGTGCAGAGTCTCCTGGCTTGTGATTGGCTCTGTTTCTGGCCGCCAAAAAGCAAAACGGCGGGAGCTGCCATTTTCTCGAGCGGGCGAAGTATTCGTCCGAGCCACGAGCAGTTACGAGTACGCTAATGCTCGATCGAGCATCAAGCTCGGACGAGTATGTTCGCTCATATCTAGTCTGAATACTTATGACTGATATTTCAGTTTTTCTTGTTTAAGAAAAATAGCAAAAATATCTGCTTTTAGCAAATAAAGAACTTTTTGGATTTTGCCAATTGGCTGCAATGAAACAGCGTAAAAATTTTTTAAAGGGTGTCTAAATACTTTCCGTACCCACTGTTATGAATATTTTAAGCTAAATTAACTTATTAAATACTACTGTCACTCCAGATTTGTCTTCTGGGAATAGTTATCATACCATTAACCAGTGATATTCCAGTTATGCAAAGTGCAGGGTTGAAAGATGTTGATTTTATTATACTTTTGCTATTCTTTTGCTATTACTGCCAATTTCTGGAAACTTGTTTTCAAGGGGCCCATCTTATAAGAAGTCTGTTTTTTTTTTTTTTCATAGGATAAAAGAATTTAAAGCTGCTCTCTTAAAAGCATTCAAGACAACACGCTCCCAGTCTGTTTCTGTCAATCAGCTGCTGGAACTGATCAATAAAGGAAATCATGACTCGTTTGAGCTTTCTGAAGTAAAGGAAGCGCTGGACAATATGCAGAATGACAACCAGGTCATGTTGGCAGATGATGTGGTGTTCCTGATTTAAAACAATTTTTTGTAATTTTGTAAATTGTACTAATTTTTGTATTTATAGCAATAATAAAAGCTAACGTCTGTGCATTTTGTATGTTATTTTCTTTTTTCCTAAACACCGGATTTACTTTGATGTTCTTATGGAACACCTACCCATAAGTTCATTGAACACTTCCTTTTCCCTGTACATGGGGAAATTATTTCGTTCTTCTTGAGTGGACCTGTGGTGAAGGGGCCAGATTTCATTTGCTCCAAAGTACTGTAGCTAACCCCTTGAGTAGTGGATTGTGAGTTCTATTGGAAAGGATTGCTGCATAGCAGTCACTGCATACCAGAAGGGGGTCCCACCATAGTTGTGCTCCCAAAACCCAGATGATGAGCAGTGTGCCTGATGCAAGGCCGGTACTGCTATTTTCCCAGGATGCTGGTGCATGGGGTTGCAGCACTGTCGGACAAGTAGAGCATTCCCATTCCCTGACTTCCCATATCTCAGCAGACATGCTTTATACCCCATGAGTATTACCAGGAGGATCCTAAAGGATTTGGCTCTTCTGGCATTTTGTTAGAGGTAAAATCTCAAACTTTTTATATCTCCCCCCCCCCCTCCTCATACATTTCGACAGTGACCTGAAGTGGGCGTGGCTAATCGCCAGGCAGGGGATTTAAATAGGATGCATTAAACGGATGGATGTCTGATGCATTGAACATATTGTGGCTATCATCGCTTCCGAGAGACGGGACCTTCCTGAAAATCAAACTCTGACCGGTAACTGGTAGTGAGTCAGTAAAGCTTTTTATGGGGTGTGGGGAAAAATTGGGGCAGAGGAATATTCCTCATGGCTTCAATCCCTCAGTGGGATTATCAAGGAGAAGGTGCAGAGATCAACTAAAGGTACCCATAGTCAAAGGCTGGTTATGAAAGATCCTCAAGGAAGTCATTCGTAAAGACTATTCCATCTCTTCATTACCTGAGAATGAACTTGCAGGTCATCAATTAATGTATTGATTCCACTAAATGCTTATTAACCTCTTGGCACTCTACGTCCTTAAGGGGTTTAAGATGGTCAGGGCTACTATGGACATTGAAGAAAGAATAGAACCTAAGTCTAAGTGAAAAAGAGGAAATGTATCTTCTCTATACACAATACACTATCTCCTAATTTCCAGAGTGGAAATGTCCAGACAAAAATTTGTTACTTTCATTTTACTGTCCTAGGAATAATCCCTTTAATTCAAAAGTAACTTCCTCCTGGGGTACCCCACCACACATAGAACGCTCCATTACAAAAATCTCCTGTAGGTGTTCCCATCCAACTGAAGACATGGGGTTCCTTTGGGATCCTATGGATACGAAGGTGAAGGGATTACTTGGATAGAGATGGAAATATGTTAGATGCACTTAAACCAAATGAAGCAGCATATTGGGCCCTTCAGTCCTGATGTGGGGGATGTACAGAGTAAAATTCCTATGGAGGTTCTTATATCTTCCATCGCTAACATACAGAAAGGTGCTGCAGTCCTGACAGATGCTTCTATAAACTTTCCTTTATCAAAAGTAGACCTCATTGTAGATTCCGCCTGCCTGTCTCTGCCCTAATCTGTAATTTAATAATCATAGAACCTAACGTGTTAAACTTTCGTGATATGATATGTAAATAAACTGAAGAGGCTACTGGGGCATGTACTAGCTTTTATTTTAGTAATATGTTAATTAACAAGTTATGTTTTGTTCAAGGATTATTCAGTTACAGATTATGGCAGAGACCGGCAGGAGGAATCTATAATCATATCCACTTCTGAAAGTGGCTTCCTTATGGTAGGTTCCTTACTCCTAATGGATAGATCTGCGGTTGAAGAAGATCTTGTTGAAGAACTGTCCAGGAGATGTTATAAGAATACAAGATTTTTTTGTATGGTTCATCTAACATATTCAGAAGCCACATATATTGGTATGGTGCCCTGCCCATATGGGGTTAGGAGAAGCAGGGCGTCATCGGTTTTCTGGCCTATATTAATGCAAATCGCTGTAATCTTGCATTCACATACGACACCAACAAAACCAAAATTCCATAACTGGATCTCATTCTAATCGGAAATTCTAGGTTCAATTGTATTGATACAAAATTATATCACAAACCCACATGTGGTAATACAGTATTATAAGAAACAAGCTGCTACCCCAAGCATATAATAAAAACCTACCAGTAAGGAATACATATGGGCTTGTAGAAGTTGCAGTTCCCAACAACTTTTTGAGCAGGAATATGAGGTTATAATGGACAGACTCAGACAAAGAGGGTATAGTGAACATATTTTGAAAAGAGCTAAAAATATAGCCAATAAGATATCTCAAACTCGTCTTTGTAAAACCAGACACAAAAACTGTTCAATCAATGATAGGAGACAAGCGATCTTCTTCACAACCTATAGTGAGCAGTATACTGAGAATGGCTATTATTGAAAAATATTTACTGATGTTATCAGCTCATGAGCTTAAAAAATTTTGGCTGCCACATGGAGCTGGATTATTGGTAATTCAGTATAGCCATCACTGTTCGTATCAGAATGCCACATGAGACATAGCTTAGTATTAATGGATCTGACAAATGTGGTGGAAAATGTCTGTATTTACTGATAACCATGCTATGAAACAGTGGAAAATAAAATTGTTTATAAACTGCAATACAAAATATGTACAGGCAGTCCCCGGGTTACATACAAGATTGTTGAATTTGTATGTAAGTGCATTCTAAACATTCTTTACAAAAACATCAAGGGGATATATCAACCTTAGCTGTAACAGGAATAGAAAGGGTTACTGTTTCCCTTGAGGGTTGGCGATAGGGACAGAGATAGAACACACAAGCTCTGCATTCGGGAAGTTATATGGATCCTTAAAGGGGTTCTCTGGAGGTGGAAAAACATGGCTGCAGTCTTCCAAAAACAGCGCCTCACCTGACCATGGGTAGTGTGTGGTATTGCAACTAAGCTCCATTCATTTCTATACAGCTGAGCTGCAGTACTGGCAGTAACCATGGTCAGGTGTGGTGCTGTTTTTGGAAGACTGCAGCCATGTTTTTCCACCTCCTGAGAACCCCTTTAACTTGGATACAAGATCTCCAAAGGGACTGAATTTCAGGACAGATACAGTGGGGTACATTTACTTACCCGTCCTACCCAATCCCCGAAAATGCACTGTCCAACCGGAATGCCCTCTGCCGCGATTCACGAAGATTGTGCGCCAGATATCCTGCATGTGTTGCTTACCTGCTCAGGTCCGCCGGAGTTCACCATCCTCTTCCTGGTGTATGTAAGTGCATTGTCTTGCGACACAAATTAAATCTTAAATCCTGCGCTGAGTCTGAATCAGTCAGATTGTCTGATGTCCCACAACCCACAATTTCTGTCGCATGAACTGTCACAGCCCCAATGTCCTGTAAACTATAAACTATGTTTATTACACTAATTACTATATTTAATAATACTGCAATTCATATGCCCTTCTTGCATTCTATGCACCATATATACTATTATTTTACTTTTCTATTTTTTTGGCTTGCTCAAATATATCTTTTTATATAGCTTACTGTTGCTCTAAGTTTTTATTTGGAACTCCTTTTTACCTCTGTGGGAATTATAAAAGCTGAGGATCTGCGGCAGATGAGGTGTATATTATGATTTTCTGCAGAAGATGAGGTATATATTATGATGTTTCGCGCTGCTGCGGTAGCAACTGTAGTATGACGTACCACAGCAACTGAGGTTTGTATTATGATGTTCTGCAGCAGACAAGGGTTGTATGCACCAGTATGCATCCAGGGGCATCTACCCCCCTTAATTAGACAATATACACTGATACAAATGACATTTTTTTTTTTAATTTATGAGTTCAAATTCTGTTTTTAATAGTGTTTGATGCATTATATAATGCGAAGGGGGTCACAGCCTTATTTACTGTAAAAGGGATGGAGTACAAAGCAATTGAGCAATATATAAACATAGGCCATGCTGCTGATCCTTTAATGCAGTGAACATAACTTTCCAGTCCCCACATGATTACAGCACAGTAAATGAGCCATAGGTTTGTTTGTAGACTTTCTGTTGGCCATAGTACAGTATCGGAACTTCATTAACAAGTACAGGAGACATCCATGATTCTTTTGTTAAGAATTAAGTTGGAGCTGGAGTGCCACCAATTCATGATATGTTGTCCAAGTTTAAAATGTGGTTTTCTGGAAGAGAAGGTAATTGAAGTCAGTACATTATAGTGGTACATCATACATGATGCAGGTTCTACTTGTCTATAAAACTTTTCTCCACTTGTGGAAAGAGAGAGCCCTGCCCTCCAAAAATGGAAAGTTAGATTGGCCTAGAGTTCCCCCAAGTTCTCTCTACTTATGTGCCAATTGCAACAACATGGTCTATTTTAAAGGAAATGTGTCTACAAATTTTCACCCAAACCTGGTAGAATTTAAAAAAAAAATCTACTTTTTTTCTGGCATTGGTTATGCCATCTTTCTTACTTTCTAGTAACTTAATTTATGGATGATCATAGGTGTAATTGTCTGGAGATTATTTAATGCAGTCTATTTTCTAGGCATCTATGTACTGGAAGGGTGTGTGAATACAAGAACCGGGCACAATCACAATTCGAGGCTCTCCAACCGGCAAAATCACTGCACCACAAACATCACAATAGCTAGTCTCTACCAACCAGCTTGAGGGCTTTTAGGAATATCTTTTAATGGATCTGTTATTCTAAGGACCATGCAACTGATGCATTAAAAGTAAAGGGTGTCCCAGTCAGAATCCTTTTGAATGGATCACTCGTGGACTATAGTTTGAAAATGGACAACATAGTTGGTTATTCTCAGCCGATTTTTGCCTCATTCATGTATAGGAAGCCTAAGGTTAGCTGCACACATTGAAGATTGTCATGAAATCTGCATAAAAACACACAGTTTTTATGTGCGTTTTTCATGCAGATTTGTCTATTCAGTGTCGCTGTTTTTGTGCTTTTTATGCAGACTTTTTGAATGTGTCTTTTCCCCATCCCATTAAGTTGAGGAAATTCTGCATGCAAACGTCACATTTTGGGGATTTGATACAGATTTTCACTATCCCATAGAATTCAATGTAAAAAAAAACGCATGCAAAAATCCACAAGGACGCACAAGAAAACTAACATGACAATTATGCTGCTTTAATGCTACTGGATTACGTTTGCAGATAAGCCATAGAGTTTGCAGTGCAATACAGAATAGAATGGGCAGAACAGTGCTCCATGTGCACGTGCAATAATCTTTTTTTAAAAGGTTATAGGAAAATATGCTAATAAGTTTTACAGGATGGTAAAAAGGTTTATATACATTTTATACACAAATGCACAAATATGTTCCCAATCTACAATTTTATTCAATCAATTTATAGTTGAGCCCATGTATTAAGATGATCAGATATACTTACAACGCCCTCGATAGCCTGCATTTTTGCTTTGTTCTTCTTTTTAAGGCAGTAGACGCTAACAAGTGTGACTATCAACATTACTACAAAAATAGTCACAGATGATGACACGGCAATCACTACTGTGTCTTGGCTGGAAACTTTGGTCTCGCATTTCTCTCCAACATACCACCAGTCTTTAGTTACTTTGCACCTAAACAGAGAAAATGTGTTAATTGCATCCTGCACTCAACAAGAAGATGACTACAACCAACTATGTAGACGGAATGACTAAGTAGCCATGACTAAGAACAGCTAGCCCATTTGAAACGTGTCGGCAAGATTCACACTATGGATTGTAATGATTTGCCTTAATAAAGAACAGAGTTGCTACTAACACGGTTGGATCTGGAAATCATTCTCTTGTCTATATCGCCTGTGCACTCTGTGCACACCAGGGCACTCTGAAATGCTGACAGGTGAGCTGGACTTTTAAACGTGCTCATGTAGACGGAATACCTGCTGCAATTGTAGAAGGAAAAACTGATACAAGGTTATGTCTTTTCTAGCTGGACCTACTATAGAATCAAAATCTTTAGATTTGCCCCAGTAGTATCATCTACAGATACATCCTCTGAAGAATACTATATGGATTATCTGATGAAAACAAGGAATCCAACCAAATCAACTTGGTTTCCCCAATTGTTAAATTTGCAGCCAATCCAGGAACAGGAAGAAGCAGGGCTTAAAACCAGATCCTACAAGCATGAAAGCTTTCAGGACCCTGCTCCGCTGTTCTCCATATGACAGACCTCTTCAGCATTTGGCCTGCGAGATGCGGGAGGTACAATGGAATTGAGGTGAAATATAGAGCTGATAGTGCCAAATGGGGAAGGGCGGTGTTCTGGTACTATTGGGGAAGGGTGTTTGATAAGGTACGCAGACACTTTTACCGTTAAGGAACAATGTATAATAAACAATGCTGGGGGTAACAGTACCGATAACAACAGTGGGTGTTGGAAAATAAAGTACTATTATTATATTATATTATACTAGTACTATCTTGCCCATGAAAATGATTTCTATCCTATATCTACTATCTACAGAGATTACTTTAAGTAGGGCTGTCATTTGATGTAGCTTTACTTTAAAGTATTTTTTAAGGGGTCAGTGTTTTTTAAAAATATATAAGTGGTTTACTCACCTTATATAAACTTCTGTTCCATTTCCATCCAGTCTGGATTTGTTTCCCTTAGTTAAGGGGTTGATGTCAGATCAATGGGATGTGAGAAATATGCAAATTATGTTTTTCAGGATGGGCCAAGGGAAACAATGCCTCTTTTGCTTCCTTAAAAGGCAACTTTCTTAACATCAAGCATGTCTTTCAGGAAGCCTGTACTGTACTGAAGTGACGCAACCATGTTGAAACAGTGATCTCTGCAACTAGTTAGGCTTTAATCGCACATACTGTCATTCGTCTTCTTAAAAGTCATGTTTGATGTTAACGGTTTGCATTATAAGGTATCCAAAAATGGCATTGCATTCCCTGTCCCATCCTGAAAAATGTAATTTGTATATTTCTCAGAATCCTCTAGTGAAGCAGCAACAGCTTTACGTCTCCACACACCTGGCTTTAAGTGGCAAAGTATTTAGTTTTTTGTAGTCTAATTGTGAAAAAATAATTTTAATTTATAATAATTTGAGTTGCCAACAATTCTTAGAAACAAGCTTTATCACTTTCCTAAACCAGAAGAAAAATACTGCAAAATGTGTACCTGCAAACTGGCTTATTCTCTTCAAGGATGCAGACACCATCATTTTTACAGTCATAGCCATCACATAATCCAGTTCCTGGGGATCCAGTTGATTGTGCTGGCCTTGTTGTTGTAGTTGTTCCTGTCCCTGGTGTTGTTGTTGTAGTTGTTCCTGTCCCTGGTGTTGTTGTTGTAGTTGTTCCTGTCCCAGGTGTTACTGTTGTAGTTGACCCCCTTGTTGTTGTTGTTGTTGTTATATTTGACACCACTGTTGTGGTGGTGGGTGTTCTTGTAGTTGATGATGGTTGTTGAGTGGATGGAGGGATTGGCTGAGTAGTATTTAGATGAGTGACATCTAGTGTTATAAGACAGGCATTATCATTAACAATTTGAATTTAAATGTATTGATTGATTGATTTCAACTTTAATTTTTTATGAATTTTAGTGCAGGTGGAGTTATAGCTCAACCACAGGTTCCCCTGAATAGTGTGAATGCAGAACACTGCCTAAAGAGATGGAAGATTCAGCAGGCAAAATCCATTCAGGACAAATAGCATCACAGAGTTCAACCCAGTCATGGTACCTGTAGCAAACTAGGACTTTAGGGAACTACTCTGGAGGAATGTTAGGTTTTCTTAGTTGTCAGCTTCTCTACAGTTTCCCCTTGAATACCTGCAATTTCTTCTCTATGGGCTGGATGCTCGATGCCAAAAAATCCCACATAAAAAAAGAAATTGATATGCTAGTTGATCTGGTCAGGTGGCCCTGCAATATATTTAGGTTTTGTTTCTTTTAAAGGCAATCAACCACTAAAAAAACAAAAAAAGGATGCAAATTCTCCTCTCCACTCATCTTCACCTTGACCCCAGCGCTCTCCATCGCTAGTGTTGACATACCAGCATCACCTAGAAAACAAACGTATAATTGGCAGCACGGAGCATGATGTTCGGCCACTAATTATGCATGCCCTCGCCATCTCCCTCTTCCATGCTGGAAGCATGGGAGGGGGAGGTGACTTCACGCTAGTCCCCACCTCATGCTGCTAATTATATGTTTGTTTTTTAGGTGATCCCTGCGTGTCAAGACTAGCGACAGACAGCACTGGGATTAAGGTGAAGAGGGCGGGGGTTAGTATATGGAGCTTTTTTTTTTTTTAGTGGTTTATTTCCTTTATTTAAACTCCTATATGGAATTACCAGGGAATGGAAATATGTATCGCTGTCAATGCACATGGTAAACCCCAATATAATACCATAACACTAATAATAAAGCTAACAATAAAAAAGAGATAGAGATAGTGTACGTGTAATAAAACGTCAGAGCAAAAGAATATTGCACATGCATATTGTATTTATGGTATTATATATTTTTTGGCAACAGGCAACCGGTAATTTAGCATACGTAAAGGGGATGGAGGAGAAAGGTTGTGGAATTCCTGGGAAATAGCTAGATGGATGGAAGAAGTTAGAAGAAAGAAGAGGGAGAAGTAGAACAAGGGGAGTGGTTGAATAGTGATGAATGGATGGTCATGGAAAAGGATGTTTCATCATTTTAACATCCAATACGTTCTTAAGACCATGAAGAGTCATGTACTACTCACCTTCCACCGATAACAACAGGAATGCATCTCCCCCTTTGAGAAAATCTCTGCTGGTAACTCTTCCATGTGTAATGTATGCCGAAGTCCCAAGTCCAGGGCCACGGAAATATTGTGTTCCATTGGGGAAGGTAGCAGGAGAACCAACCACTTCAGGTTTATCCCAGAAATATTTATTATCATCTGGAATCAAAACAAGGTATTTATTGTTCATATGCTATGGTATTGTCTACATTTACAAGAAAACTGTTTGTATTTTAGCTACAGATATATCTACCTATAAATATTTGTGTAACCTGTATAATATGAATATTTTTGCTATGTATGTGTTGAATTATAACACAAATGACTTTATAACACCACCATGTATGACAAAATTATTGCTGTTACTCATTAATAAGATTTTTTGTTGTTGTTAAAGGGATTTCTCCATATTTCATTGGTAATAGTATTCCATAGAATAATAATTTTATTGGGAAGAAAGTCTGACCAATGGGACCCCAACTGATAAAGAAGCGACCCCACTAATAATGAGTGCTTAGTGCTTGTCTCACTAATCGATGGAACTATAGGTTGTGCATGTGACCTGACACTTAATTCAATAGGGTAATGGTGTAAATTGATAAGCACAGTACTGGAGTATCTCTGGCACTCTCATTCACTGTCAGTGAGAATGCCAGAGATTCCCAAGTCTTCATCTCAGAAACTTCAGGCACTCACATGATGGATCAAGTGGCAGGAACCTGTTTGACCTTCTGCTCAATTCAGTTGGGAGAGTTGGATCCCTATTTTGGTGATTGTAGGGAGTCCTGATTATGGAACCCTACCAAATTTCCCTATTTATTCCCTAATCACAACGATAAAACTTAGTAAATCCTCTTAAATTATAAATTTCAGTTTTCATAAGTCCAGGTAATTTTTTTTAATAAAACAGATATGTATTATAAGAGGCATAGGTATTTTAGCATTAGTCCAAATTAATTTACTAAGCATGAAATGTTTGTTTAGTCCAGTAGAAAGAAAATGCATTTCTTACGCAATGTTAGAACTCACTTGTCAAACGATAAGGATCTGTTGTTATGCTCCTCAGATTTGACATGCGCTTTCGAATATCTGGGTTTTGATCCAGGAGAGTCATTGATGCCTGTCGGAGAGAACACGGCCATTGTAATGTGTTGTCGTTTTCTCCAGAGATGAGATGGAAATATATTCCTAGGTCATAGAGCAGACTTCCTGAAGTATTGGCTTGAAGTTGTACTTGATAGGCATAACCATCATTGGAATAGAATGGAGGACTGAAAAGAGTCTTTTTATCACTGTTCAGCTGGTCAGTAAAGTTCCTGATATGCCAGATCTGATGTGGACACTTGGCCTCAGAAAAATTGATGTCATCAATTGAAATTCCCCCATTGGAGATCCCATTGCCTTTGACTCCTTGAAAGACTACACGGAACTTGTTACTGGTGGATAAGGAGACGTGATACAACTGCCAATATTCTGCTGGCTGACCTGCCAAAAAGACGTTATCATAAATACACTGCAGCAATAATTCTCTATCTGTATCTGTTTAGAACAGTCAATATATGCTCGATTATAATGCCATAAAAGCTCCAAAATGAAGTCATTTTTTTGTAAACTGTATATGGAGTATTTTTAATCAGAAACATATAATGAATATAATAAAATTGTTGCAATACCATGGAGATACAGGCAGTCCCCGGGTTACATACAAGATAGGTTCTGTAGGTTTGTTCTTAAGTTGAGTGTGTATGTAAGTCGGAACTGTATACTTTATTATTGTAACCCCAGTCAAAATTTTTTGGGTCTCTGTGACAATTGGATTTTAAAAATGTTGGGTTGTCATAAGAACCAGGATTAACAATAAAGCTTCATTACAGACACCTGTGATAACTGTTATAGTTGTTGATTGTAGCCTAGGGCTAAAGTACAGCAAATTACTAAAAATCCAGAGGTCCTTTTGAAACTAGGGGTCAGGTGTTCTTAAGTAGGGGACCGACTGTACTCTCTTTTTTTAAGCAGCACTTCTAGAGGGGAGCAGAATGAAAGTTTGTTGAAAAAGTAGCTATCTCTCCTTAGCTATAAACATAAAGAAAATGCTGAAACCCAAATGTATTTGAATCTGGCGTAATTCGACAACAGATTTTTTTTACAGCACCTTTAAGTCTGGACAAAGAACCTTTGTACCTTCTGCTCATAAAGATCACATAGCTGATCTGTAATGTGGTTGAGATGTTATACAGTATTTATCTGCAGTAAAATGATATACAGGGGAGATGTTTAGTGTCATTCCAGGACGTTTTTCTTCATATAATGCAAGAATTAATTAGTGGAAGAGTATCTGCTCCACTAGGTTTCGAGTGAACATCAAGCTTATATACAATATATTTTATTTATTTTGTGTTATATTCAGACCATGTACATACCAAATATTGGGCTTACAACGTCTTTTGCAGTTCCACTGAACTAAACTAAGATTGCTGTAAACCATGTAGTTCAGGGGTGTCAAACTAATTTTCACCCCGGACCACATCAGCCTCGTAGATGCCTTAAAAGGGCCAAATGTAATATTATTCTTGTATTAATGTACATTTATACAGTATTACCAGCAATGTGAGGACAACCACAAAGCTGATTATATTGTTAAATAACATGACATGAGAACATTAGAAACAGGCATGGCCAATATGTTCTCCCACAAAAGCCTATAGTGTCAGTCCTCTCACACAATAGCAAATAGTCACAGCCCCTCCACACAGTTGCTAAGTCACAGTGTCTCTTATGAGTGAATAGTCACAGTGTCACCAATAGTCACAGTGCCTGTCCCACTGTAGCCAGTAAATGGGACATAACAATAGTCCCTCACTTACAATGATCCTCTGTCTGTATCCCCTGCACAAATGTATGCTCCTAAATTCAACTCTCCAACCACCCTCCCTCCTTTTCGCTGTGGGAAAAAAACAAACATTAAGCTCCTTTCTCCATTCCCCGAAGCAGCAGAAGTTCTCTTCTCCTGCACTACACAGAGGTGAAGTATATTTTATATGAAAAGCAAAATGTATATACAATGCTGTCACTAACCATTCACAGTGGTGATGAACGTCAGTGTGCCATTTGGTGAGGCTTCAGTGTATTCTCGGATCCAGATGTTGAGATGGTCACTTTCATGACCATTGTGGTAATAAAAGAATTCCAGGCACTGAAATCCTCTCTTTGGGTAAAAAAGGCGGCTTTCCAGCAATGCATCATCCCCAGGATTCAGTTTACTTGTGTCAAGGTGCATATAATAGCCACTCTCTGTGAGAAAAAAGATGGACTTTATTAATGTACAACAATATATCACATATTTTACCTTTTTGGGAAGACTAAAAAATTGAATGAAGTAATCAATCACTGAGGCAGATTTAAAATTCTAAATGCAGCAGAACTTTGGAGCAAGTCAGGCCTCATGCACACGTCCGCAGCAGCGTGTGCCGAAGAAGGACGGAGTGACCTTCCCTTTTCATAGGGAAGTCAAACGGCTGCATAGTAATCCGGGCAGGTATAGGAAGTGCTCTATGTTTTGCGGCACGCCCATCCAGCTCAGGAACTGTGCGGTGAGACAAAAATGTGCTCACGGTGTCAGCATAGAATGCATGTATATGGCAGCAGTAAGCTAGCTGCCGGTTTCGGGCTAGTTCACGGCTGCCTTCATGCAGACTGTGCATGGGGCCTTACATTGAAAAAAATGCCATACATCATGTCTAGGAAAAGTCATTATTAGGTGACCAGTGGAAGTGCAACATCTGCATCTTCTGGACATAGATAGTGATGAGTTCAGTATTGGAGAACTGAGCCGTCAGCTCTATTCACCACTACAGAGATGGTAACACCATCACACAGCATCTCCTGCTTCAGGCAACTGCAGGGAGTAGAGGACGCAAGGGCTGTGTGAGGACTTTACAAGGGGGGAGGGGAGTTTTTACAGTGGGCTTAGGGGACATTACCCGGGACTTTGGGGACATAATGGGGGCTTTTGATGACTTAGTGTAGGTATTATGGCATTTCCAAGATGTTATTTTATGTTACCATTATGTTCAGGAGGACTTACTGTGTAACTCTATGAGGCTGCGGTCACATGTGACAGTTGCCTTGTGTGAGCGCTGCTTGGCCCAATTGTATATCCGATATATATATATAGAAATGCATGCGATCAGTAACGAGCACCCTCTATTTTGCAGTGTTTAAATACAAGGAAAATGCCATGTGTGAACACAGTCTTACAGTATTTTGATGAGAGTGTTAGCTTTGTGTAGGTCAAAAATTCTATGCCTTTTTTTAATGCAAAGTTCACAGGTGAAACTTACTATAAAGTAAGTATTTTGACCCAACTGATTAAAGTGAAACCTTTGTCGTGCATCTGAATGATTTGACTGCTATTTAATTATTTCTATAACATCACCTGGCTCCTCGCCAGCAGTGTGTAATGAGTCCCATGGAGGGCAGTTCCAATTAGAATTGCTTGTGGCAGTGTGCTAACGTAAGCAGCAGGAGGGAGCAAGGGAAAGTCTGAGGGAGGAGGAGGCCAGTAGGGGAGGAGAAATTGGGTAAAAGACAACTTGTGCCATATGAACTAACCCAACCCCCCCAAAACCCCCAATACTCACCACATGCTGATGTCAGGGAGCCAGGTAATATTAAAAAACTTTTAGAAAGCACTACTCCCTTTGGCTTTCTTCTATTGTCAAAAAGTACCAGCAAGGACTTGGTATTGGGCATTATTTTCTGCTGTAGACGTGGTACCAAGCCGGTCAAAACAATATGAGTCTGTTACAGTAACAGTACACAACCAGAGACAAAGTGGAAAATAATTTGAACTAAGACAAACTTCCACTGCAAGTTATGTATCAGGTCCCACAAACTGTAACATATTTTTAACATATGTATCTCTTTGTATTGGGCAAAAACACCCTATAGACCCCATATAGCTTGTGGGCCTGAATGAAGATGATCTCTTTGCTTAGTAAGCCCTGTTGCCATCCTTTGGCCCAATGAGTAATCTTAAGACACCTGTTTATGTATGTTGTGTAATTTGAGCACCAATTTATAACCACACTTTTGAGTTCATAGCATCAAATGAACCATAAAGTCAGATATTGCTGCAATATACCGTAGTAAGAGATAAGAAGTTACTTACCTTTGCAATCCCCCATGATAGTGTGATCAGCGCTGGGACCAGAAGGCACTTGTAGAGCATGCTCCCAGTCTCCATTATCTCCTGTACCTTGTATCATTCCGCAGATGTTGTTGTACTCAAAATCACATGTGTCCAGGAAACTGATAAATGTAGCTGAAGAAGAACGGAAAAGTTTGGTCAAGGCTGTACCATGTCATCTAGAAGATGTAAACTTCTGTTCATATCATGTTATAGGCCACATTTCAATGACATACAACGTGACTCAAGAAAGATGGTACAACATTATTTGTCTTGGTATTCATAACCAAGAGAACACAGATTTGCTAACACGATCTGTGTTTTTTGTAGTTATAGTTTATACTTATATATTTTGTGGTTTGTTGATTTATTTGAGTCATAACAGACTTTTGGGTACATTTTTACCATTTTTTTCTGGTTTCTCCTGTAATTGAAAAAATGTTAGCACCATTTAGAGCATGTGGTAACTTTACACAGTTCTTAAAATGTGATAAAACTTTGAAAAATGATTTAAAACGTAGCATTCATGACATTACCAGTTCTGCTTCAATTCTCATTAATAACCGGGCATGGTTATGTTTATCTGGTATTTCATTATTTGGAAGTTACAACAATTCAAGTATTTTTTTGTGGCTTTTTGGATACAATGATCTTTACAGCACTGAGGAGTTGCTCTTGATCTACCAAGACCCAGCAGTTTCCAATTGGCTCAATGCAGGAAACAAAAATTCTTCCTGACCCCTAATATGGCGATCAAAATAACTTCCTGGATCAACAGAAACTAAAGTAATACATTTGATGGTCCAGATAAGTCTGAAAGATCACTTATGCTGGCTGGACCATCAAATTTATTACTTTATGTATCGTGCCTGCGCAAACAAGGCGGGTTCCGTGCCGACACCAACGTGATCTCGGAGGTGAGCTGGGATACTTTTTCTTCTCCTGATCAACAGAAACTACTTGCAAAAAGTTTCATTCCCACAAGGCAGTGATGGCGAACCTTTTAGAGCCTGAGTGCCAAACTTCAACCAAAAGCCACATATTTATTGCAAAGTGCCAGCACAGCAATTTAAGCAGCAATTTATTTCTCCTTGTTCTTTGACAACTTTCAATCGTTCAGCCTCCTAAAGTCACCATTGCAGTTGAAAAGAGGAGGGCAAATTTGCCTATCATTGTAGGAAGATTCTGTAGGAAGATTCTTTGAGTCCAGTCTGGTAAACTTCATGCTGGGGTGATGGCCTGGGTGCCCACAGAGAGGGCTCCGAGTGCCGCCTCTGGCACCAGTGCCATAGGTTCGCCACCACTGCCATAAGGTGTGATATTAAGACCCCTCTTGAACATGTTCAAATTATCAGCCATTACAACATCTTGTATATACAGAGGTACAAATTGAAGCTGCTGGGCAAATACATAATCTGTACCAGGCCAACAATCTATAATGTTTTATTGGGTCCTATAACAGTGGTGGCGAACCTGTGGCACTCAGAGCCATTTCTGTGGGCACTTAGACCATCGCTCCAGGACAGAGTTCACCAAATAGGACCAAATCCACCTGAACTCCCAGACAACTTTAGAGATGCTGCTCTCTGTGCTGTATTAAAGCAACACTTAATTGGCTGTTTGGAACTGCGGGAAAAGCAAGAAGTTGTTGACAGAACTGCAATGTCTTTGGAGGTCATCCTGCTGGACCCACCATTCTTCTACAGAGAGACCCTGGAGGGAAGCTACTAGCAATACTGTAAGTTACTACTTAAAATGCCATGTTGGCACTTCACTGTAAATAAGTGGATTTTGGTTGTAGTTTGGGCACTCGGTCTCTAGATTGGCCATCACTGTCCTAGGACTTAGCTTGAGAATACCTGATGCAACTATTGCAGATATGCCCCATTGACTCATTGTTACCAAGTAATGGATAGTTAGAAACTTACAGCAGTTGTACAAGCGATTAAGTTTTTCCAAATCGTAGTCACTGAAATCCATTCTTTGTCCAATCACATCACTGAAAGCTTCTATGCGGGTTACAATGGTTGGTTCCTGGCCGACCTGGAAGGCAGTCTTACTGTAGTGCATGACTGATGTGTAGTCATATGGGACATTTAAGGAACTGGACCTTGTGTCATCATATTTATTGAAATTGTTCTGTGTTCCTGTGAAGAATATGATTTAGAAAATGTATTATCATTTTGTTATCATTTGTTATACATTTTGGTAAACTCCTAAAATAAATAACATAGAAAACGGGGTTCACAGCACTATGTTTATTTTTGCAGTAGACTGCACTATGCTGTGTAGCTTAGTGCAGTCTATGGAAGATGTTCATATGCTACAAACTGTCTTTTGGGGCACATTTATTAAAGTATTTGCGGCAGTTTTCTGCCTGACTTTGTATTGAAAAGAACGTCCAAACTGCTTATACATGTATTTATAAAGTGTCTGCGCCAGTTTTGTGCACTGTGTCCGACATGACAGACAAGTCAAACCACGACAGGACAGAATTGTGTCACACGCTGTATGTTAAAGGACATCTACCACCAGGATGAAAGACTGTATGCAAATGAGACTGAGGGGTTCCAGGCTCCATTAACATCTATGTAGCCTGGAGCCCCTCAGGCTCATTTGCATACGGCCCTTCATCCTGGTGGTAGATTCCCTTTAAAGGTGCACCAAAAAGAAGTTGGAGCACACTTCCAGAGTAGTGAAGGGGGCGCCACATTAATGAAGATCGTGCACCACTTTTGATGAATCTGGCGCACTATGTACACTCCACAGGCAAACTGCACTACTTATGCCATTAAAGGGCATTTATCAAGACTGGTGTTTTTCATGCCAGTCTTGGTAGCAGCTTAGTCCAGTGTAGCATGCACCTAATATATGTGGAGACATGAAGGTTGACAAATCTATTGACCATGTGAAAGAAACCCTAAGACTGCACAAAAAAACCGCAGAACTATGTTATGCACTATTATGTACTTCCGTTATTATGTACTTTGGTTATTATGTGGCTTTACCTGAAATCTAACTGCATCATCTGAATATGACCTTGGGTTTAAGACAAAAGTGTTGTATATTGATGTAGCAGATCTAGCACAGTGAAAAACAGCCAAAAACCTTTCATATATTCTATACTACATACATATTGGGGCACATTTACTTACCCGTCCAAGTCGCGATCCCTGATCCGGACTCTCTGACAATGATGCACTTTGCCGCAATCCACGTAGATCCCCGCTTCCCCGCCCATGTCCGCCGGAGTTCACCTTCTTCTTCCCGGTGCATGTAAGTGCTTGGCTTGCGATTTAAATGTAAGATCCCGCACTTAGTCTAAATCCGCCAGATTCTCTGACGGCACGTCCCCCGAAAGCCGGGCGCAATTGCGACACAATATGATCGCGTGCAACACAATCCCTGGTGCAATCCCCAAAAAGACTGGAAACCTGACAAAAATGCGGCTGCAGGACCCTTAGTAAATAAGCCCCATTATTTTTGTTTATTTATTATGTTCAGTATAGTTAATAAGAAAACTTTTAAATTTAAGTGGCCATATATGATAAAACAAACATGATGCATCTTTACCGCTCTGAATCCTGTCCCACATTATTACGACGTAATCATCCCTGTCACTGCGGGACTGCTCGTGCCAGAATCCCAGGGCATGGAGAAATTCATGCTGAATTGTAGCTAATCTGTCACAGTTGTTTCCAAGAGAAAGCTGCTGCTTTCCTCGTCTTAGGTTTCCAACGTAAGACCAACATCTGTAGGGTAAATAAAAGCATTTGGATTAATTCTCTGTATTGATTTTTAAGCGAACATGTGAAAAGTTTACTGTCAAAAAAGAAACTACATTTTCTTTAATTTTTGAACTTCCCTTGATTTCAAACTGAGAATGATTAACCTAAACGATAAATGCTCAGTCCCCACTTTATCACCCTGATAGCCTTTAGTTTCCCTTCTCTTCTGCAAACATTATTCCATAGTTTTGAAATCACAACTCTTCACTACTTCATATATGTGTACATAGTATTATATGTTCCATTCACAGGCATGAGAAACATCCCAGCAGATAAACAAAGGATAAAAGATCATATTATAGTATATCCGACACTGGACATAGTATCAATATATAAAGGTCATATGAGCATGTAAGCAAAACAGTATATACTCGGGTATAAGCCGACCCGAGTATAAGCCGAGGGTGGGAAATGCATTGGTCACAGCCTCCCAGCCCCTGTACTATATAGACAGCCAGCCCCTGTAGTATATAGCCTGCCAGTCCCCTGTAGTATATAGCCTGCCAGCCCCCTGTAGTATATAGCCTGCCAGCCCTGGTAGTATATAGCCTGAAAGCCCCCTGTAGTGTATAGCCTGCAAGCCCCCTGTAGTGTATAGCCTGCCAGCCCCTGTAGTATATACCCTGCCAGCCCCCTGTAGTATTTAACCTGCCAACCCCTATAGTATACAGCCTGCCAGCTTCCTGTAGTATATAGCCTGCCAGACCCCTGTAATATATAGCCACCTGAGTGAAGTTGGCCCCCCCACCATGTTCAAATCAAACAAAATTGGTGTCAAACGTTTGTGCTACGTTTGTGCTGGTTTGTGCAGCAGAAATTTTCGTTTGTGCCGCTATCGTTTTTAAGATATTAATGAGAGTTTCCAGAGGTCATCAGAGGTCAACCAGCCCCCCCACCTTGCCCAAACCAAACCAAACTGGTGCCAAACAATTATGCTACGTTTGTGCTGGTTTGTGCTGCTTAAATTTTTGTTTGTGTTGCTTTTGTTTTGAATAAATGAACAAAAAATTAAAGTTCAAAAGTTCAAGCAGCCCCCCCACATTAACCGAATCAAACAAAACTGGTGTCAAACGTTAGTGCTACGTTTGTGCTGGTTTGTGCAGCAAAAATTTTCGTTTGTGCCGCTATCATTTTTACGATATGTTCAGGTGTTTACATAGGTTAAAGGTGTTTAGGATGAACTGGTAAAAAACAAACCTAGTGACACTTCCCTGGTTTGATCACCAGGGGGAGCTAGCAAACACATTGTACTTTGGAAGAAATGAACTCTGATGACCTCTGGAAAAAAGTATGAATATATTAAAAATGATAGCAGGACAAACAAAAATTTTTGCTGCACAAACCAGCACAAACGTAGCACTAACGTTTGACACCAGTTTTGTTCGATTTGGTTAATGTGGGGGGGCTGCTTGAACTTTTGAACTTTCATTTTTTGTTCATTTATTCAAAACAAAAGCAGCACAAACAAAAATTTAAGCAGCACAAACCAGCACAAACGTAGCAGAATTGTTTGGCACCAGTTTTGTTTGGTTTGGACTATGTGGGGGGGCTGGTTGACCTCTGATGACCTCTGGAAACTCTCATTAATATCTTAAAAACGATAGCGGCACAAACGAAAATTTTTGCTGCACAAACCAGCACAAACGTAGCACAAACGTTTGACACCAATTTCATTTGATTTGAACAAGGTGGGGGGGCCAACTTCACTCAGGTTATATAGCCTGCCAGACCCCTGTAATGTATAGCCAGCCCCCTTTAATATATAGCCTGCCAGCCTCTTAAAGTGTATAGCCAGCACCCTCTTTAGTATATATCACCTGGAAGCCCCCTGTAGGGTATAGCTTACTGGTAAAAAAATAAACTGACTATGGCCCAGCCGGCGCACAACTGTGATGTCAGCAGCGGCTGACTTTATAGAGTGCGCTGGCCAGGCCATGCGCACGGAGCTGTTGCGAAGCTGTTACGGAGCTGTTGCGGCAGGAATAAAGAAGAGGCGCTGCCCACAGAGCTGTTGCAGACCTGCTGCACACATGAAGATAGAAGAGGAATGGTGAGTAATCAGTTTATAAATTTTTTATATACTCGAGTATAAGCCGAGTGGGGAATTTTCAGCACAAAAAATGTGTTGAAAAACTCGGCTTATACTCGAGTATATACGGTAATACATATTTATCAAATACAAATGCAGTATATCTAATGCTCTGAATCTATAAAGACAGTCAGATATTAAACTCAGGTGTCAGAGTCAGCTGTCAGAGTCACAAATAAGGTGTCAAATCTAAGATTATATGATCTTTAACTCTGACTTATTGCCTAAAATGTATACAGTGGCCCAGAATTATCATGTTCTTTTATGTGTTGCACACCACACATTTGTGTTACCCTGTACTATACCCAACGCAAGACAAAATTCTGCACTGAAATGGGCGTTCCAATGATCAGTCAAGGCAGTGCAGAGAGCACCAGATTTATGAAGAATGCCAGAATTAATGAATCAGCCGCACCCTGCACTAGTTTGCACTATTTTTGATAAATGTGAAAACAAGCACCTAATAAATAACTATCTGAGCAAACAGTAACAAGCACTGGATATGAACCCATTCTGGTATTCTTCTGTTTAGAAATAGGGTTGTCTCTAAGCTTCCTCTGTATTTATTCTTTCCCCATTATACCTAGTGTTTGCTGCTGGTAGAGCTGGGAAATCGAACATCAAAATCCATCATGGTAAACCAGGAATGCTTACTCATAGATTCGTGCACTGTGACTGTGGTAATCTTCTTTTGCTTTTTAATCATGGCCTCCTTCCTTCTCATTAGCATATTTTTAAATGTTGATTTTTAGAAGGAAGGAGGCCATGGGTAAAAAATATAAGAAAACTACCACAGTCCTGGTGCCTGGATCTATGACAAAGTGTCTCTGGTTTATTATGTTTGATTTTGATGGTAGATTCATTTATCGTAAGGTAGTTATGAAACTGGCTTGCATCTTCAGATTAGTCAAGGGAATGGTAAGTGACAGTCCAAGGTCTGGGCAGGCAGGGACTAGTAGCATGGTCTGGAGGCAGCCAAAACAAAAGGCAGAATAAAATCCAGACAACAAACAAACAGGATCGGAAGAGCAGAATATTCAAATACACAAGAGAAGCCACTACCATTCGAAAGCTGAAGGTATAACCAGCGCAATCAGCAGCCAGTAAAGGTTTAAAAACCCAACCCAGGTACAGGACTGGACACAGAAAAAGGAGCAAAAAAATAAAAGACAGGCAGAAGAGAAAGGAAATGGAGGTAGAATTGAAGTGGAGTTGCAGGAGGACACGATTGGCTTGGAGTAGACAGTGCTGCTCTGGCATCACACAGATATTATCAATACTTTTCTACAGACCATTAAGAATACAGTAACTACAGAAAATGATAAACGTGGTAAATAAAATAATCTTTCTAAGATAATTCTATGACCATCTCTCTTTTATGACTAGTAAGTAAAAACTATTTCATACCCACTTTCCTTGAACACAGAGATATAATTTGGTTCTCCCTCCCAAGGTTTGAAGTCAATACATGACTTCAGTCGGTAACGTTCAAAGGCTTCCAGGACAAGAGCTTTTGCGTTTATATCTGAAAAAGAAGTTTTAGATATTAAACATAAATGACAACTGTTTCTGACTATGATGACATTTTTAGGCATTGAATGAAACATTGAAGCAAAGGTTGTGAATTTCAGCACCAGATAAACAATACATTTTCTTTATTGAGAAACAAAAATGTGTCACATTGATACTATCATACATGAATAAGATTTGTGTGCCAAAATGCGGTGGTCTGATACCATTTTCTATGTGACCCATTTTTAATCTAAATAAAGAAGATTTATTGTCTATCCCGATGGGCCCTGGACATCATGATCTTTGTCTCTATGTGTATCTTGGCCGCAGTGGATGTGTCCGTGCACCGTCAAATTCAGTATCATGCAACTTGGTGAGCTGGCTGTTGGTTTGATATTCTAAGACTTTAAAAGGGATTCTCCAATTTACACCATCTCTCTTCATACCAATATCACCCAGCAATCATATAATTGATGTGGTTCCTCTTTAACCACCAATGAACCATGGCTATCTTTGGGCAAATCCATTAATCAAAACAATAAGATAATGAAATGAGATAATCAGCCAAACCATTCCTAGCTTAGTATTGCCCCCTTGTTCACCATATGGGATATTACATATAAAACATTTATCCACTGAAGTCCATGGACCCTAGAGATAATACTATTCTTAAAAAGAAATCTACCACCAGGATGCAGTCAACTAAGCCAAAGATACCTACATACCGCTGTGTGACCGCGTGGTCTGGATCTGGGCTTTATTACCTTGCTGGATGACATTGCTGCCTCTCTGGCTGAAGAGGAGACGGGCAATAAGCCCTGCAAAGGGGCGTAAATAATTGAGAGACGACGCAGCCCCCCCCCCCCCCCCCACTCACAAGAGCCCCTCAATCTCATTAGCAGAAATGTAAAATTCAAGCTTATTTTAGCAGACAAGGGCTTAAAAATAAAAAAATATGACCAGATCCAGACTGAGGGGGCACACAGCAGCACGTAAGCGTCTCTGGTTTAGACCCTGGGGAGTAGGTTTCCTTTAAATCACAAAAAAGGCTGATTAAGTACATAAGGAAATTTAGCAAAATCAAGAAAAAGATAATAATAATAAAAATAATAATGAAGGAAGGAGATTTCTCTTTTACATATAGAATTACACTTTGAAACCTTCTTTAAATATCCTATGTTACCCCCAAGCTATGTTGCACACCATTTATTTTTTTGCCTCTTTGGGTTATTAATTAAACTATAACATTTGCAATGAAAATTGTTAGATCAGAATTGTACCCCAAACCTTAATTTTATGTACATGTTACATAGACATTGTATAATTACCTGAGCTTGAATTTAAAGAAGAAAAGCGGATGTCTATGAACGACTGATGAATTTCAGGATTTTTTGAGATGTCTGAACTCTAATCCCTGGAAAATTAAACTCACGGCTCATACCTCTGAAACTTCTGTTGAATTTCTGGATTTGAAGATTGGTAAGAATGGGACTCGTCTGGTAACATCACTGTTTAGGAAACCGACCGCTACCAACAACCTTCTGTCTTTTGCCAGTTTTCACCCCAAACACTTAAGAACGAGTATTCCAGTGGGACAATTCCTCCGTGTCCGTCGAAATTGCTGCGATGATATGGATTTCCGCACACAAGCAAAAGACCTAACTGAAAGATTCCAAGCACGGGGATACCCGAAAAAGGTTATCTCCAAGGCATTCATCAGGGCCAGGGACAGTGACCGCAAGACCCTACTGGAACCTCAGGTACGGAACACTGAATCCAAACCCTGCCTGATCACTACCTTTAACAATCAGTGGTCGGATATCTACCACATCTTGGAAAATAACTGGGATATTTTGCTGAGTGACAAAAGATTACATGTTCATATTTCAGATAAACCGAGGTTGATCTCTAGAAGGGCACGGAATCTTAAAGATGTACTTACTTCCAGTCACTTTCAGAGACCCACCACATCGCTCGCTAGGGGTCAACGCCTAAAGGGTTCATTCCCCTGTGGGGACTGCTCGGTCTGCCCACGGATTCTAAAGACCAGTACCTTTGTTCATCCTAACAACCAATCATCATATAGACTTTACGACTATATAAATTGCAGGACCAAAGAAGTGGTCTACGTGCTCACATGCTCCTGCCCCATGATTTACGTTGGACAGACGGGACAAGAATTGCGAAAACGAATACAACAGCACCTCTCTTCCATCACAACGGCCGCCAATGACCTCATGAAAGGTAAGACCCTCTCATCGGTGGCTGCCCATTTCCACCAGGCACACCAGGGCAAAAACCACAGTCTTCGGGTCTGTGGAATGGAAAGGTTACACTGGAACCAATGGGGGGGAAATCGGACTAAAGAGCTCCTCCGAATAGAATCTAAGTGGATTTATCAACTCAATTCACTGGCCCCCTCTGGATTAAACGAAGACCTCCTATATGCGGGTTTTTATAAGGATTAGATATACAATTTCTACTTATGTAAGGGTTTATCGTCTCCCATTTCTCACTTACTCACTAGTCCATTCTCTTACTTATTCTCTTCTTTCTATTCTTCTTCTCCCTACTTTCTCCCTTCCCCCCCCCCCACCCCCTTCTCCCTTCTTCCTCCTCTCTTATTGCAGTTTGCTCACAGGAATCATCCTCATCATCGTTTACTTATCACCCCATCACACATTGGTCCTCTTATGATTTAGATATACATTTATTAATGGACCTTTTCCTACATTGTTGCCGGCTACTACGCGGCGGTGAACTTGATATCCCTCGGGTCACCGCCGTGTAGTCGGCTTGCTTCTATATGTTCTTCCTCACGTTTTTTATGTTCACTAGGTTTTCCACATATCTATCACTTACTAATTTTACATTTTCTTTTGGAACACTCTTTTTAGATGGTTATGACCCTGTACGTTATGAATTTATTACTCCATCTGATCCTCAAACCTTCGACTTCCTCGATACCTTGTTAATCATCTGTCCGCATTGGAGGCTCCACCCCTGGTCTCAAACTTCCCCAAGAATGTACATCAGTTGACATCTTCATGGATATGATTTCTCTCTTCTCGTCCATACTTCTCACTTCGCCATGTGTCTCAAGCTTTAAATTTTAAATATTGTGGTACTAAACGCTCTAACTCTTTACGTCTTTGACTTTTTGAGTCCTAAAACTACGAAAACTATATTATTTATATTGTTCATTACTGTTGATTATTATGCACACTATTTATCCATTTTAGCCAATTCCAACACATTGTGTTTAACTATTATATTTGTAAGTTCATTATGCTGATAAGATTTATATATGGTATCTATTCTATGTTTCTTACTCACCCTCAGAGTCTGACCCTTTTTTTGGCAGCTGTGTCAATACTCTGTAATTTTTTAAACCCAAAAAACTCTTTATTATCTTTGATTGCACTTAGGCACTTTTTTCAGCCCTAGGGTATTTTAGGGCTTATAATGCTTTCGGCGCTTGCTCACTTATTGCTATACCACTTATGCGCATGCACCTTGTACCTGTATAAATGTGTTGATTTTGTGGCGCAGTAGCGCCTAATTTGTCGCGGCAGCGCCTAATTTGTCGCAGCAGCGCCTAAATATCGTGGATTGCAAACCCCGGAAGTGACACCTTACTGACCGGCTGGAACGCATTGCGTCACATCCGGCCAACTGAAACGCACGCCACACGCAGGCACTCACTGGACACAGCTGTTGAATGTTAGACTCTGGGGGTGAGTACCCTATATATTCCTTGAACTTCCTTTCTGCACATTACCCCTGAGGAAGCCTGCCTAGACAGGCGGAACGCGTGGGGACTGTTTCCTGCCCCTTCTATCCCCAAGCTGGAGGATCTAGACATTGAGGTAAATTGTGACTTTCTACAGACTATATGCCTGTTGCTCACTTTGGTTTTTCATTTCTACTTATGTCCATTTTAACTTCAGCCTCAATGACCTATATCTCCACTTACCTACTATATCCTTAGCAGATTTATCTACCATTTGTGATAGTGGGGCATGTGCAGCACAGAATTGTGCTTTTTAAATGTTTTTAAATGTATTTGTCTTCTATAACTAAATAAATTGTTATTTTGCATTGAAAAATTTCATAGACATCCGCTTTTCTTCTTTAAATTCAAGCTATTGTACTGGGTGTCTTACAGTTTGATAGACCCAACTATATAAATATTGTTCAATGTATAATTACCTGACTTACTATCTGGAAATAATAAAAAAGCTTACCCAAGCTGTCCTCTAAGTAGTATGGAACTGGTATTGGCCAACGGTACTGGTCCCCAATAATGGAGTTTCTTTCATTTGGCTTAAAAAAAATATTAGAAATATGATGTAGACATTGTTTACACATGGAAAAGTACCTAGGTTCCGTATTATTAAACAATATGGCTACTACTTTACATGAGGTCAATATTTAATTCCACATATCGAAATTACATTTATTACAATCATAAATACTATGGATTTTTTAGTTTTTAAACATGGTCTTGTAGTATATTTCAAAATCTCTGTTGAATGCAATGGATTGTGTTCTGACAATGAATTCTTTAAGTTACAGAGTCTGGTTTAGCACTTGGAGTACTTTATCAGATACAGCGATGCAATAAACTAATTACAGATTGGTTCTAAAGTCACTTACTGGGGAAATAACATTCTTGGTTTATAGCTTTAGGAATATTATCAGTGGCCAGGTTATTTATTAATAGAGGTAACATGGTTTGTGTGCAATAAATTGTAAAATCTTTAAAGGGAACATATAATAATAATTCCTTTATTTATATAGCGCTCACAGATTATGCAGCGCTGCCCAGAGCTTATCCAATCAGTTCCTGTCCCCATGGGGCTCACAATCTAATCAACCTACCAGTATGTTTTGGGGTGTGGGAGGAAACAGGAGGACACGGAGGAAACCCAAGCAAACACGGAGAGAACAGCGCTGCAATGCTGTAGTGCTAATCACTGAGCCACAGTGAACATATTAGCAAAAGTTTACATATTTATCCACAACCAGTATGTTTTCAAATAGGTAATAACCTTGCAGTCCATGTTTCTTTTTATCAACTTTTAACTTTTAATTTGGTTGTATTTAGTCATGAAGGTAGCAATTTAGCACTGAAGACAAGATCTTTCAACCTCCGAATTCCCCCTCCTTTCTAACTGATGGTCTTGCACCATGGGACATCATTAACCAGTTCTTCTAGTGTGCTAGTAACTAGTGAATGAAGTCAATCACAACAGAGGAGGCTTTCAGAGGAGAACTTGACTTTGGAACTAATCTCTCCCCCTCCATTACTATATACAACCATTTCACATCTCTCATGGTGATGCCACATTAAAGGCCATACATGCAAAATGATCTGAAGGTGTTAATACACTTGCTAACATACTGTGTTTTTTAAGGTCACTTACATCTGACAGGTTCCCTTAAAAGGAGAAAAAACCCCCACTGGACCTCTACTGCTAGATTGGCTAAAATATCTTATCTTGCGCTTTGAGCTTTTTTAGCTATAATGGAAAAACTAAATCCAATTTTTTTCTACTTTAGTGCCCTAAAATTTTGTATTACTTTACTTCATACTGAAAATATAAATGGATAGATTTATCAGGAGGTAAGTTTTAGTAGTCAATTTTGTACATGTGTCAGAAACACTTCTTCCTGCGATGAAACTCCACTTTCTACACCTGTGTGTAGAATCTCTACAAATGATTAAGATTTAAAATCTGGTATACATGTGCTCTGCACACTAAGAGGATCCTTTACCCTATTGGCGCTAATGGACAGAACTGTACTCCTTGGTGTGCTGGTACTTTTTGCAACATTATGGTCATTGCACAGAAGCAGAGCAGATAGTCACGACCCCGGCTGTTTAAGGGAAACCTACCATGAGGAATCTACTATCAGAAGTAGATCTGATGTAAGATCCTCCTGCCTGCCTCTGCCCTAATCTGTAATTTAATAATCCTGGAACTTTAATTAACTTGTTAAAAAAACTTTATTTAATAATTTGAAAATTAGCTGCAGAGGCTACTGTGGCGTGTACTCGCCTGGCCGGGCACTGTTAGCCAACGGTACTCCACACCCCAGTAGCCTCTACAGTTAATTTACATATTACTAAAATAAAGTTTTTAAGAAGTTATGTTAGGGTCCAGGAATATTAAATAACATATTAGGGCAGAGGCAGGGAGGAGGAATCTATAATCAGATCTATTTCTGATAGTAGATTCCTTATGGTAGGTTTCCTTTAACACTGTAGGCGCTGTAGCGTGTTGACCACAGCGTCTATAGGGCTTTGACGTGTCACCTGTGAATGAATCTCCCACAGTGTTATACCTGATGGGCAGAATAGGAAGTTTTCATAAAACAATCTTTATTAATATTACACATATTTGCATCTACATCATCTTCCAGAATGAACAAATCCGCAGCTACAAACATAAAAACTCACATTAAGTTGGATGTCCCCTTCAAAAAGATTCAGGTCTAATTCTAAGGGAAAACAAAAATGAATGAAATTATTAAAATATACAAAACAAATATATATTCTTGTTATAGAATGCAAAATATGCGGGTTTTTTTTTTTTTAAACCTTGGTTGATGTCAAATATGTCTTTGTCCTTTCCAGCATCTACATCGACTTCTGAAAGAAGAAGGAAGAAAATCATTTAGTGGTTTCATATTATGGTCTTGTTAGTTATGACAATATTCCATGTTGCATATACAGTCCTATCTGTATGTGCCACTATACAGACAATAAAATATGACAGATTGATTCAAAGTTTTTTGGTAAAATATTCAAATTTCTTACAGGAAATGCTTAGATTTAAATTAATTAATTAAGTCAAATTAGAAAGTTTATTTTCTACAGTCTAAATGTTGGTCTGCTTAGAACCTCTTGCTTTATAACATAATCCTGGGTTACATAATAGTAACATACGGTACATTGAATAGTTTACATATTGCACTTACCTGTTTCCTTTTGAAGAGGCTGAAAAATAAGATGGATTGAATAATTTAGGTGAATATTATTAATTCCTAAATTAATTATAAACACAAACTGTAACTGTAGTAGACTATGCTATTCTATTTAATGGTCGCCATCTAAAAACTTTCATAATGATGATAATCTTTATTTATATAGCACCATCATATTCTGCAGCGCTTTACAGATTGTGAAGGACATATACACATAAATAAGACATAAAAAAAGAAGACAAAGTAAAAACATATGGTCATATATAACAATAGGATTGATGGCCTGGCTTGCACGTGCTTACAATCTATGAGGAGTCCTTCATGTGTTTTTCTGCAAACTGTATGCAAGCTTTTATAGGAGAGGCTTCGACACACTCTGCCATAAAGCCCTGACTGGTGGAGGGCTGCAATGATAGTTGACTTTGTGGAATTTTTCTTAGCTCCCTACTGCATTTCTAGGGCTCAGCTACAGTGATATTGGGGTTCTTCCTTACCTCTCTCACCAAGCCTCTTATCCCACGATTCTTTAGTTTGGCTTGATAAAGTTGATAAAGAGTTGTTGTCGTCCCAAACTTTTTCCATTTAAGGATTATGGAGGCCATAATTTATAGAAATCATAGGAACCTTGAGTGCTGTAGAAATTCTCTTGTAACCTTGGTCAGATGTGTGTCTTGCTACAATTCTGTTTCTTGGCTTATTAAGCAGTTACTTAGACTCATGATTCTCATGTCCTCTGACATGCACCATGAACTGTGATGTCTTATGTAAATAGTTGCCTGCCTAATCAAGTCCAATCAGTTTAATTAGACACAGTTGAAGGAGTAGAACCATCACAAGGAGGATCAGAAGGAAATGGACAGCGTGTGAGTCAAAGCAAAGGATATGAATTCTTCTGATAATTTAGTTTATGTGATATTTCAGTTTAACAAATAAGCAACAATATCTAAATTTCTGTTTATTTTTGTCAAGATGGAGTGCAGAGCGTATATTTAAGGGGTCTGAATACTTTTCGTACCCACATCTGTCACATCTGCCAGAGGCATTCATTTCATGAACACTATTCACAAAAGTTAGTGATATTTGGCTTGTGGGTGAAATTTCGTGAAGCTTTTGAATGGACTCTAAGCTTTACATGTGAACTAAATGTGATTTCTAAACTTTTGATTTTAGATATTTAACTGTTCAATGTTGGAGATGTAAATGAAGCAAAAAGCTTCAGCCACTGATGGTGTTATAGTGAGGGCAAGTATATCTATGGCAGCTGGAGACTAGGGGACCTCCAATGGATTGGCCTTCACCAGGGGTGTAACTTGAGGGGGTGCAGAGGTTGCGGACCCACACTGGCCCAAGAGGCTAAGGGGGCCCTTATGGTGTCACTTTCCCATATGAGAAGACTATCACTATAAACCAAACATTATAGTCGGGGGCCTGGCACAAACTTTGCACTAGGGCCCATCAGCTTCTAGTTACCCCACTGGTCTGCACTTTCTCCATACCTTTGTAAACCCATAATATCAGTTGACCTGCTGTATAGAGGCTCATATCAGCCCATCAGCATGAACTTTTTTATGTTTTCCATAAATTTCACCAAAGCCAATTATCCCCAGCTTTTCTTAAGTAGTATATATGTCCTGGGATACGAAGATCGACTCAGATTAATTAAATTACTACTGACAGTAGCCTTTTTAAATTAACTGTCCAACCCATATTATATAAAATGCTAATAAATTGTATTCAATAAAAATGTGGTAAAAATAAATTTTATCACATCTTTATAAAATATGTATATATTTAAATTAATTTTGTTATCCAGCAACATTTACACTTTTCTTTTATGTTTTTTTTGCTTTTTTTCAGTAATTTTTTCTGTAGTTTGGCTCTGACCTACGTGATCTCTATAGTTACAGGGGATGTAGATATTGGCCCAGATTTATCGAAAGTGAGGCAAACTGTATATGCTTCACCAATGTGCAGGGTGTGTCGGATTATTGAACACTGGTGCACCCTGCACTGCTCGGGAAGTGTGCACCATTTTCTTTTTGGTGTCCCTTATATACATACTGAGTGCAACACAATTCTGTCCAGTCGCTGTTGCAAACTCCAACTAAGCACTAAGAAGCCCCTTTAGGTGCAAATTTTTTCTGTTGTCTTGTTGACACAGTGCAGCCTCAACACTTCATAAATACATGTATGCGCTGCAAAGACCTTCTTTCTAGTGCAAAGTCAGACAGAAAAATGGTGCAGCCAGTTTTAATAGACCTTGGCCATTGATACAAAATTTTCCACTGCAGGTTTTTATCACAACATTCTGATAGTAATTGGGAAAAAATGAAGAGGACAAGATCCCAGGCAAATAAATGTATATAGTAGATCCAAGTAAAACACCAGGAAAACAGTGAAAAAAAATGCATTTCATATGCATAAGACAATACAGAATCATATATATACAGAGCAAAGCCTTTTCACCTTATTAACTAATAATGCTGCGAGATGTTCCCATGCTCTCACATCTTTGATGCGAGTATAGAACTACACAAAAGGGTTATAATAAAGGGTTAATAAACATTTAGCAGCTGTGAATACATGTGAAGTAGAAATATAGCATGGTCAAAGGGAATGTCAGTTTTCAATAGGTCGCATATAACTCCCCCCAGGGGCATAACTACTAACAAGCAGCTGCTATGAGGCCCGCAGTATTAGGGGGCCCTGGAATCCGACCTGACACACTAAAGAATGTAGTATGTGCACCGTTATATACATATTATGCTGCACATTGTACACCGTAATATGTATATAAAAGTGCACATCTTTTACAGTCAACAGCATGAATCGGGAGCTCAGATAAAAATCTTTAAGGGGAGTTGGAGGGGACAGCAGGGATGGCGGGACTAGGGATCTCTCATTTCTAATTCCTGCCGTCTACTTCCCCCATGTTGCCAGCAGCTACTGAGACAGATCTGTGTAAGTGTAAAAATGTATATTTCAGTGCATAAATGTGTGCTCCTAAGTGTATAAATGTGTGTAAGAGTGTATAAACGTGTGAGTATACAAATGTATATTTTCTGAGTGGGTAGGGGGGCCCTATTTTTAAGTCTGCTATGGGGCCCTGCCTTTACTAGTTACACCCCTGCCACCCCCAATAAGCTCCTATGTTAGGATAACTCCAGGATATGTGAAAGAACAACCAGAAAAGCCACAATGGCAGCATACATTGGAGATAGTAGATTAAAATTCTAAAGTATTTCTGGAATATTATCTGGGGAGCAGGTCCCAGACCTAAAAGGGAAGAGACAAAGGGGGTCATTTACTAAGGGCCCGATTCGCGTTTTCCCGACGTGTAACCCGAATATTTCCGATTTGCGCCGGGATTTTTGCGCATGGAATCGGATTGTGGCGCATCGGCGCTGGCATGCACGTCACGGAAATCGGGGCGCATGGCCGAACGAAAACCCGACAGATTCAGAAAAACCGTCACTTTTAGAAAAAAAATTTGTCGCAAAGCTTGCACTTACCTTCACTCAGCCCGGCTCGTGTATTCCAGTGCAGCAGCGCCACCTGGTGGATGTCGGTGGAACTGCCTTAATAAATCCCGGCCGGACCCGAATCCAGCACAGAGAATGGGCCGGGTAAGTAAATCCGCCCCAAAATGTTTTATTTGCTAATAAAAGTGATGACCACCAGCAAGGCAGGTAAATCTATCAGGGTTTGGAAAGGATAAAGTTTTCTAGTGCATGAGTAAAGTGCATCACATCTGGAACCATGAACCCAGGCACGGAAATCAGGAAATTGAGGGGTGAACAGGATGAGGGTAAATGAGAAGAGGAGAGTAGCTAATTGAAACGTAATCTACCTTTGAGCAATATGTCCCTAGGAAATTCCATGGGTGTAAAGAGGGTAGAGGGGGGTCACATCATCTCAGGGGTTCCACATTGGGGGTCATTTACTAAGGGCCCGATTCGCGTTTTCCCGACGTGTTACCCGAATATTTCCGATTTGCGCCGCTTGTACATGAATTGCCCCGGGTTTTTGGCGCACGCGATCGTGGATTGTGGCGCATCGGGGCCGGCATGCGCGCGACAGAAATCGGGGGGGCGTGGCCGAACGAAAACCCGACGTATTCGGAAAAACCGCCGCATTTAAAAACCGAAAATGTGTCGCTTGGGGAGCGCTCACCTTCACCTTCTATGGGATGGTGCATTCCGGGGCGTTAAGATTATTTTCGGCGCTGCAGCGCCACCTGGTGGACGGCGGAGGAACTACCATCTTAAATCCCAGCCGGACCCGAATCCTGTGCAGAGAACGCGCCGCTGGATCGCGAATGGGCCGGGTAAGTAAATGTGCCCCATTATGTAGGGTGGCTGTCCATCTATTATATGCAGAGTCTGGTCCAAAAAGCAATATATCAAAGATGGTCAGAGAAATAATAAATTCAATCTCAGAGAATGCACCCCCTCCCTGGGAGATAACATTGTTCATGACTGCTCTGGGAATTCTATTTCTCCTTCCATTCCACACATAATCAAGACATGCAGAATGAGTCCAATGTGATCGCAAAACTCAGACACGTAGCTTAGTCTTTACACACATTTGTTTTTTAACTTGCTGTCTCTCGGCATTGAGATGCATCCAAAGTAGAGCATTTCCTACTCTTATGCGAGTCAGACCAAATAAAATGCCCAAGTCTAATGTGGTGTTTATTGCTCTACCAGTGAGTCCTCTCCATACCCACTACCTGACACTGTGCCACAATAGTACATCATGTATTGGCAAGGAGATAAGCATGATATGCTATGCCTAAATAAATTACTACAGTATTTCCTTCAGACTTTAATTAGTTTACTGTCAGATGTGTCAGTGTTAGCTTTTCATGTCAGTTTCACAGCAGAGATCTCACAATGGATCTGTGAAATACAGACTGCAGTTGGATAATGTGCAAGTATTGTCAGGACTACCTGTATAAGCACATGAAGGTTTTTTGAGTCAAGCCCAAGTTGGTTGGTTAAGAATAGTTAATATAGAAGAAAGACCTGTAAAGACCCTACCTCCTGACTGTACTTCAAAAAACTGCAACAAAATCTACAACAAAAAGAATCAAAAATCCTGTTTGTATCGTCAGCCAAAGACTAATCCATAATGGACTCACCTGTCCAATGACCGAATTAAGTAGAAGCAAAACCAGAGAGAAAGAAGCTAGGTCCATTGTAGAGAGCCTGCTTCTCATCGCCTTACAAGGACATCAATGCTGGTTTAGCTTTTCCTTTTATAGAACTGTTTTCTTCATATTTGTACTTTGTCCTAGTATATGACAAGTCAGTTACTCTTTATCCAGTGTTAAAAACCCTTGGACCTCATCATGCAGTATACTGGTAGCACTTGTAATCTATATCCCAGGTTATCAGAACTTAAGGGGTATTACCATCTACAGGATTTATGACACATTACTAGAATATGTCATAAATACCTGACATCTGTCAATCTGACATGTAGCCAGGGCCGGCATCAAGAATTTTGGAGCCCCATACTAAAAACTTTCATCCAAGTATGCACATGACAGTTTAGCACCATAAACCATTTGACAGGGTCAGCTCCAGGTTTCAGTAGGCTCCTTGGCGACACAGCCTTATTGGGCCCCTTTGCAGTGACCTCAAGTGGTATTCCCTAGTTTATCACACCAAACAGTCCCCTCATGGTCATTTTATCTAAAGCACCCATCCCACCCTATGGCTTCTTTAGATACAGTCCCCCTCACCCCTATGGATTCCTTACGTACAGCCTTATGCGGGCCTTCCCAGGAGCCCTGGGATCCAGTACTTTCCCGGGTATGACTAGTGCTGGTGCTGGCTCTGCCATTTGACATACATAGCAATGTCACACATACTAGAAGATTAGTAAGTCAGAACAATGCTATAGGCCGATACAGGCAGAAGTCAGAGGTGACAATCTGCTCCTTCCTTAGTTACTTCCTTAGACTTTCTATTGGATTCAGGTCAGATGATTGGTTGGGCAGCTTTAGTTTACCAATTAAGAATTTCCTTGATTTTGTGTTTTCGAGATCATTGTCTTGTTGAAATGTCCACCCTAGTTTCATATTCATCATCTTGGTAGATGGCAGTAGATCAGGAATGTCTTTCTACATTTGTTCTTTCAGCCTTCCTTAAATTATATGAAGTTTCCATTGCAATATGTCTACCAAAAAACTTTTGGTATGGTGTTTTTGGGGTGATTTGCAGTGGCTTATGGCTGCCAAACATATTGTGGCACATTAACTTACCCGGTCCCTGCGCGATTCCCGAGGCGCGTTGTCTGACGAGGATGAAGTCTGCTGCGGTTCATCAAGATCATGCGCCCGTAACCCTGCATGAGTCACTTCCCCGCTCAGGTCCGCCGGAGTTCACCTTTTTCTTCCCGGTGTATGTGAGTGCTTGTCTTGCGACACAATTTGAATTGTTAAATCCCGCATGTAGCCCCGCGGGGCCCTTAGTAAATAAGCGCCATTGTGTATTATGACATCATCTGACCAGACTATAATCTTCCAGTATATTACAGACTTGTTTAAATGCTATTGAGAAAAATTTAAAGCGAACCTGGCACCAGGAATGTAATTTCATGCTGGAGGTTGGGTGGCGCCCCTGCTTGGTAGTCTTAGTACTTGAATAAAATTGAGTGAGCTGCTGCGTTTCCTGGGTACCATCACATTGGCTGGTGTAGTACAAAAGAGCACGTGATATAAGTTTTTTTTTAAAAAACAACAGGTTTGTCTTGAACAAGTTGTTCCGTATAGACAAGAGGTATATATAATATTACAATTATTTTTGGAATTGATAACAATAGGACTAAGTGTTTCAGGGGCGGATCGTCCCCTTCCGCAGGTCCATAACAAAAATACACTGGCTAGACAGGGTGTTGTGAATGGTTACTCTGACGCAAAAAGAATCGAGCGTCTGCTGGCTGGGCAGGACAGGGTACTTAGAGATTTCTATTGGTAGTGAAATGATAAGCAAGGTCCTGGAGTTAGGACCTCAACACATGCTGCAGGCAGGGAGCCAGGTAATGTGAATTAAACTTATATAAACTACTGAAATAATTCAGAATACTGACAAAAAAATCAGCATAGCATAGGCTACTGGAACCTTTCACCAGCTAAAAATGGCATTTCTGGTGACAGCTTTGCTTTAAGCATGCTTAACCCCTTAAGGACGGAGGGTTTTTCGGCTAATTTCTCGCTCTCCAACTTCAAAAATCCATAACTTTTTCATTTTTACGTGTACAGACCTGTGTGAGGGCTTATTTTGTGCGTAACAAATTTTACTTTCCCGTAATGTTATTTATTTTAACATGCCGTGTACTGCGAAGCTGAAAAAAAATTCCAAATGTGGAAAAATTGAAAAAAACCCGCACGTGCGTCACGTTCTTGTGGGCTCAGTTTTTACGACTTTCACTCTTCGCTCCAAATAACACGCCTACTTTATTCTTTGGTTCGGTGCGATCGCGGTGATACCAAATTTATATAGGTTTTATTGTGTTTTAATACATTTTCAAAAATTAAACGAATGTGTACAAAAAAGAAAAAATTTTTTTTGCCATCTTCTGACGCTAATAACTTTTTCATACTTTGGCGCACGGAAATGTGTGAGGGGTCATTTTTTGCTAAATGAGGCGACGTTTTCATTGCTACCATTTTGAGGTCTGTGCGACATTTTGATCATTTTTTATTTTATTTTTTATGTTATGTAAAAAGGTGTAAAAGTCGCATTTCGGACATTTGGGCGCCATTTCCCGCCTCGGAGGTCACCGCCGGCCGTAACTGTTTTTATATTTTGATAGATCGGGCATTTTGGGACGCGGCGATACCTAATATGTCTGTGATTTTTACTGTTTGTTATGTTTTATATCCGTTCTAGGGAAAGGGGGGTGATTTGAACTTTTAATATTTTATTAATTTTTTTTATTTTTTAAACTTTTTTTTTTCTTTTTTTTTTCACTATTTTTTAGACCATCTAGGGTACATTAACCCTAGATGATCAGATCGCTCCTACCATATACTGCAATACTACAGTATTGCAATATATGGCGTTTTTGCAGGTCTTACATTACAATGAGCCACTGGCTCATTGTAACGAACCTGCATAAACCATGTAGCCTCGTGTCAAGAGAAGACCCGAGGCTACCATGGTAACCGATCGCCGCCCCCCGATGACGTTCGGGGGCGTGGCGATCGAAAAAAAGATGGCGGCGCCCGCGCGCCGCCGTCTTTTAAACGCCGCCCGCGACTTTGCGGGCGGCGTTTAGAGGGTTAATAGCCGCGATCGGTGCAAGCACCGACCGCGGTTATTAGCGGTGGGGGTTTTGTGCAAAATGCAAAAACCCCCACCTCTGTATGAAGAGGACTCAGCCCGTGAGCCCTCTCCATACATTCCTTATACCTCTGCGCCGTAGAGCTACGGCGCAGAGCGTACATGCATTTTGTTCAGCAATGGAGCTTCATGGTGAGTGTGTATATTGCACATGAAGAATGAGTGCATGGTTTTCTAAGAATCAATTGTATCAGCTTATTCTAGATCTTTGTGTAGGTCTCTACAGGTTCTTCTTGGCTCTTGCACAACAATACTGATAATTCTTTTCAGTTCTCCTTTGGAAATCATGCAGGAAGCACCTGGTTTATTTTGAAATTATGATTTTTCCACCTCCTCAATGGAGCCTTCAGGAGTTTAGATTTTTTTACATAAATTATGGACATCTATGGTTAGATTGTTTTTGCCAGTGTGGATTGAATGGGTTTTTACCAACATCTGGTGTTATTTCATGTCAATATCTAATTTGTGCCTGGCCATGGTCGGCATAGCAAATAACTGCTCTTAGCTATAATGAAATAGAATGGGTAAACCACAAATATTTTGCTCATACAAATTGCAACCCATGTCCACACTACCGATCCCTGGTCTTGTAGCTGGGCTGTTTCTCCTGGCAGGTGCATTTTAAAAATTGGGGCCATTAGAAGGCAGCACTGCAGAGGTGGGATGTTCCACAATATGTCCACATGCCCCCCCCCCCCTCATCGTTATTCCAGGAACATGGCTCCTGCCCAGGGGAGGGATGTTACTGTACACATTTCTTTGTCTGACACACATTGCTGATAACTCCCCTTACTCCCACTATGGTGCCCTGTGTCAGTACACACTGCTGTTCTAGTATTCTATTCATGAATTACCAGGCTTAGAATACATGGTCACTGTCATTGTCTCAATCCTTAGAGAATGGGGATTGTCGGAGAGAACTCAAGAAGTACTTGCAGAAATGAGACTGCAGCCTTGGATGTGACTGGGGGACCGGAGGTTAAATAATGGCAGATTGATACACCCAGTCACATACAGAGATTGTAGATGATATAATGGTAAATGATGATATAATGATGATAAAGATGATATAATGGTAAATAGATGATTGCAGCTTTGGATGTTATTGAAGTATCAGAGATGATCTAATGGCAAGGATAAGACCGCAGCTCTGGTTGTGACTTGAGTATCAGAAATGGTATAATAGCAGATTGATACTCCAGTCACATCCAAAAATGCAGTCATCTTAGATGATATAACAGTATATAGAGGATTTCAGCTTTTTATTTTGTGACTGGAATTTCCGAAATTATGGAACAATAGATAGATGATTGCAGCACTGGATGTGACTGGAGTATCAGAGATAATCTAATGGATTAGATTGAATTATGAATGTCTGCTATAAAAATGCTATGAATAAGTGAATACAACAAAACTCAATGTCACAAAATAGTACTTAAGTAGTTTGCTTTTATGATTCACAAAATTTTATGGGCTTTCTAAAGTAGGCAGAGTTATCTCCAAGATATCCGCCTATGGAAACTACAAGTCCCATGATCCTTCAGTTACTCCTCCTACCTCTCATGCTCTACTCCCAGTGATGATGTAACAGAAGGTCCTGCTCTGTTACCATAGTAATGATGTGTAACTTCCATCACTGCACATTACCTTAATGAGATGTCATCTCATCACAACAGGAAGCCAGGAACAAGCAAGGTTTAGGCCAGGAATGACTTGGCAGAGATTCCTGCTATAGTCTCCTCTGTTTTTCATGGCCCTGCCCTCCTCCTCACCACAAGATGCCCAAAGTGGCATGTAGTGTGAAAAAGCAACAGAACTGGCAGAAGATTTGTATACCTTCTCTGTCAGAGACTGGTTGAGAAGGTATAATAAATCTCCCCATGTGTCTAGAAGTTGTTTCTAGGTAGAAAAGATTTTATTAAAACAAAATATGAACATAGGTTATTAGTACTTTAATCACCATGAGTCACATACATTGCATGAATATTGCAAAGAAAAAAAAATAGAAAAGGTTTTTATAGTATTCCAGAAATATTCATGAAAATGTTGGACTGACCCCATAATTACTTAAAAAGGCCTTGCATAATGAATGCCCCTGGGAAAAAACAAGAATAATGCTTTATTACATTTACTTATACTTTTCATATTACATCATTACACAATAGCACCAGAGTCACTGAAAATAAGGCCAGAAGCAGAGCATGTAAGGAGGGAATTTTCCATGCATGAGCTTTGCTGGGGATTCTCGTCTCACATTTCTCACCCACGTACCACCAGTCTCCAGTAGTTATGCATCTGTAACATAGAAAGAAATTATTTCCTTATTGATATCCTCAAATAACTTTTCAGTTAAAGTATAAGTTTTAAAGTACTATCTTGAGAGTAAATTCAGGATAATGTGAGACTCACTAAGACATGCTATGTCTAATGAATAAATATGAATCAGAAATGCATCATTTTATTGTTTTGTGACTACAAACTTCCATTATAAGCCTCACACAATACCTTAGAGACAGGGATACAGGCATTCCATCAATTCTATTGCTGTTTCTGTACGATTCTGCTGTAAGAGTATCCTATATTCTTCCTCATTTGACTTCTCTATCCAGTCATGAAGGCGAGGAGAGCTCTCGGTTCCAGTGAAGCTCTTCCCGCCTCCTCTCTGCCGTCTAGCCACCTAAACTCTCGCCACCGCATTGCCCCTCCACCCTTCCCTCTATTGTGATAATGTATCCGGACTGTCGAATTCTTCTTTTAGACATGCTTCTAGCTGGTCTAAACTGCGTGTCACATTTTAACCTCCTTGACTTTTTGGTGCACGGGTTAATTTCCATACGGCCACGCCCCTTCCTCAGAAACCTTGTCCCCGTTTGCGAGGCCATGCCTCTTTTTTCAGACGAGTCGGAAAGGTCTAAAGAAGGTCTAAAAGCCTTCTTAAATGTGTTAGAATGTATTTTAGCAATTTTTTTTATAGTGCAACATGTCATTTTTGGGCGCAGAAGCAATAATGAATTCCCTCCATTGACTAGCTATCCAAAAAATTTTATCCTTTTACTGGTATCTTCACTGAAAATGTTGACTAAGATTTAGTAGTGTTGATCCCCTACCAAATGCTCAGGATAAGCCATCAATACTACTACCTGGGAAAATATAAACCCATTTCCCTGTCACTTGATCACCATGGATCTAGGCTTCTCTACAGCCTGTAATCAACTGTTATTTGCAGGGAGCCATATCTGTGTCTTTGCTTTGTTAATGCAACATTTCATTCAGGTGGGAGTGGTGGTAAACAGGTAAACTCACTTTACTAACTATTTGATCACTATATATTTTTTGTGGGTGACATGGGCGGGTTATACTGAAAGAAGAGTAAGACTTTTTGTATTTTTCCTAAATTGTTTTGCGTGCTATTGCTACTGTACCTCTTCACTAAAATATATGACACTGATATCAGCTATAATGAAAGTGGTGGTACCCCATGAGAAGCATGCAATATTCAACTTTCTTTGATCTCCAATTTATATTATTTTAGTAACACTTTTACTTTAGAAACAATTCCTAGTTTCTAATAAAGCTCCTTCCACAAATCCAGTATTTTTTGTAATGCTAGTAAGTAAATACTGTAAGTAAAGAAAGAATATGATCCTACTTACCTGCATACTGGTTGGGAGTTTTCTACAACGCAAACACCATTGTTCTCACAAATATTTACTTGACAAAGAACTGGCAATTTAGGGGGTTCACTAGTTGGTTGTGGCAATGGCTGTGTCTGAATCAGATGGGAAATGTCTACAGAAATTAAATTATAGATTAGTTAAAGGGGAATTTCGGGAATATGAACTTCTGATACAAAAACCCATTGTGCTATAAATAAATGAATACAACAAAACTAAAGGCCATTAATCACAAAATGGAGCTTATATGTTTTAGTTTGCTTTTATGATTCACAAAATGTTATGGGCGTTCTAAAGTAGGCAGACTTATCTTTATGATGGCCGCCATCTACAACTACAAGTCCCATGATCATTCAGTTCTCTATAACAGCCCCGCCCTCTTTTGCTCTGCTCGCAGCGATGATCTAACAGACTGCGCTGCTCTGTTACCATAGTAATGATGTGTAACTGCTATCACTGCACATTACATCACTGGGATGTGTCTTTCCACAACACTGGCCATACTGGAAGCACTGCAACCAACCGACTACAGCCAAACATAGTGATGATCACATGACCTGCTCAGCCAGGTGCAGGACATGTGATATGAACATGTGATCAGTGGCCATCTTCTATTCTGTGTCTCCTCCACAGGGGTAAAATCACAAGATTGATTAAAGGGCCAGAATTCTCCATTATAGTCTATGTCCACGACATTTATAAATTGCAAATAACTAATTACATATTAGCTTATAGTATAGACCCATGAATTATGTTTATTCCTGGAATACCCTTTTAATGTCTTATAATCTATATAAAGAAAATTGAATGATTGTTAATATGTAGTAAGCTCTCATACACACGATGGCTGTCAAGGGAAATGATGGGCCAGGCTGCAAATAGAACCTACTCTATAATTTGCAGTGTGGCCTGTCAGCAGCCTCCTGCCACAATGATGCATGGTTCATGCGCTGTGCCTCACTGCACTTCCTATATGTAAGTATAAAGTAAACGGCAGCACAAAAAGTTAAATTAAATAATTAAAAGATAATGCAATACAGGACAGACACCCACAAAATAGAGGACATAGCGAAGCAGTTATGCTATTAAAAAAAACCCTTAACCATACACTTAAGTGATATAAAATTACTATACAAATGTTATGTACTAACCAACAAAAAAGGTTTGCTAGTAATTATAAAACAAACCTGAGCCAGGAATAAGTATAGGGTCCTATCAGGGATACTTCCCTGGAATATAGTGTCACAAATCCAACAATCTGCATAGAAAGAATGGGGGTTATTTATCATTAGGTCGGCTCCTTGAGACAGTTCTTTTTTCCAGAAAGTCCCCCAAAAAAGTCTCAAAATGCATAAAAAGTCCCAGCACATACACAGAAAGGGGCTAGAGTCACTATGAGATATTTATGGCACTTTTTGTAAAAGTCCCAAGACATGAATCTGACTTTTCACGGTCCTGCAAAGCATTACACCAGCAGTAGTTCTATGTTTACGCCAGAGTAATGAAGTGTCGGAAATAGCCCCGTTAAACTTTTACAGCAGTGAAAAGTCCCAAACCTCAATGTGACTTTTTTGAGACTTTTTTATGCCAATAAAGCCAATGAAAACCAATGATAAATAGCCCCAATGTGTACTGCATAGAAAGGTAACATATCCTGAATGTAAAGGAAGCCAAGCATCCAACCCCACATGTATTTCAGTAGGCAAACCTCACTAAAGGTAGGTGCTAGGTGAAGCGGATAGATGCACTAATCACCTGCAGACTCTTCTTATCACAAAAATAAACTTTTCTACAATATTAAAATCAAATCATATACATTTGTAACATTTTAATAATGTAATTGCTATTAATTACCATCTTTGTTGCTTGACAATTTTTGACACTACCATGAACCTGAATAAAGGAGACCTCCATTGAAAGATACACTCACCGGCCAGTTTATTAGGTACACCTATCCAACTGCTCGTTAACACTTAATTTCTAATCAGCCAATCACATGGCGGCAACTCAGTGCATTTAGGCATGTAGACATGGTCAAGACAATCTCCTGCAGTTCAAACCAAGCATCAGTATGGGGAAGAAAGGTGATTTGAGTGCCTTTGAACGTGTCATGGTTGTTGGTGCCAGAAGGGCTGGTCTGAGTATTTCAGAAACTGCTGATCTACTGGGATTTTCACGCACAACCATCTCTAGGGTTTACAGAGAATGGTCCGAAAAAGAAAAAACATCCAGTGAGCGGCAGTTCTGTGGGCGGAAATGCCTTGTTGATGCCAGAGGTCAGAGGAGAATGGGCAGACAGGTTCGAGCTGATAGAAAGGCAACAGTGACTCAAATCGCCACCCGTTACAACCAAGGTAGGCAGAAGAGCATCTCTGAATGCACAGTATGTCAAACTTTGAGGCAGATGGGCTACAGCAGCAGAAGACCTCACCGGGTGCCACTCCTTTTAGCTAAGAACAGGAAACTGAGGCTACAATTTGCACAAGCTCATCGAAATTGGACAGTAGAAGATTGGAAAAAACGTTGCCTGGTCTGAGGAGTCTCGATTTTTGCTGCGACATTCGAATGGTAGGGTCAGAATTTGGCGTCAACAACATGAAAGCATGGATCCATCCTGCCTTGTATCAACGGTTCAGGCTGGTGGTGGTGGTGTCATGGTGTGGGGAATATTTTCTTGGCACTCTTTGGGCCCCTTGGTACCCATTGAGCAACGCCACAGCCTACCTGAGTATTGTTGCTGACCATGTCCATCCCTTTATGACCACAATGTACCCAACATCTGATGGCTACTTTCATTAGGATAATGCGCCATGTCATAAAGCTGGAATCATCTCAGACTGGTTTCTTGAACATGACAATGAGTTCACTGTACTCAAATGGCCTCCACAGTCACCAGATCTCAATCCAATAGAGCATCTTTGGGATGTGGTGGAACAGGAGATTTGCATCATGGATGTGCAGCCGACAAATCTGCGGCAACTGTGTGATGTCATCATGTCAATATGGACCAAAATCTCTGAGGAATGCTTCCAGCACCTTGTTGAATCTATGCCACGAAGAATTGAGGCAGTTCTGAAGGCAAAAGGGGGTCCAATCCGTTACTAGCATGGTGTACCTAATAAAGTGGCCGGTGAGTGTAGATAATAATAATAATTCTTTATTTATATAGTGCCTACAGATTATGCAGCACAGCACAATAGATAGACAGATAGATACTGTAGATATGCTTTGAGAAAGGTGTTGTTTTACACCAAAACGTCGCTTTTGATGGAATGAAGGTTCACCCCTTTCAATACATCCTGGAGTGCTGACTCTTCACTATTTATATTCAGGACCCGTGCCAAAGGATCATCGGCTACTGCACCCATTGCTAGCTCTGCTGCTTTAGACTTTCCATTTGTAAATAGATAGACAGTCAGAGTCAAGCATGATAAACCAGGGACATTTACTCGTAGATCCAGGCACTGTGACTGTGGTAATCTACTTATATTTGTTGTCCATGGCCTCCTTCTTCTAAAATTAAAATTATTCTAATGAACCCTCAGCTTTTCCCACTCCCTATGCCTGCTGTAATTTCACAAGGTGGGAGGGAGGAAGTGTTTGTGCGATGTGTACCAGCTTGTGAAGTTACAGCCCATTGGGGCTCTGGTAACATCCCAAAGAGCCCTGCTGGCTCATAAGCATAATTTTAAAAGTTGATTTTAGAAAGTTGATTTTAGAAAGAATAAGGCCATGGATAACACATAGAAGAAGATTACCACAGCCACAGTTCCTGGATCTATGAGTAAGTGTTTCTGGTTATAGATTTCCTTTAAACTGGTAGGTCAGAAGTTCATGACAATGTTACTATAATACTATCTATAATCATTTTCTAGAACACTGCTATTTGCATTTAGGAACAATGCCTCTTAAAATCATACCTTCCATAGATATAAGGATGAAAGCATCTCCTCCTTTCAGAAATTCTCTTCTATAAAGCCATTCTTCAGTTGTAAATAGATATATTCCATAGCCTCCTGCCAGTCTGTAAGATGTTCCATTAGGAAACTTATGAAAACTTCCAACAATTGCAGGATTATCCCAGACAGGTTTGCCTGTAACTTTACATATATGTTAATATTAAAAAAACATGACCGGGCACATTGTTTAGTAAATGTAGATTTGAAAGATTTTTTGTCCTTACACAGTAAAAAAGTTTTACAAAATCTGGGTTAAGATCTCTTTAGAGAGACGATGCATAGAGCAAGGATAACTTATTATCATACTACATGTGTTGCCTACTGGTAGCTAAAGAGAATCATCTATTAGGGGATAGAAAAGATATCTTATATATAAAGTTGAGTATGTGTGTATGTCCACTAATGGAATCTGCACCATCGTGTTTATACTCACCAAATTTTACACAGCCACCCCTGTGACTCAGGGAACGTCATAGACTAGGGTTTGAGTCAAAATTTTCACCCTGCGCTTTCCAGAATACACTTATTAACCACCATCTACAGGAGCAGTCTGTTGGCTGCTGAGGCAGTTAGCAACCAATCACAGCTCAGCTTCTACCAACCAATCACAGCTTAGTTTCTATTTTGCCACAGGTCATTAATATGAGCTCTGACCTTTAATTTGCCAAAAATTATACTTAGTTACCTAACTGCCAAACTAAAGGTATCATTGGGGGAGATTAACATTGCCTTCTCTGACAGTGTGGCTCCTTTGCCATCACTTTGGGCCAGTCGTATTCTATAGCAGAAAGGTCCATCAGGTTAGACTGATCTTTATGTGCAAAATATTTTTTTACTAACCCATTCTATTTTGTTTTAGCTATGAGCAGTTACTTACTTTCCCAGGCAAGGCCTTGGGCTACTGCTAGTTGTATATAAAAAGAAAATATACAATGAAAAAATAAACAGTTTGGATGGCGGCAGTTCACGCAAAAACTAATTTTGGATTTAAAAAAAAGCAGTAAAAGCCAGGTTAATTACTGTCTATGTAATATATAAAGTGTAATAAATTGACCTAATTTCTTGCTTATATAGCAAAACTAGGACCCAGACCTGTTTCTTCCACGGGGGAGAAGCAGGCGACGGCCCTGGACACAACCAGGTAGAAGAAACAAGGGGCGCCTTCAGCCGCCCACTACCCCCAGTGAAAAAAAAACGACTCAGGTCCATGTGCATACTATGCGTGGAACCTTGTGAAGAGGCACAGGGAGCACTAGAAGGTGGTTCCCTTTTTATCCGGGGGGGAACTGCAGTGTGCTGTTTACCTATATACTTGGTTGGGGCTGCAGTGTGCTTGATACCTTTATACTGGGGGCAGTGTGCGACCAAGAATTGGTCCTTGTGCAGTATTTCTGTTTGAAGCACGGTTTGAGTACTGTACTTATGTATTAACCCCTTAGCGCTCCGCGCCGTAGCTGTACTGCGCAGCTTCCCACTATTGGCGCTCAGCGCAGTACAGCTACTGCGCGAGCGCATACTATTTTAGAATTGTCACCACGTCGCGAGACGTGGTGACATCGGGCTGAAATTTGGGTGACAGAGGCAGGAGGAGTTCCTGTCTCCGTCACCCGACCAATCAAATTGGTCCCGCCCGCCGATCGCCGTGATTGGCCAGTCAAACCTGACTGGCCAATTACAGCGATTTTAGGCTAAAAAACGTGCTTTTAGCACTTTCCTCTTCCTCCAGCGGCACCATTTTGGTTTGGTATCGCTGGAGAGAGGAAAGAGCGTTACTGTGTGCACCAAAATACACTTTTACACTATAAATAGTGTTCTGATCCTTATCTGATCCCTATTGTTCCCTACAAATTCCCATCCTATCTGTTTTTTCCTGTGTCCTGTGTGTTCCCTGTGTGATCACCTTGTGTGATCCCACGTGTCTTCCGTTTTTCCCTGTCTGTCCCTTCTGAACCCAAACGCACTTTTCAGTGCGCTGTGTTAGCGTTGTTCTGCACTGGACGCACTTTTCAGTGCGCCGTGTGAATAGCGCTGCACAGAATCTTTAGCAGTCTTAGCGGTAGTTAGTTTGTCTTAGGGCAAGCTAGGTGCATTTGTAGCGCCTTTTTGCGCGGTGCACATAGGTTTTTTTTCGGTGCCTGGTAATATTTTTTTCCAGAACGCCGTAGGTGTACCCGTACATAGCTACTTTTTGTGTGTGCCATCTGTGCGGCTGGTCCGTGTGGCTTGGTGTGCATTATCTTTTTTTTTTGTGTGCTATCTGTGCGGCTTGTCCGTGTAGTTTAGTGCGCATTATTTTTTTTGTGTGCTATCTGTGCGGCTTGTCCGTGTAGTTTAGTGCGCATTATTTTTTGTGTGTGCCATCTGTGTGGCTTGTCCGTGTAGTTTGGTGTGCATTACCTTTTTTTTTGTGTGCTATCTGTGCGGCTTGTCCGTGTAGTTTAGTGCGCATTATTTTTTTTGTGTGCTATCTGTGCGGCTTGTCCGTGTAGTTTAGTGCGCATTATTTTTTTTGTGTGCTATCTGTGCGGCTTGTCCGTGTAGTTTAGTGCGCATTATTTTTTGTGTGCCATCTGTGCGGCTGGTCCGTGTGGCTTGGTGTGCATTATCTTTTTTTTTTGTGTGCTATCTGTGCGGCTTGTCCGTGTAGTTTAGTGCACATTATTTTTTTGTGTGTGCCATCTGTGCGGCTTGTCCGTGTAGTTTGGTGCGCATTATCTTTTTTTTTTTGTGTGCTATCTGTGCGGCTTGTCCGTGTAGTTTAGTGCACATTATTTTTTGTGTGTGCCATCTGTGCGGCTTGTCCGTGTAGTTTGGTGTGCATTATATTTTTTTTTTGTGTGCCTGCTAGACGGTTTATCCGTGTAGTTTGGTGCACATTATCTAATTTTTCTTGTTCTCTATTTTTTTTTGTGTGCAATGTCTCAGAAGACGTACACCGTGTTGGAGGCATATAACATGCTTGCCTCTGACACCGAGTCAGCTAGTGGGGATGATGGTCCCTTTTACCTATCATCATCCTCCTGCTCATCTTCCAGTGACCTGGAAGGACCCCCAAGAAGGCGCCGTAGGGTTCCAGGGACTTCTGCAATTGAAGTGCCTGGGACTTCTGCAGGAGAAGTGCCTGGGACTTCTGCAGGAGAAGTGCCTGGGACTTCTGCAGGAGAAGTGCCTGGGACTTCTGCAGGAGAAGTTTCTGGGACTTCTGCAGGAGAAGCGTCTGGGGCTTCCACTGACCCCACATGGGTAGCCCCAGATAATTATACCCCTCAGGTCCCTGACTTTTTGGGCCATCCTGGCATTAACTTTGACACGACAGGGCTCAGAGCTGTAGACTTTTTTAAGTTTTTTTTTGATGAGGAGCTGCTAAATATTATTATATTTCAGACAAATCTCTACGCTGCACAACATATTGCCCAAAACCCCACGTCCTTTTATGCACAACCCTACAGGTGGACCCGTGTCACTGCAGCAGAGATGTACAAGTATTGGGGCATAATACTCCTTATGGGGATAGTAAAGAAGCCTTCAATCAGGGACTACTGGAGCACAGATATACTGTACCACACCCCCATGTTCCGCATGGCAATGAGCAGGATGCGCTTTGAAGCCATCCATAAGTTTTTGCACTACACTGACAACACACAGTGCCCACCCAGAGGTGACCCCAGTTATGATCGGTTATTTAAGGTCAGGCCCATATTAGATCATTTTAGTGCCAAGTTTGCCCAGGCATATACTCCCGCCAAACATGTGAGCATAGACGAGTCCCTGGTACAATTCAAAGGGAGACTTCAATTCCGCCAGTACCTGCCCAATAAGAGGGCAAGATATGGTGTGAAAATGTATAAGCTGTGCGAAAGTTCATCAGGGTACACATACAAGTTCAGGGTATATGAAGGGAAGGACTCCTCTATAGTGCCCCCAGAATGCCCCCCCTTCCTGGGTGTTACAGGGAAGATAGTGTGGGATTTAGTGCACCCACTGCTGGACCAGGGCTACCACCTCTACCTGGACAATTTCTACACCAGCACCACCCTGTTCAAGTGCCTCACTTCCAGAAATACTGCGGCATGCGGCACTGTACGCAGAAATCAGAGAGGTCTCCCTAAGTCGCTGCTTGGGCAAAAACTTAAAAGGCACGAAAGCAGGGCACTATGCAGCGACTCTGTATTGTGTGTTAAGTACAAGGACAAGAGAGAGGTCCTTGTATTAACCACAATACATGAGCACACCACCACCCCTGTCCCAGTACGAGGTGCCAGTGCAGAAACCCCCAAGCCAGACTGTATTTTAGATTATAATAAATACATGGGAGGGGTGGACTTGTCTGACCAGGTGCTTCAGCCGTACAATGCCATGCGGAAGTCGAGGGTGTGGTACAAGAAGCTGGCCGTGCACATCATGCAGATGGCATTGTATAATGCTTATGTGCTGCATCGATATGCCGGCCAGAGGGGAACTTTCCTGGAATTTCAAGAGATGGTAATAAAGTAATTTCTTTTTGGAGACCAGGAAGGGGGGAGTGCTAGCACATCTGGAAGTGAGGCCACATCACGTATTGTACCAGGGCAGCACTTTCCAGGAGTAGTTCCCCAAACAGCCAGCAAGGGAAGGTCACAAAAGAGGTGCAGGGTGTGCTCCAAAAATGGCATTCGGAAGGACACCATTCATCACTGTGAGACATGCCCAGAAAAACCAGGGTTATGTATGAAAGATTGCTTCCGAATTTATCATACATCCCTGGATTTTTAGAGTACCCTGTTGTTACCCTGACGCACAGCTTATACATCATGCCGCACCTTCCCTTCTAAGCCCTGCCATGTGCCCAGCCTCTAGATTACTGTCCCGTATGCTTTACCCGGGAAAACATGCATCATGATTTTTAGGGTGTTTGTCTCCCATGGCAGCAGCTGGGCACAAAATGACATAATAGATATTTTTTACTATGCACTATCCATTTTGCACTTTTTCAGGGGTCCACCTGTGGGGTTAAAATGCTAACTATACCCCTAGATTAATTCATGGAGGGGTGTAGTTTCCAAAATAGGGTCAGTTCTTAGGGGTTTCTACTGTACTGGCCCCTATTGGCATCTACAAATCTTTCATGATGCCAAAAAGAAAAAAAAAAGTACAATGTCTGTGCTCCAACAAGTTATTCCCTTTTGAGCCCTGCCGTGTCACCATCCTACAGATTATTGCCTCCTATGGGGTATTGCCCTAACCGGGGTAACCCGCAGAATGATTTTTGATGTGTTTTTCCCCAGTGGCATGAGTTGGGCAAAATACTTTTGTCACTTCAATGGCATATTTGATAAATTGCAATACAACTGTTTCTCTGCACTACTCACTTTGTATTACATTTGAGCCAGCACCTTAGGGGTTAAAATACTCATACAAGCCTACATACATTCTTTGAGGGGTGCCCTTTCCAAAATGGGTTCACTACTTGGGCTTTCTATTGTACTGGTACCTCGGGGGTACACCCCATTACCAATCTAGTGAAAACGAAGCTTGAAAACCTAAATTGTGCTTCTTTCTTCCTGACCCCTGCCGTGTGCCCAGCCTGTAAATTATTGGCACATGTGTGGTATTGCCGTACTCAGGACAACCCCCAGAATGATTTTTGGGGTGTTTGTCTAAAGTGGCATGGGTTGGGCACAGTATATGAGGCACAAAAATGACTTTTTTGAGATAAAAACACAATTTTTACTCTGCACCATTTACTTTGCATTCAATTTTGACCAGCGTGTTGGGGGTTAAAATGATCATACAAGCCTACATACATTCTTTGAGGGGTGCCCTTTCCAAAATGGGTTCACTACTTGGGAGTTTCTATTGTACTGGTACCTCGGGGGTACCCCCCATTAACAATCTAGTGAAAACGAAGCTTGAAAACCTAAATTGTGCTTCTTTCTTCCTGACCCCTGCCGTGTGCCCAGCCTGTAAATTATTGGCACATGTGTGGTATTGCCGTACTCAGGACAACCCCCAGAATGATTTTTGGGGTGTTTGTCTAAAGTGGCATGGATTGGGCACAGTATATGAGGCACAAAAATGACTTTTTTGAGATAAAAACACAATTTTTACTCTGCACCATTTACTTTGCATTCAATTTTGACCAGCGTGTCGGGGGTTAAAATGCTCACCACAACCACCGATAAATTCTTTGAGGGGTCTAGTTTCCGTAATGGTATCATTTATTGGGGGTTTCTATTGCACTGGCACCTCACGGGCCCTGCCAACATGACATGGCACTCCAAATCCAAACGTGTGAAAACGGAGCTGGAAAATCAAAATTTCACTCTTTCCGTTCTCATCCCTTCTGTGTGCCCAGCCTGTAAATTATTGGCACATGTGTGGTATTGCCGTACTCGGGACAACCCGCAGAATGATTTTTGGGGTGTTTGTCTGAAGTGGCATGGGTTGGGCACAGTATATGAGGCACTAAAATGACTTTTTTGAGATAAAAACGCAATTTTTACTCTGCACCATTTACTTTGCATTCAATTTTGACCAGCGTGTCGGGGGTTAAAATGCTCACCACAACCACCGATAAATTCTTTGAGGGGTCTAGTTTCCGTAATGGTATCATTTATTGGGGGTTTCTATTGCACTGGCACCTCACGGGCCCTGCCAACATGACATGGCACTCCAAATCCAAACATGTGAAAACGGAGCTGGAAAATCAAAATTTCACTCCTTCCGTTTTCATCCCTTCTGTGTGCCCAGTCTGTAAATTATTGGCACATGTGTGGTATTGCTGTACTCAGGACAACCCGCAGAATGATTTTTGGGGTGTTTGTCTAAAGTGGCATGGGTTGGGCACAGTATATGAGGCACTAAAATGACATTTTTGAGATAAAAACGCAATTTTTACTCTGCACCATTTACTTTGCATTCAATTTTGACCAGCGTGTCGGGGGTTAAAATGCTCACCACAACCACCGATAAATTCTTTGAGGGGTCTAGTTTCCATAATGGTATCATTTATTGGGGGTTTCTATTGCACTGGCACCTCACGGGCCCTGCCAACATGACATGGCACTCCAAATCCAAACATGTGAAAACGGAGCTGGAAAATCAAAATTTCACTCCTTCCGTTTTCATCCCTTCTGTGTGCCCAGTCTGTAAATTATTGGCACATGTGTGGTATTGCTGTACTCAGGACAACCCGCAGAATGATTTTTGGGGTGTTTGTCTAAAGTGGCATGGGTTGGGCACAGTATATGAGGCACTAAAATGACATTTTTGAGATAAAAACGCAATTTTTACTCTGCACCATTTACTTTGCATTTAATTTTGACCAGCGTGTCGGGGGTTAAAATGCTCACCACAACCACCGATAAATTCTTTGAGGGGTCTAGTTTCCGTAATGGTATCATTTATTGGGGGTTTCTATTGCACTGGCACCTCACGGGCACTGCCAACATGACATGGCACTCCAAATCCAAACATGTGAAAACGGAGCTGGAAAATCAAAATTTCATTCCTTCCGTTCTCATCCCTTCTGTGTGCCCAGCCTGTAAATTATTGGCACATGTGTGGTATTGCTGTACTCGGGACAACCTGCAGAATGATTTTTGGGGTGTTTGTCTAAAGTGGCACGGGTTGGGCACAGTATATGAGGCACTAAAATGACATTTTTGAGATAAAAACGCAATTTTTACTCTGCACCATTTACTTTGCATTTAATTTTGACCAGCGTGTCGGGGGTTAAAATGCTCACCACAACCACCGATAAATTCTTTGAGGGGTCTAGTTTCCGTAATGGTATCATTTATTGGGGGTTTCTATTGCACTGGCACCTCACGGGCCCTGCCAACATGACATGGCACTCCAAATCCAAACATGTGAAAACGGAGCTGGAAAATCAAAATTTCACTCCTTCCGTTCTCATCCCTACTGTGTGCCCAGTCTGTAAATTATTGGCACATGTGTGGTATTGCTGTACTCGGGACAACCTGCAGAATGATTTTTGGGGTGTTTGTCTAAAGTGGCATGGGTTGGGCACAGTATATGAGGCACTAAAATGACATTTTTGAGATAAAAACGCAATTTTTACTCTGCACCATTTGCTTTGCATTTAATTTTGACCAGCGTGTCGGGGGTTAAAATGCTCACCACAACCACCGATAAATTCTTTGAGGGGTCTAGTTTCCGTAATGGTATCATTTATTGGGGGTTTCTATTGCACTGGCACCTCACGGGCCCTGCCAACATGACATGGCACTCCAAATCCAAACATGTGAAAACGGAGCTGGAAAATCAAAATTTCACTCCTTCCGTTCTCATCCCTTCTGTGCGCCCAGTCTGTAAATTATTGCCACATGTGTGGTATTGCTGTACTCGGGACAACCCGCAGAATGATTTTTGGGGTGTTTGTCTAAAGTGGCATGGGTTGGGCACAGTATATGAGGCACTAAAATGACATTTTTGAGATAAAAACACAATTTTTACTCTGCACCATTTACTTTGCATTCAATTTTGACCAGCGTGTCGGGGGTTAAAATGCTCACCACAACCACCGATAAATTCTTTGAGGGGTCTAGTTTCCGAAATGGTGACATTTTGGGGGGTTTTCTATTGTACTTTTACTTCAGGGGCTCTTCAATTACACTGTGGCACCACAAAATATTTGCAGCCAAATTGGCCTTCCAAATTTCCGGTATCGCTAACTCTGTTCTGGACATCGATGTGCGGGGAAACAGCAGCTGACATCCACATGTCTGGTATTGCCGTACTCGGAAGAAGCAGGGCAAGAAATTAGGAATATATTTTTACCTCAAATTCCTTCTGAATGTATCCGTTTTAGGGCTAAATTGGAAAGATTGAAATCAAAAATTGAAATTTCAAAATTTCCACTCCATTTTCATATGCTTCCGGAAAAATAATTAAAGGGTTAACAGACTTCTTAAATGCTGATTTGAATAGGTTGAGATGTTAGGTTCATAAAATGGTGTTACTTGTGGGGGTATATAGTACATAAGCCTTTATACGGCACTTCCAAACTGAATTGATCACCAAAAAGTTCGCATTTTTCAAATTTCAAGAAAATCTGAGAAGTTGCTACTAAAACTTCAAACCTTCTCACATCCATAAAAATAATGGAAACGTAAAACAAATAATGGATATAAAAAGAAGACCAATGGCAAAAGGTTTCTATCAAAAAAAATTTGTGGTATCACTTTTTGTCTAAAAATTATAACATTTGAAACTTTGAAAATAGTCATTTTTTTCAAATTTTTCCTAAATTTTTGAATTTTTACCCCCCAAAAAAGGAACGGATCACCGAAATGACACTACTAACATAAACTACAATGTCTCACGAGAAAACAATCTCAAAATCACAGAGATATCCTAAAGCGTTGAAAAGTTATTACCACAGGAAGAGACACTGGTCAAATTTCCAAAAAAAGTTGCGAGCCTTAACCTGCAAACAGGCTGCGTCCTTAAGTGGTTAAACTACTTACTGGTGCTGTATTTATGTACTAAGCTTTGTGCAGGTGAAGTAAATTTGTAAAAACTATTATAATAATTAATGACAGGTACAATATTATATCATAATTTGAAAGACATTTTAGCTTAAGGGGGGACACTATATGTTAGAATTAATTTGGGGGAGAAATGTCTAATGTAACTTAGTGAGATGTATACTATAAAAGTTCTAATTATTTTTTTATATATGTAACCTGAAGATTGTAGTTTAGGATCAGTTGCGATGCTCTTCATACTCGACGTCCGCTTTTGTATATTTGGGTTTTGGTCCATGAACTCTATTGTAGCTTGTCTCCATGGGCATGGCCATTGTAGGGCATAGTCATTAGCTCCAGTTATCAGAACGAGAAAGGCTGCAATGTTGACTGGTGAATCTTTTGTAGAAATTTCAGACAATCCAATCTGATATGCATAGCCATCTTTAGAGTAATATGGAGGGCTAAGCATATATTCTTTCTCCATATCACGTGAAAAATTTCTAATGTGCCAAACATTTTCAGGACATACATTTTCAGATAAATTAATGTCATCGATTGAAAAGCCTCCAGTGGAGCTTCCATGTCCTTTAATTGCTTGAAATACAAATCTAAATTTATGTGTTGCATTTAATGAAGAATAATGGAGCTGCCAATAATCTGCTGCATTACCTGCAGGGGACAAATGAAAAACAGAAATATGAATAGTGGCGATCAGATAATCTACACTGAAAACATTGCTTTCAATTGAGTAAAAACGATAATTTCTTTTGGAATTAAATTTCTTTTGGAAAGAATACTTGTATATGGTGGTAGAAGTAGAAGCAAAGGGTGAAATGGTTACATGACATGAAACTCACGGACTTAAACACTATGCTATAGCCTAAGATTCTCTGACATCCTGCACATGATGATAGACATTTTTTAGTGGCACATCAATTTTTATCTTTCCAGTCCTATGTGCTACCACAGAAAGCCTTTACACCAAAAGGGAAATAGTTTCAACAAGGAAATTATATACAAAATTGTGGGCCCTATAGAGGATTGGTCTCAGACTCTTTAAACATACATAAAATATTTTAGTCTTCTTATTTACAAAAAATAAATACACAAAAATGACTCGAGGAACAATTTTTCCTATGCAAGTAATGTTCAGTATAGATATAACATATCAAGGGAAGTTGCTATTGTGGACTCTTTGTCATTAATATTTTTGATGTTAGTCCTCTCTTCCAACAATAGTTAAATATTGCAATATTTTACCTTAAATTAGAAAAAGATAGAAAAATTCATACATATGAAAAAATATAATAAATATCTTTTATAATGTCTGCACCTGATATAATCAGACACCTCTAAGACTACATCGTCTTTCACCGGGGGAAATCTTGCCCTCACCAAGCGCAGGGAGGATATTAAAGTATGGACTATCCATTTACCTTAGGCCCATACACAAGGTAACTAACTTACTGCACCGCTGAGACTTGTAGTGCTACCTGTGTATTTTGTACTCTGTTTACTGTATACATCTATTGTGTGTACTGTGTTGTCTTGTGTGCCCTTAAGGCAATTAAATATAAAATTTAACCTGTGTTGCTGTTTTATCTCGATTCACAAATCTCCTGTCCGGGTTTCTCGATTCTATACATGCTACTGGGTTGGTTCCTCATATTATATAATTCTGTTTGGACCAGTCTTATATTGAAGGAGAACTGGTGGCAGCTCCTTGGGTTCAGGGTGGTGATTTATTGTTGTGCCATATCCGGAAGTTGTGTGGACAATTTTAAATCACTTCCTGCTCCCCTAAGAACCAGTGCATTCTGGGAGTGTCTATAAAAAGATAACTAAGTGACCTTGCATACCCTTCAGGGGTCCAAAACGTCACAGTTTTCTTCACACCACTTACTTTTACTTTAACTCACAATCTCTCTTCAATATTAGGCCAGATGAGCATCAGTAACTAGGGAGCTCTGGCAACACGACCCCCCACCCCCAAATGCCGATTTTGAGAGCAACCCCATCTCCAATGAGCTAAACAAAAGACAAAGATCAAACCCGGACAAGAGAGATCACAGATTGACCCTTTAGCCACCTGAGGACATACAAGCGATCTAAAATGGTGTAATTCTCATTTAAAGTGACCATTGATGACTATGCAAAACAGACTATGGGTCTCATTTATCAAAAGTGTCTGAGAGCAAGACTGTTCTAGTTGCTCATGGCATCCAATCAGAGCTATTGGTCATTATGCCTATATAATAGATAGACCTGTACGACTTATTATAAAGGTAAATAACAAGAGGCCACACTAAGTGGATTGTGGGGCATTAATAAGTAGTATCTTCTGTAAGTAGTACAGTTGTTCAAGCAAAATTAAAAATTGCTTTGTTCTGATCCATTTGTACAGACAAAGTAAATGTAATCATTGTTGCTTACCAGTTACTGAGTCCATTAGCTTCAGGATACCATTGGGAAAGGCATTTGTGTATTCCTTTATCCAGATGTTAAGCTGGTCATGCCCATTACTATTATGATAGTAAAAAAACTCCAGACACTGAAATCCTCTTGCTGGGTAGAAGAGTCTACTCTCAAGTAGAGCCTCGTCTCCAGGCTCGCCTGTGCTGGTGCTGAAGTACATAAAATAACCGACTTCTAAAGGGAAAATATACACAATTGTCAAGAAAAGCTAGATCACCTTTAGGACGAAGCTTATTTTACTGAAACATTTGTATTGGCCATTTGTATGCGATGATAGAATGTAAATTTAAAGATATTTCAAGGGTTTTAATTTTTAGATAATGATACAAACAAGAAACATAACAAACAAAGTAAAATAAAGAACAAATGAGTTCAGACAAGGTACAAGTAACGGCTAGATCAAGGTCCCATAACTTTCCATGGGATCATGCACTTAGCCGTGGTTTCTATGGCCATGTGCATGAGCCAACTGGCTGGGCCATAAACATGTCATCCGTGTGTCATCTGTGGGCCCGCGCACACGGATGAAACACGGGCTGCAAACAATTGTCCACAGGACCTTTGTTTGTGGGCCCTGACCTGCGCAGGTTCATGTGCAGAAGGGCTAAGGTTTATAGTATTATATAGTATGCAGACCAAAATTTAGCCCAAAGTCCTTGCAATACAGATGTTCTTATTCACATTGCCATATATACACATTTTTCAATTACATTTTATTCATAAAATGTCCCTGTGTGAAATACAGTTGTCCAGGCATTGCCAATAGTGACCACGGCAGTAACAGACGGTTGTCATCTCTATTATTCAGCTGACACCCTCTGTGTACAGAGAGAGCTCAGTCCGTGAGCTATATCCATACACCCCACGCAGCACCAGGATGTTATAGTACATCCTGGTGTGTGTGAAAGGGTTAAACTGTGTTTACGTAAATACAATGTTAACACCATGTTGACATCACATGCCTGGACAACTATCTTGTGACAAGGGACAAAATTTTGACATTTAAGAGAAATTATTTTCGCACAGGGACGTTTTATGAATAAAATGTAATTAAAAAAATGTCTATACAGTATATGGCAATGTAAATAAGAACATCTGTTTTGCTAGGACTTTGGGCTAAACTTTTGGTCTGCATACTATATTATACTACAAACCTTAGCCCTTCTGCACATGAACCTGCGCAGGTCACGGGCCACAAACAAAGGTCCTGTGGACAGTTGTTTGCAGCCTGTGTGTCATCCGTGGGCGTGCCGCACACCCACCGGTGACAATAACAACAGACTGCCTTTTAACCCCTTAAGGACGCAGCCATTTTACAGCTTAAGGCTCAGTCCCATTTTTTGGATTCTGACCTGCGTCTCTTTATATGGTTATAACTAGAGATGAGCGAGCACTAAAATGCTCGGGTACTCGTTATTCGAGACGAACTTTTCCCGATGCTCGAGTGCTCGTTTCGAGTAACGAGCCCCATTGAAGTCAATGGGAGACTCGAGCATTTTTCAAGGGGACCAAGGCTCTGCACAGGGAAGCTTGGCCAAACACCTGGGAACCTCAGAAAAGGATGGAAACACCACGGAAATGGACAGGAAACAGCAGGGGCAGCATGCATGGATGCCTCTGAGGCTGCTTAAATGCACCATTATGCCAAAATTATGGGCAACAGCATGGCCATGACAGAGTGACAGAATGAAGCTAGATAGCATCTAAAACATCCAATAATTGACCCTGACACTATAGGGGACGGCATGCAGAGGCAGCGGCAGCAGCGGAAGGCTAGAGAGTGGCATGGCGACATACCCTAAATGGACTCAGGCTTCAAACCAATGGGTAGCAGAGAGGAACCAAAGGAGGTGAGCAAGAAGCGCTCAAATAATATCGGTACATGATAAAAGTTTGCCAGTATATTTTGTGGATTACACAGCAGGGTGGCGACAAAGTTAACATGGAAGCCATGAAAACAATCCAAAATTCAGCCTGACACAGCTCGTTTGATAAGGGGACGATGTATGGAGGCAGTGAACTAGTAGTAGATTAAAGGTGCTGCAGTTAAAACTATGTTAGTTGTTTCTTGGCATGGAGCTGGCGCTCCGCTGCCAGGCGAGCTTTCGCCAATCCAAGCCCCTGTCTCTAGGCTACTCCCCAAACAGCACTTCTAAGAACCTTTCGGATAAGATCAAGTGTAGTAGCGTTCTTATAAGTTTGGGATATGGCGGGTGAGGGGAATGTAAACATCTGCGCAAGAAGCGCTGAAATAATATCCGTAAATGGTAAAAGTTTGCCAGTATATTTTGTGGATTACACAGCAGGGTGGCGACAAAGTTAACAAGTTTGTTGTGGAAGCCATGAAAACAACCCAAAATTCTGCCTGACACAGCACGTTTGATAAGGCGGGCATGTATGGAGGCAGTGAACTAGTAGTAGATTAAAGGTGCTGCAGTTAAAACTATGTTAGTTGGTTCTTGGCATGGAGCTGCCGCTCCGCTGCCAGGCGAGCTTTCGCCAATCCAAGCCCCTGTCTCTAGGCTACTCCCCAAACAGCACTTCTAAGAACCTTTTGTATAAGATCAAGTGTAGTAGCGTTCTTATAAGTTTGGGATATGGCGGGTGAGGGGAATGTAAACAGATGCGCAAGAAGCGCTGAAATAATATCCGTAAATGGTAAAAGTTTGCCAGTATATTTTGTGGATTACACAGCAGGGTGGCGACAAAGTTAACAAGTTTGTTGTGGAAGCCATGAAAACAACCCAAAATTCTGCCTGACAAACCTCGTTCAATAAAGGGACGATGTATGGAGGCAGCTATATGGACGACTTTTGGAGGTAGCAATGGAGACAACGTGTGGAGGCTGCTATGGAGACAATTCAATTTGGATAGTGCCTGTATGTGGCAGTCCAAAAAATTTTTCAAACCAGAGGAGCAGGTAGGTGGCCCTCCAGAAAAATGGAATAGATTGAGTGCCTGTATGTGGCAGTCCAAAAAAGTTTTTAAACCAGAGGAGCAGGTAGGTGGCCCTCCAGAAAAATGGAATAGATTGAGTGCCTGTATGTGGCAGTCCAAAAAAGTTTTTAAACCAGAGGAGCAGGTAGGTGGCCCTCCAGAAAAATGGAATAGATTGAGTGCCTGTATGTGGCAGTCCAAAAAAGTTTTTAAACCAGAGGAGCAGGTAGGTGGCCCTCCAGAAAAATGGAATAGATTGAGTGCCTGTATGTGGCAGTCCAAAAAAGTTTTTAAACCAGAGGAGCAGGTAGGTGGCCCTCCAGAAAAATTGAATAGATTGAGTGCCTGTATGTGGCAGTCCAAAAAAGTTTTCAAACCAGAGGAGCAGGTAGGTGGCCCTCCAGAAAAATGGAATAGATTGAGTGCCTGTATGTGGCAGTCCAAAAAATTTTTCAAACCAGAGGAGCAGGTAGGTGGAGCTCCAGAAAAATTGAATAGATTGAGTGCCTGTATGTGGCACTCCCAAAAATTGTTTAAAACAGATGACCGGGTCGGTGGCCCTCCAGAAAAATTACAAGTAAAGTACTATAGGTAGAGCCAGTGGGCCCTGTCAAAAAATAGCCAGTTTCCTCTGCTTTACTGTACAAAGAGCAGGAGAAGGAGGAAAATGAGAAGGAGGAGTGGATAAATTATTCAGGTTGAGCTTCCTTCACCTGCTGGAGATTGGAAATTAGGAGAAATCCATGCTTTATTCATCTTGATAAGCGTCAGCCTGTCAGCGCTGTCAGTCGACAGGCGTGTACGCTTATCGGTGATGATGCCACCAGCTGCACTGAAAACCCGCTCGGACAAGACGCTAGCGGCAGGGCAGGCAAGAACCTCCAAGGCGTACAGCGCCAGTTCGTGCCACATGTCCAGCTTTGAAACCCAGTAGTTGTAGGGAGCTGTGTGATCATTTAGGACGATGGTATGGTCAGCTACGTACTCCCTCACCATCTTTCTGTAAAGATCAGCCCTACTCTGCCGAGACTGGGGACAGGTGACAGTGTCTTGCTGGGGTGACATAAAGCTGGCAAAAGCCTTGTAAAGCGTACCCTTGCCAGTGCTGGACAAGCTGCCTGCTCGCCTACTCTCCCTCGCTACTTGTCCCGCAGAACTACGCACTCTGCCGCTAGCGCTGTCAGAAGGGAAATACTGTTTCAGCTTGTGCACCAGGGCCTGCTGGTATTCATGCATTCTCACACTCCTTTCCTCTCCAGGGATGAGAGTGGAAAGATTTTGCTTGTACCGTGGGTCCAGGAGAGTGAACACCCAGTAATCGGTGCTGGAATAAATTCTTTGAACGCGAGGGTCACGGGATAGGCAGCCTAGCATGAAATCTGCCATATGCGCCAGAGTACCAACGCGTAAGAATTCGCTCCCCTCACTGGCCTGACTGTCCATTTCCTCCTCCTCCAACTCCTCCAATTCCTCTTCTTCTGCCCATACACGCTCAACAGTGAAGGACTCAACAATGGTCCCCTCTTGTGTCTCGCCAACATTCTCCTCCTCTTCCTCCTCATCCTCCTCCACCTCCTCCGATATGCGCTGAGAAACAGACCTAAGGGTGCTTTGGCTATCAACAAGGGAATCTTCTTCCCCCGTCTCTTGTGAGGAGCGCAAAGCTTCCGACTTCATGCTGACCAGAGAGTTTTTCAACAGGCCAAGCAGCGGGATGGTGAGGCTGATGATGGCGGCATCGCCACTGACCATCTGTGTTGACTCCTCAAAGTTACTCAGCACCTGACAGATATCAGACATCCACGTCCACTCCTCATTGTAGACTTGAGGAAGCTGACTGACCTGACTACCAGTTCTGGTGGAAGTTGACATCTGGCAGTCTACAATCGCTCGGCGCTGCTGGTAAACTCTGGATAACATGGTCAGTGTTGAATTCCACCTCGTGGGCACGTCGCACAACAGTCGGTGAGCGGGCAGTTGGAGGCGGCGCTGCGCTGCCCTGAGAGTGGCAGCATCTGTGCTGGACTTCCTGAAATGCGCACAGATGCGGCGCACCTTCGTGAGCAAATCAGACAGATTGGGGTATGTCTTGAGGAAACGCTGAACTATCAGATTTAACACATGGGCCAGGCATGGCACATGTGTCAGTCTGCCGAGTTGCAGAGCCGCCACCAGGTTACGGCCGTTGTCACACACAACCATGCCTGGCTTCAGGTTCAGCGGTGCCAGCCACAGATCAGTCTGCGCCGTGATGCCCTGTAATAGTTCTTGGGCGGTGTGCCTTTTATCGCCTAGGCTCAGCAGTTTCAGCACCGCCTGCTGTCGCTTAGCGACGGCACTGCTGCTGTGCCTAGAGCTACCGACTGATGGCGCCATGCCCACGGATGGTCGTTCGGAGGAGGAGGTGGAGGAGGGGTGGGAGGAGGAGGAGGCATAGTAGGCCTGAAACACCTGGACCGAGGTAGGCCCCGCAATCCTCGGCGTCGGCAGTATATGACCAGCCGCAGGGTCAGACTCGGTCCCAGCCTCCACCAAGTTAACCCAATGTGCCGTCAGCGATATATAGTGGCCCTGCCCGGCAGCACTCGTCCACGTGTCCGTGGTCAGGTGGACCTTGTCAGAAACGGCGTTGGTCAGGGCACGGATTATGTTGTCTGACACGTGCTGGTGCAGGGCTGGGACGGCACATCGGGAAAAGTAGTGGCGGCTGGGGACCGAATACCGAGGGGCGGCCGCCGCCATGAGGCTGCGAAAGGCCTCGGTCTCTACTAGCCTATAGGGCAGCATCTCCAGGCTTAGCAATCTGGAGATGTGCACATTAAGGGCTTGGGCGTGCGGGTGGGTTGCACTATATTTGCGTTTCCGCTCCAGCGTCTGGGGTATGGAGAGCTGAACGCTGGTGGATGCTGTGGAGGATCGTGGAGGCGACGATGGGGTTTTTGTGGCAGGGTCCTGGGCAGGGGGCTGACTATCAGCTGACACAGGGGAAGGAGCAGTGGTGTGCACGGCCGGAGGTGAACGCGCTTGTTGCCACTGAGTGGGGTGTTTAGCATTCATATGCCTGCGCATACTGGTGGTAGTTAAGCTAGTAGTGGTGGAACCCCTGCTGATCCTGGTTTGGCAAATGTGGCACACCACAGTCCGTCGGTCATCCGGTGTTTCCTTAAAGAACCTCCAGACTTCTGAAAATCTAGCCCTCGCCGCAGGAGCCCTCGCCACGGGAGCTTCACTAGTTGACACATTTGGCGCTGATGCACCAGCTCTGGCCCTGCCTCTCCGTCTAGCCCCACCACTGCCTCTTCCAACCTGTTCTGGTCGAGGACTCTCCTCCGTCTCAGAAGCACTGTGTTCACCCGGCCTCTCAACCCAGCTTGGGTCTGTCACCTCATCATCCTCCGATCCCTCAGTCTGCTCCCCCCTCGGACTTCCTGCCCTGACAACAACTTCCCCACTGTCTGACAACCATGTCTCCTCATCGTCGGACACCTCTTTACACACTTCTTCCAGTACGTCAACAAGGTCATCATCACCCACAGACTGCGACTGGTGGAAAACCTGGGCATCGGAAAATTGCTCATCAGCAACCGGACAAGTGGTTTGTGACTGTGGGAATGGTCCAGAAAACAGTTCCTCAGAGTATGCCGGTTCAAATGGCAAATTTTGCTGGGAGGGGGCAGACTGGGGGGGAGGAGGCTGAGGTGCAGGAGCTGGAGGAGTGCCGATTTCGGTGATATGGGTGGACTGCGTGGAAGAATGACTGGTGGACAAATTGCTCGAAGCATTGTCGGCAATCCACGACATCACCTGTTCGCACTGTTCTGGCCTCAACAGTGCTCTACCACGAGTCCCAGTAACTTCAGACATGAACCTAGGGAGTGTAGCTCTGGGGCGCTCCCCTGCTCCCTCATAAGCAGGTGGTGTCTCACCCCGCCCAGGACCACGGCCTCTGACCCCTGCAGTAGTTGGACGCCCACGTCCCCGCCCTCGTCCTCTACCCCTAGCCCTCGGGTTAAACATTTTGAAAATGAGAGTTATAACTTGAATTTTTTTTTTAACTTTTTTTTTTTTTTTGTTTTTTTTTGTGTTTTTTAGTTTTTAAAACCAAACGATGCTATCCTATTGCTATGGCTATTTTATAGCCAAGTATGAAAGCACACTGCTATGCCAGATGAGATGACGCTGAGTTATGAAAAAAATAAACGTAAAATAAAAAAGGAAATGGCAGACTGTGCCTAATTGAAATACAACCCCGGGCCCTAATAAATTTTCCCACTTCGGTCTTTGCGATGGATATGTGCGTCACTAAGCGCAAAACACAGTGGTCGCAAGTCTGACTCCAAATTGCTCACAATTTGCTAGTACCCTGTTTCCCCAAAAATAAGACAGTGTCTTATATTAATTTTTGCTCCTAAACAGGTGCTAGGTCTTATTTTCAGGGGATGTCTTATATTTCCATGAAAAATAATTCACATTTAATGTTGGACAGAAAAATCAACTTCTCTAACATCCTTATAACTCTCCAAACTTATTTCATGCAAAATTTCTTGCGACTTGCGATTTCTATTGGAATCATTGGCCCCAATCTCTCATGTTTAGCAATAGCACTTTTCTCCAATGATCCCCTTCTTGTCAGCACTTCATGTCTGGATAACTGCTTGTATCACATTTGCAGCGCAACAGTCAGAGATTTTATCCCATGATTTCTTCCCGCATGTCACAACCTCTTGTGGTATCTAAATGATCTACTGATACTAATGTACAACATGGGGGGAGCTGCTGCAATGGCTGCCGCTAGGTCTTATTTTCGGGGGAGGCCTTATATTCCTAAGCTTGAACAAAATTCTACAAGGTCTTATTTTCAGGGGATGTCCTATTTTAGGGGAAACAGGGTAGATGCACTGCAACAACTACAGCCACCAGCAGATCAACCAGAAATCAAATATATATAACGCTACTGTAGGCGTAATTAAGCCGTTTGTATTCTCCTATGGCTATTTTCTAGCCAAGTATTACAGCACACTACTATGCCAGATGAGATGACGCTGAGTTATGAAAAAAATAAACGTAAAATAAAAAAGGAAATGGCAGACTGTGCCTAATTGAAATACAACCCCGGCCCCTAATAAATTTTCCCACTTCGGTCTTTGCGATGGATATGTGCGTCACTAAGCGCAAAACACAGTGGTCGCAAGTCTGACTCCAAATTGCTCACAATTTGCTAGTAGATGCACTGCAACAACTACAGCCACCAGCAGATCAACCAGAAATCAAATATATATAACGGTACTGTAGGCGTAATTAAGCCGTTTGTATTCTCCTATGGCTATTTTCTAGCCAAGTATTACAGCACACTACTATGCCAGATGAGATGACGCTGAGTTATGAAAAAAATAAACGTAAAATAAAAAAGGAAATGGCAGACTGTGCCTAATTGAAATACAACCCCGGGCCCTAATAAATTTTCCCACTTCGGTCTTTGCGATGGATATGTGCGTCACTAAGCGCAAAACACAGTGGTCGCAAGTCTGACTCCAAATTGCTCACAATTTACTAGTAGATGCACTGCAACAACTACAGCCACCAGCAGATCAACCAGAAATCAAATATATATAACGGTACTGTAGGCGTAATTAAGCCGTTTGTATTCTCCTATGGCTATTTTCTAGCCAAGTATTACAGCACACTACTATGCCAGATGAGATGACGCTGAGTTATGAAAAAAATAAACGTAAAATAAAAAAGGAAATGGCAGACTGGGCCTAATTGAAATACAACCCCGGGCCCTAATAAATTTTCCCACTTCGGTCTTTGCGATGGATATGTGCGTCACTAAAACACAGTGGTCGCAAGTCTGACTCCAAATTGCTCACAATTTACTAGTAGATGCACTGCAACAACTACAGCCACCAGCAGATCAACCAGAAATCAAATATATATAACGCTACTGTAGGCGTAATTAAGCCGTTTGTATTCTCCTATGGCTATTTTCTAGCCAAGTATTACAGCACACTACTATGCCAGATGAGATGACGCTGAGTTATGAAAAAAATAAACGTAAAATAAAAAAGGAAATGGCAGACTGTGCCTAATTGAAATACAACCCCGGGCCCTAATAAATTTTCCCACTTCGGTCTTTGCGATGGATATGTGCGTCACTAAAGCACAGTGGTCGCAAGTCTGACTCCAAATTGCTCACAATTTACTAGTAGATGCACTGCAACAACTACAGCCACCAGCAGATCAACCAGAAATCAAATATATATAACGGTACTGTAGGCGTAATTAAGCCGTTTGTATTCTCCTATGGCTATTTTCTAGCCAAGTATTACAGCACACTACTATGCCAGATGAGATGACGCTGAGTTATGAAAAAAATAAACGTAAAATAAAAAAGGAAATGGCAGACTGGGCCTAATTGAAATACAACCCCGGGCCCTAATAAATTTTCCCACTTCGGTCTTTGCGATGGATATGTGCGTCACTAAAACACAGTGGTCGCAAGTCTGACTCCAAATTGCTCACAATTTACTAGTAGATGCACTGCAACAACTACAGCCACCAGCAGATCAACCAGAAATCAAATATATATAACGCTACTGTAGGCGTAATTAAGCCGTTTGTATTCTCCTATGGCTATTTTCTAGCCAAGTATTATAGCACACTACTATGCCAGATGAGATGACGCTGAGTTATGAAAAAAATAAACGTAAAATAAAAAAGGAAATGGCAGACTGTGCCTAATTGAAATACAACCCCGGGCCCTAATAAATTTTCCCACTTCGGTCTTTGCGATGGATATGTGCGTCACTAAAACACAGTGGTCGCAAGTCTGACTCCAAATTGCTCACAATTTACTAGTAGATGCACTGCAACAACTACAGCCACCAGCAGATCAACCAGAAATCAAATATATATAACGCTACTGTAGGCGTAATTAAGCCGTTTGTATTCTCCTATGGCTATTTTCTAGCCAAGTATTACAGCACACTACTATGCAAGATGAGATGACACTGAGTTATTAAAACAATAAACGTAAAATAAAAAGAAACTGGCAGACTGTGCCTAATTCTACTCAAACCCCTAATAAATTTTCCCACTTTGGTGTTTGAGGTGGATATGTGTGTCACTAAGAGCTAAACACAACGGTAGCAAGTCCCCCTGCTAATTCCTCACAATATGGTACTAGCTGCAAATAAAAAAAAAAAAAAATTATAACGTTATTGTAGCCCTAAGAAGGGCTGTTGGGTTCTTTTAGAATCACTCCTGCCTAACAGTAAGCTAATAGAACACCCTAACGCTTTCCCTGACCAGCAGCAGCTCTCTCCCTAGCGGCATCCAGACAGAGAATGATCCGAGCAGCGCGGGCAGCGGCTAGTCTATCCCAGGGTCACCTGATCTGGCCAGCCAACCACTGCTATCTACGTGTAAGGGTACCACGTCATGCTGGGTGGAGTGCAGAGTCTCCTGGCTTGTGATTGGCTCTGTTTCTGGCCGCCAAAAAGCAAAATGGCGGGAGCTGCCATTTTCTCGAGCGGGCGAAATACTCGTCCGAGCAACGAGCAGTTACGAGTACGCTAATGCTCGATCGAGCATCAAGCTCGGACGAGTATGTTCGCTCATCTCTAGTTATAACTTATCAAAGCGATTCTGAGATTGTTTTTTCCCCACATGTTGTACTTCATTTTAGTGGTAAATTTTGGCTGATAAGTTTTGCGTTTATTTACAAAAAAAAGAAAAAAATCATGAATTTTTAGAAAAATTTGCCATTTTCAAAATTCAAAATCACCGCGTTTTCAGGCAGATCGATTTACCACCTAAATAACTTGCAGAATAACATTTCCCATTTGTCTACTTTACATTTTCATAATTTTTGAAATGTTTGGATAATTTATTTTGACGTCACGCGGCCTACAAATCGAATAGCGATTTTCCGTATTTTCAGAATTGATTATTTTGGGGATAAATACTGTTTGAAATCAAATTTTATATATTTAGCAACAAAAAACCCCTATATAACCAACCCATTTTCAAATCTGCACCCCTCAAACTATCAGAAACAGCATTTACAAAGATTGTTAACCCCTTGAGATGTATTGCAGGGTATTATCTGTGCCAGCCTATGCAGATGCATAGGCTGACACTTTGCCTTTAAGATGACGTCACAGACGCCATCTTAAAGGTAAACCCTCCAGGCTTCTCTGGGGTCCCGATCGGACCCCAGAGGTGCCAAAACAGCAATGGCCCCCCCCCTGAAAATGGTGCGGGGGGGCGATCGTGGGGTAAAGACCCCCAGAAGGCATGTTAAATGCCGCGGTTGCGTTGACCGCGGCATTTAACGGGTTAAACACCCACGAGCGGAGCCCACTCCGACCGCGGGTGTTAGCCGGGGATGTCAACGGTAGATTACCGTTGAAATCCCGCGGCTAACGATGCCGGTTCGGCTGCTATACAGCGCTGAACCGGCATCGTCTCTGCGCAGTAGCTGTACTGCGCTGAGCGCTATTCGCGGGACTCAGCGTAGTACAGCTACGGCGCAGAGCGCTAAGGGGTTAACAACAGGTCCTATTCCTTCCTATGGCGGCGCCCAGCACGAAGTTAGAGAAGAAAGAAGACGGGCGCGGAAGCCAGAAGATGACCCGTGCGGACATCGGGGGAGCACCGCTGCACGTCGGGGCCACCGGAGGGTGAGTATATAAGTTTTTTTTTTTTAATGCTGGGCTGGGCAGTATACTACTGGGGGCAGGCTGTATATTACTGTGGGCAAGCTGTATACTACTGGGGGCAGGCTGTATACTACTGGGGACTGGCTGTATACTACTGGGGACTGGCTGTATACTACTGAGGGCGAGCTGTAAACTATTGGGGGCAAGCTGTATACTACTGGTGACTGGCTGTATACTACTGGGGACTGGCTGCATACTACTGGGGAAAAGCTGTATACTACTGGGGGCAGGCTGTATACTACTGGGGGCAAGCTGTATACTACTGGGGCAAGCTGTATACTACTGGGGGCAAGCTGTATACTACTGGGGGCAGGCTGTATACTATAGGGGGCGGGCTGGCTGGCTATATACTGGTGGGGTCTGTGACCAATGCATTTCCCACCCTCGGCTTATTCTCGAGTCAATAGGTTTTCCCAGTTTTTGATGGTAAAATTAGGGGTCTCAGCTTATACTCGGGTCGGCTTATACTCGAGAATATATACGGTAAGTTAAAACGCCGGCATATACCTTGCATAAAGTGCACCAAAGTGTGAAAAAGTTATTGGCCTCAGAATTTGGTAAAATGGCAAATATTTTTTTTTGTACAAAAGAGGCCAGAGGGATCTACTAAAACCTAATAAAACCTATATAAATTTGGTATCCCTGTGATCATACCGACCGAAAGAATAAAGAGGAAGTGTCATTTTGAGCACAGAATCAAAGCTATAAAAACAAAGCCCACAAGAAAATGCCACAAATGTGTTTTTCAACAGACTTGGAATTTATTTTCCAGCATTCCAGTACATTGCACGGAATATTAAAAGGCGCCAATAAAAAGTACAATTTGTACAATTTGTCCTGCAGATTAAAATCCCTTACACACCCCTGTAAACATAAAAATAAAGGGGATATTTACCATCAAGTTCAACACTTTGCACATGTGTTTATGTGTAGTTTATGCCAGAATTCTAGCGCAGACTGCTTTATAAATGGGGGACATTGTGTTCACATTGCTTTTACATGAATGTTTTTAAATTAAGGTTATATAAATACAATGTAAAAGCAATATTAATTCAATTGTAATTAAAAGTTTGTTAACGCAGGCTAATATTGTGTTCACGTAGCACTTACGTAAATACAGTTTAAACATTGGGGCAGATTTACTTACCCGGCCCATTCGCGATCCAGCGGCGCGTTCTTTGCGCTGGATTCGGGTCCGGCAGGGATTTAATAAGGTAGTTCCTCCGCCGTCCACCAGGTGGCGCTGCTGCGCTGAAAAGCATCTGAACGCGCGGGAATTCACCGAGGCCGGCTTAGTGAAGGTAAGCGCGTCTCGAGCGACACATTTTCCGTTTTTAAATGCGGCGGTTTTTCCGAATACGTTGAGTTTTCGTTCGGCCACGCCCCCTGATTTCCATCGCGTACATGCCGGCGCCGATGCGCCACAATCCCGGGGCAATTCAGGTACAATCGGCGCAAATCGGAAATATTCGGGTAACACGTTGGGAAAACGTGAATCGGGCCCTTAGTAAATGACCCCCATTGTGTTCACATTGCTTTTACAGAAACGTGGTTTAAATCAGCGTCAATGCAATGTAAATGGGATGTGTGAACACAACTTAACATTGAATTCACATTGCTTAACATTTACATAACCAAGCTTTATGGATGGAACCTGTCATCAGCAATTGGCCTAATAAACCCCTACCAGTATGTTGTCAAACAGCGTAACACCTTCTAGATTTTGTTTCTTTCATGATGCCACCAGTGTGGAAAGAGAGCTTGACTTTAATGTTAAAATCTCCGCCTCCTTGACTTTATACAACCAACTTACATCTCACTTCAAAGTTGATTCTCTGGATGATGCCACCGCACTGGGTTATGAAAGAAACACAATCTGGAAGCTGTTCAGCTGCTTGGCAACATACTGCTAGTGGTTTATTGTTAGAAGTATATTTCTGTTGACAGGTTCCCTTTAAATATCATGTTTACATGACCAGGAGAAGTTTCTGTATCACTCACAAAACCTCTTGAAACTTCAACCTATAAAGGTGAGAAAACCAGTAAAGTGATAACATTAAGGTCTGGATGGATGGGGCCTATGTGTTTTTTATACCCCCTGGTATAGAGATTTTTCCTAGTAGTACAACTTGACCTCGGCCAGAGGGGTATATTGAGGCCTGGGTGGGGGGGGGGCGGGGGGGCTGCTGCGCAGAGACGATGCCGGTTCAGCGCTGCACATTTACCGCTGACATCTCCGGCTAACACCCGCGGTCGGAGTGTTCGCCTTTTGGGGGTCTTTACCCCACGATCGCCCCCCCCCACCATTTTCGGGGGGGGGGAATCGCTGTTTTGGCACCTCTGGGGTCCGATCGGGACCCCAGAGAAGTCTGGAGGGATTGCCTTTAAGGTGGCGTCTGTGACGTCATCTTAAAGACAAAGTGTCAGCCTATGCATCTGCATAGGCTGGCACTGATAATACCCTGCAATACATTAGTATTGCAGAGTATTATCAAGAACAAGCAATCAGATGATTGCTTGTTCATATCCCATGGTGGATCATGTAAAAAAATGTAAAAAAAAATGTTTTTCAATAAAAAATTACTTTATAAATCACTAAAAATGCCCATAAGCCCCAAAACATATAAAGAGACATATAACGCTCAAAAAAGTCTAAATCATAACACAAACCCCACATATATAGTATCACCGCGTCCGTAACAATCCATAGAATAAAACTAAATAACTATTGAACCCATATGATGAACGCTGTAAAAAAAACGTTAAAAACCCGCCAAAAATTATGATTTTTACCTATTATATCCCACTAAAAATGCAATAAAAAGTAATAAACAAAACATATGTACTCCAGAATGATACTGTTGCAAAGAACAACATGTCCCGCAAAAAACAAGCCATCAACCAGCTCTGTAGCCAAAAACGTAACAATGTTATGCCACTTGGAAGACGGCAATGCAAAAATGATAGATTTTTCCCCACATTAGGGTTTTATTTGGCAAATTTAGTAAAACATAAGAAAAAATATTCATGTCTGGTATCCCCGTAATCGTATCGACCCATAGAATAAAGATAACAGGATTATTAGGATATACGGTGAACACGAAAAAAAAAAAAAGTAAAAAATCCAGTACAGAATTGATGCTTTTCTACTCATGACCTCAAAAAAATAGGTGATACCAACCCCAAAATGGTAACACTGGAAAAAGCATCTCGTCCCGCAAAAAAAATGCCGTCACATGGCCCAAATAACGGAAAAGCGAAAATTTTATAGCCTTCAAAAGGGGGCAACGAGAAAACTAAAATCCTGGCAGCTGCAGGGTGCTCCTTCCCTTCTGCGCCTCGCTGTGCCCCCATTACACAAGTAACGGCCATGTGTGGGGGGTCTCTGCACTCAGGAGAAATTGTAGAACAAATTTTATAGTGAGTTTTCTCTTTTTATCTTTTGGAAATGTGTAAATTTAGGGCTAAATGAACGTATAACAGACAAAATTTGACCATTCTAAATTTCACCGCCATTTTGATTCAATTACTATGAAGATCTCAAGGGGTTAACAATCTTTGTAAACGCTGTTTCTGATTGAGGGGTGCAGATTTGAAAATGGGTTGGTTATATGGGGGGTTTTTGTTGCTAAATATGTAAAATTTGATTTCAAACAGTATTTATCCCCAAAATAGTCAATTCTGAAAATACGGAAAATCGCTATTCGATTTGTAGGCCGCGTGACGTCAAAATAAATTATCCAAACATTTCAAAAATTATAAAAATGTAAAGTAGACAAATGGGAAATGTTATTCTGCAAGTTATTTAGGTGGTAAATCGATCTGCCTGAAAACGCAGTGATTTTGAATTTCGAAAATGGCAAATTTTTCTAAAAATTCATAATTTTTTCTTTTTTTTTGTAAATAAACGCAAAACTTATCAGCCAAAATTTACCACTAAAATGAAGTACAACATGTGGGGAAAAAACAATCTCAGAATCGCTTTGATAAGTAACAGTGTTCAAAAGTTATAACCATATAAAGAGACGCAGGTCAGAATCCAAAAAATGGGACTGAGCCTTAAGCTGTAAAATGGCTGCGTCCTTAAGGGGTTAAAGTAGATCAAATTATAGATAGTGGGCAGTACAACCACACCTTTTATCTTACAGCTTGGACACTATGATAAATATAGCACAGCATAAGACTGTCTAGTCTAACACTACAGTAATGGTTTTACTTTGTGACTAGAGATGAGCGAGCACTAAAATGCTCGGGTGCTCGTTACTCGAGCTGAACATTTCCCGATGCTCGAGTGCTCGTTTCGAGTAACGAGCCCCATTGAAATCAATGGGAGACCCGAGCATTTTTCAGTAAAATGACAAACTTAACGAGCACAGTGAAAGAACACAGTGCAGAACAGATTGCAGATGTTCGGGAACATCTGCGATCTGTTCCGGAGACACGCGTGCAGAACGGTGTTCTCCGCAATAGTATTTGAAGAACAATATGTGTGAAGAACAACTTGCAGATGTTTGGAAACATCTGCAAGTTGTTCTTCAAATACTATTGCGGAGAACACCGTTCTGCACGCGTGTCTCCGGGACACCTGCGATCTGCTCCGGAGACACCCGTGCAGAACGGTGTTCTCCGCAATAGTATTTGAAGAACAATATGTGTAGAGAACAACTTGCAGATGTTGCCAAACATCTGCAATGTGTTCTTCACACATATTGTTCTTCAAATACTATTGCGGAGAACACCGTTCTGCACGCGTGTCTCCGGAACAGATCGCAGATGTTCGCGAACATCTGCAATCTATTCTGCACTGTGTTCTTTCACTATTTTTTTCAATTAAACAATTAAATTAAATGTTTTATGTGTATCTTTTTACTTTTCTTCACTTTTTTTTTTTTAATTAAATGCTCGTTATCGAGCAGGGCAAATACTCGTCCGAGCAACGAGCCGGTCCGAGTATGCTAATACTCGACCGAGCATCAAGCTCGGACGAGTATACTCGCTCATCACTATTTGTGACACTTTTGATACATCTACATGCAATTATGGTGTATCAAAGCAGCGCCTTTTCATACATATTCCTGCAAGATTTATCTGACAAAAGTTTGTGGGGGGGGGGGGGGGCAAACATTTTTGGACAGCCCTTTTATCCCCATAAATTATATATAGAGTCTTACGACACATTTAATACAGCAACCCGACAGAAGTGTGTTGCATGATAAAGGTGCAACTTAAAAGAGAGGGTGCAGACTTTCCGAGCAGTGCAGGGTGCACCAGATAATTGGAGCGGGTGTGCCAGTATTCGATAATCTGATCCCTGCACATTCATGAGGAAAAGTGCTCTTAGAGTCCTGCACACTGCACCTGAATTTACATTCTTTTTATTTTCGTTTTGGTCCTTCCTGACATTCCTTTAGTTGATTTAAGTCAGGGCCGGCTCCAGGTTTCAGTGGGCCCCTGGGCGACAGTGCCTCACTGGGCCCCTTAGCAGTGAACTCATGTGGTGGCATTAAAAACACAGAACCTCAAGATACCAATATTAATATACAGCCCCCCATGCTCTGTTAATATACAGCCCCCCAGACTCCATTTAGTAATATACACCCTCCAGCCAGGCTCAATTAATTAATATACACCCCCCCCCCCAGCCAGAATACAGTAATTAATATACCCTCGAAGCTCCATTAATTAATATATATCCCCTCCCCCAGGCTCCATTAATTAATATACACCCCCCCCCCAGGCTCCATTAATTAATATACACCCCCCCCCCCCCCCCAGCCAGAATACAGTACTTAATATACCCTCCAGGCTCCATTAATTAATATATACCCCCCCGCTCCATTAATTAATATAGCCCCCCCCAGCCAGAATACAATAATTATTATGCCCTCCAGGCTCCATTAATTAATTTACACCCCCCCCCCCCCCCAGCCAGATTACAGTAATTAATATACCCTCCAGGCTCCATTAATTAATATACCCCCCCCTACATTAATTAATATACACCGCTGACAGGATCCATTGATTAATAAAATACACATTATTAGTGGCCAGAAAAAAAAAATAAAAGCCAACTTACCTCAAGCGTTGCACGCATCTTCTACATCTGCTTCCTCTTCAGAGTGAGAGCAGCGTCTTCTGTGCAGCAGCAGGGACGCTGGTGGCGTGAAGTCATCATGTCGGCAGCGTCCTGCACAGTATTAGATGCTCTCCGGCAGCAATACATCCGCCGCGCCGATGCTATTAAGTTTTGTGTGGGTTCGCTTGCGGTGCCGCCCCCTGTCAGCCGCGCCGGCAGTGTGATGCGGCGCTTATCTCAATTACATCGGCGACAAGTATGCCGATGTAATTGAGTTTACTTATGTTGCCAGTTGGTGCCGTGGGCCCCTCTGGAACCTCTGGGGCCCCGGCACTTGCCCGGGTAAGCCGGGTGCTGGCGCCGGCCATGATTTAAGTGTAAGTCCTTTTTCCATCTTTTGTTTTTATGTATAAATGAGCAAACATTTCCGCAGTGGAAGTTTATTTCCGATTACCCAAAACATGACAGTGTACTAGTCATAATATGATAATGATATATCATATAGTGTAGAAAACGCTACCTCTTTCTTTTCCTATATGAGTGTGATCAGAACTCGGTCCATTGGGGGTCTGAGTCACTCGCTGCCAACCATCAGCATCACCAGAACTGTGTAACATGCCACAGTTATCATCTGTTTCAAAGCTGCATGAGTCCAAAAATGTTACAGAAGAAGCTGTAGAATGAAAAATGAGAAAAAGGCAAACAAGTAATTTGTGACTTTCCTACATGAATTATTGCATACTCAGTTTTTAAAGAAACCAAAAAAGGGCATATTCACACCTCTGTTTTTCACTGCATTTTCCATTGACAGTTCACATCCAGATTTAACCATAATGCAACTCATACAAATACTTTGGGGTCTCACACAATAGCTTAATGCAATCGGATCTCCCATAATGTTCAAAAATAGCTGATCCAAAGAACCAGGCATATATGGAATGCTGACCCAAAGGACACCAATACAGTTTTTCTATTTTTACAAAAAAGAATACAAAACAGACATGAACAGTCAATGTTTGCAGTAGCTAGTCCAGTTAGCATGTACATTTCTAAGGCCCCTTCTACACTTGCGTTTTTCACGTGCGTGTTCTGTGCATGCTTTTGACGCCCATTGCACTCTGAGCCATTGTAATCAATGGGCTTTTTCTGACTTGCATTTTTTTCACACACACATGCGTTTTTTTAAACGCACGTTTAAATCTCAACATGCTCTACTTTTGCAAGTGACGCGCGTGAAAAATGCACCATACAAGTCTATGGAGACGCATCAAAAACGCATCGCACTCTGAGACACTTGCAAGTCCAATGCAAGTGAAATGCTTTTTTCACGCATCAATTGCCATAGAAAAGATAGAGCTCAGCCCTGAGTCCATTTCACGTGCGTTATCTGCGCTTTAAAAACGCATTGAAATTGCATTTAAAATGCATTGAAAACGTGTGTGAAAAACTGAGAAACTGAAAACTGATTGAACTCTGATGCAAAATGTCAGTTTTTCACTGACCAAACCCTGATCGCACCCTGATCAGACTCTGACGTGATTTGCAATGCAAGTGTGGAAGGGGCTTAAAAGTCTCTCATAATATAAAGTAGTACTACCAAGTCAATGCTTTTAGAGAGCAATATGCAATGTAAATGAAAAACTAAAAAAACTGTTGTAAATGTATATTAACCCCTTACCGACATGTGATGTAGTATTAAGTCACATGTCGGGTGCGGGTGCATGGAGAAGGCTCACGGGCTGAGCCCTCTCCATAGCCGGTAAGTCTTACCAGGCTTACCAGTAATACCCACGATCAGTACCAACACCGATTGCGGGTGTTTTCCCGCTGATCGCCACCGGCAGCTTTTCTGCATGGGCGCCGCCATATTTCTGAGGATCGTCATCGGGGAGCGGCGATCTGTTGTCATGATAGCCTCGGGTCTTCCGAAGACCCGAGGCTACTTCGGCTTAACCCATGCATTACATGCAGCTCCTAAATCTTTGGCACAATTAATTACAGCCTGACAGAGACAGGCTATAAAAGAGATGCAGTAAAATTACAAACTGCATAAAACTATAAACTAAAGTTGTATTGCAGTACATTGTAAAAGTACCATAGGGGCCCTGAGATAATAGTTAAAAAAATAAACTTTTTAAAAGTTTTAAAAAATTAAAAAGTAAGTAGAAATTCAAATCAACAACCTTTCCCTAGAATGCATATAAAAATAAATAAATAAAATCATGAACATGTTAGGTATCGCCATGTAACAAAATTGTGATTTTATTTTGCCAATTCCACCATAGATCAGATTATACCACAGATTAAACACACCCATATGGCTCTGTAAATGGAAAAGTCCTGGTCTTGAAAGGGTTAAAGAAGCATTACTTGTCGTACCATGACATGTGTTCAATATGTTTTCCAAAGTTGGATAAGGGAAACTTTGCATCAGTGCTACCTTGAAAGGCAGCTCCCTATAAAACAATACATGAAGATAGCAGGGATATAAGGTTTTCCATATCCCAATTTCAGAAAGCGTCCTTACTTCCTATAATTCCCAGCAGAGCATGCATGGCCTTAAAATTTGGTACACTTGTGAGGTTGGCCTGCAAAATCTTAATTTTGCAGGCTGACATAAAGCTCTAAATGCACCCAATACATATGGAAAACTGACCCAAAATGCTATGTGAAAACCGCCTGTATCTACAAACATTTCAACAAAAAAAATTTGCTAAAAGTTATACTTACTGCAGTCATAAAGTCGGTTGAGTTTTAAGACATCACTGTCACTAAAATCCACGTGTTTACCAATTAGATTAGAGAATTGAGGATTCTTAGTTATTATTGTTGGTTCTGAGCCGTTCTGAAACACTGTCTTGCTATAGTGCATAACAGATGTATAATCATATGGCACATTTAGAAAGCTTGTGGTGACATCATTGTAAGCAATAAAATTGCGCTCTTTTCCTACAAAAAGATATAAACAGAATTACTCTACCAGTTATGTGTATATTAAATTATCAAGGCTGCTCAAACAGACAGACCCTGCCATTGAGGCATATTTATGAAACCTGTTTTAAAGGGAACCTGTCACCGGATTGACTAATAAGCCTAATAACAGGTTCTCAAGGGTTGACTCATCAGTGCAAGGGTGGGGGAAGAGGGACTTGCCAGCAGAAAAGCAGCAGACATGAGGTGAGAGACACACTGATTTGCATAAAATGCACACGCCCTTGAGACACCCGGTTTGATAATATTTTGGATTACTGAGGATCCTCTAGGACCACCAGTGTAGAATTATAGCACAGCTTTAGTTCTCTCTAGAAAGATGTAAGCTATACTAAACAGCCTCACAAAAAGGTCAAACTATTGGGAGAGAGTTCTCATATGAGAACTTGGGTTAAATTCAGTAGGTGACTTTCAGTCTCTGTTCTCGCATTTACTAGGAGTCCCTATGTCCCTATTTGGTTGGATAAGCCATTTAAAGGCAACCTACCACTGCTTGCATGATGAAATCATGCGAGTAGACCACCTTGTAGGCTATTTAATGCTGATGCCGGCACGTACTTTAGTTAGGCACGGCGATCTTTAGTTTAGCTAAAAAAAGAATACCTTGCATATGTAAATAGCCCTCCGGTGCTAGCCCAAAGTCTTCTTCGGAATGTCAATGGCTTCCGATCTTTAAATATTCCGGCCTCCTTTATTGTACCCGTCCTCCTTCATCTGCCAAGAGCCGTGACGTCACCAAGTTCTCTGCACCCATCATGCATGCGCAGACACTAACTCTTACACAGGCAGCCAGCGATAGGTGCCGAGAGCTTGGTGACGTCACGGCTCTCGACACCTGAAGGAGGAGGGGTACAATAAAGGAGGCGGAAATATTTAAAGATTGGAAGTTGTAGGTTTCCTTTAAGGAAAGACCGTTTTTGTGGCCCAAAAAACTATTTACATTGTAGTTTTTATCTTTTAAGAGCAGCATTTCATAATTCTCAATATTTCCAAGGGTTTCTAGACATAATTCAAAACAACTGTAAAAACTGATGAAAAAATGTGGTCCATAGGTTCCAATAGACTTCATAATTGTTGTAGACAGTTATAGAGTGCAAGTAAATAAAATATGATTGCAACAAGTAGAAAAGCTCAGAGAAAAATCCCATACAGTGTAAACTAATAATGTAACCTATTAGATACACTAAGTACCAAAGATTTACCTGGCTGAATATTTTCCCAAAAAATGGTCACATAATCATCCCTGTCAGATCGTGACTGCTCGTGATAGAACCCCAATGCATGGAGGAATTCATGTTGAACAATTTCCACTGTATCGCAACCATAGCCAATAGAAAGCTGCTGTTTTCCAGTCTGCCGATTTCCGGTATATGAATAACACCTACAAATATTAAATATTTGCATTAAATATTTTTTGTGTATTCATTTATATTCCTGGGGAAAGCAATAGAAAATGTAGATTCTCTCTATTGCCAAAGATGTCTTAAAAATAAAAGAGAGTCTACCAGCAGTTCTGACCATATATAACTGCTACCAGTATTAGCATATATGAAGATACGTGTTACCATACCTTTGTGTGTTGTAAAATTTAATTTATATTCTAGGATTGTAGCAGTACTTGGGGTCTAGGGGAGTCTACTTACACTGCTGTGTTCTTAGATCTTTGCATTATAACTACTCCCCTGTCGCTCCCCTTTGTCGATCCCACATACCAGCAAACCATAGTGCTCCAATACCACAATGATGGAATAAACATGTTTATCTGCTAAATGACATGACTGTTTTCAAAATGTTTTTAGGTTGAATCAATTACAGCTGAAACTTCATAAACTAGGGGCACAAATGGTTTGAAAGGTTATGTGAAATTATTTGTTGTTTTTTGTCCTTTTGATGTATCCAGTGGGTTCTTTGCAGAGTTTATTGCAGCTGTGATTTTTCACATGTGAGAGGAAAGCCCTAAGCCAGCCGTTACCCTCCTCCACCCATTAAGCCCCTTCAGACCCCACTGATGTGAAGGTGGTGGATTGGGGAAAGTAATGGCAAGTGCTAGTTGACGTGGCGCAGAAACACTGATAAATATCCCCCTGTGTGCTCATAGCTCAATAAGTCAACGTAGAAGGTGTGAGTGACAACTCTGTCCAGTGCCTCCGAAGATATTGCAGCTAAATAAATAAGTCTACGTGTTGATGTACTTTCTGCCATAAGTCGTTACCCCATCCAGTATTCATAGATGGTATTAGACACTTGCTGTAAATGCTTACCCATCGTCTTTAAAGACAGATATGTAGTTTTTTTCACCACTCCATGGCTTGAAGTTGATGCATGTTTTCAGTCGGAAGCGCTCAAATGCTTTCAGGATAACAGCTTTGGCATTTGTCTCTTAATGGAAAGAGTTATATAATGTAAATTGTCTGTAATAACATTGCAGGTAAAACCAATCATATTCTGTTACTAAATTTCAGAATTAGCATAGTCCTTGTAGTCAAGAAGGAATTTTTACCTACTTTGGGGGAATTTAGCTAAGCCTTGTAGGGTTTTCTGCCTTCTTATTGATCAACACTTTTTCAATCTTTTCTACTATTATACTATGAAAGTCACTCATTAAGTTGCTCTCCCTTGCCACATACATTGAAAAAGTGGATAATACACATTTACAGTAGCTTAGTAAATCCTCTTGTATGCTGCAGGTACTGCAATCCTGTCTTATGTTTAGTTTGGCATTTAACTGGCTAAATATATAAATTGTACCATAAAAATCTCCTACGGCACTGAGTATTTCACCATTCCTAACTTGCAGTTGATCATGGGACAAACTACTAGGCACCACCCACTTACAGTTCTTTCCAATTTGTGACATCTAAATTGTTACTGCTGGTCAAGGAAAAAAGTCACATATAGCTTTTTATGTTAGGGTTAAAGCAAATAGAGTTTTATTTTATCACAGGCCTGGAGAAAATTACAAAAAGAAAATGCAACAAAATATAGATTCTATCCTATAAACCAGTGATGGCGAACCTTTTAGACACTGAGTGCCAAAACTACAAGCAAAAGACAGATATTTTCACAAAGTGCCAAATGCCAATTTAAAGTAATTCACAGGTTTCAAACGTGTTGGCGCCCTGATTACACCAATACAAGAGAAAGAAGGAGAAATTTGGATTGTTGTTGTAGTTTCCCTCTAACGTCCTCTTAACAGTGGTGGAATTATGGTTCCAGAGAAGAGGCTACAATGATAATCAAGCTCTCTTCACACCGCTTTGATTCAGGTCTGGAGTCCTGGAGACCTTTGTGCTGGGCGATGGCCTGGGTGCCCAAAGAGAGGGCTCCGAGTGCCACCTCTGGCACCTGTGCCATAGGTTCGCCACCACTGCTATAAACAATAGGTGAATGGATAAATATTAAAAGATAGATACAGTAAATGCTGTAGGTAAAAGCAGTAAATAAAAATTGTGTATAAATACTATAATTAAATACTTAAAGGAAATCTACCACTTAAAAGTGGTAGTTTTTCACACAGATACATGGCACCAGCTCAGGGTGAGCTGGTGCTGGAACATATTCTCATTAGTATAATAAAGCCAGTATGAAAGATTTTAATGTTAATATAACTTATATCTCGTCCGGCGCACCGCACTAGGGCACGGCGCACTATGCGCGCGCCCGTGCTTGCGCCAGATTCTGAAGTGCCGGAGAGTCGGTGATGTCACCGAGCTCTCCAGCACACTCGCGCATGAGCAATTTAGCATGGTGCGCTGTGCCGAGATATAAGTTAAATTAACATTAAAATCTTTCATACTGGCTTTATTATACTAATGAAAATATGTTCCGGCACCAGCTCACCCTGAGCTGGTGCCATGTATCTGTGTGAAAAACTACCACTTTTAAGTGGTAGATTTCCTTTAAAGGGGTTTTCTCATCTGTGCATTGCCTTTTTATTAAATTTATCTCTCATATTTATTCAGTTGGATTTTATTAAAAATGTAAATGTGTGCAGATAGTTTCCCATAAATGTCATGTTGTCCCTTAAAAACAAGATTGTTGTCCCTGGATATGACCACCGCTACTGGAGTGATTGCACAAAGAAACTAATTGTCATTGCATATGAAATGGCTGTAAGCTTCTGCATATTCCCCAGCCGCCCCGTGGTAATGAACGCTGCAACCAAGTGGTCTGTAAGGTAACAATAGTGCATGGCTGGCCACCACTGGAAGAGAGTTTTGTGGTCATATCCAAGGGAAGGCTACATTTATGGGAAAATGTCTTCACACATGAACATTTGATTTAATAACGTGAGATTGAAGAAATGTGTATATAAGGCAGATGAATTCCATTAAATATGAATGCGGAGCTGGGAAAACCCTTTTTATGTAGATAGATAGAAACAGATAATATAGAGAGATGTAGATTAAAGTTGTAATTTACTAAATTTTGTGGAGTAGAATACCTTAAAACCATACATCTTTATTTACAATTCTTTAAAAATATGAATTAATGGTTTTGAGGTATTCTTCTCAGGCAAGAATAAATATATGTATGTATGACATTCACATATTGGGGCACATTTACTTACCCGGTCCAGTCGCGATCCAGCGGCGGGTTCTCCGGCGCTGATTCGGGTTCTGCCGGGATTCACTGAGGTCCGTGCGCCGATATTCACCAGGTGTCGCTGCTGCCCCGAGGTCCACCGAAGTTCACCTGCTTTTTTCTGGTGTATGTCAGTGCTTGATCTTGCGACACAAATGGCTTTTTAAATTCCGCTATTTTTCCGAATCCTTCGGGTTGGCCGGTGGCCACGCCCCCCCGATTTCTGTCGCGTGAAAGTTGGGATTGCGCCAAAAATCGATCACGTGCGCCACAATCCCGTGAAATACAGCGCATAGCGGAAATATTCGGGAAGAACCCGACGGATTCGCGGCTGCGGACCCTTAGTAAATGTGCCCCATTATGATTGAAAAAAGATTTAAAAAAAAAAAACCCTGTTCTTTCCCCACAATTTATGGACAGCAATAAGTAGTTATCCAATTCACCAAGAAGGAGCAATTAAGCAAGTTTCAAAAATTACTTCAATAATTTATTGAAATATAGGTAACTTAAATTAAAATTCAAATTGGAAATAAATACTAGAAACTCAGTTAAAAATAGTTTGTTATTAGAGGAAATACACAGGAAAAATATCTTTGTCAGGCACAAGTTAATTGTAATGCTTCTGTTTGGTAACAGACAATAAGATGGAAAATAAAAAGACACAAGGACAGTGAGCACTGGAATTTGACTGGCCCAACTGTCCCTACCTACTTGTTGATCCTACCATAAACAGTAGGTGACAACTGTTTAACCCCTTACCGACATGTGACAATGCTACGTGCGGGTGCATGGAGGCTGAGCCCTCTGCATAGCCAGTAAGTCTTTGCTGCATATTGCAGCAAAAGCTTACCAGTAACACCCACGATCGGTGCCAGTGACATCATCAGGGAGCGGCGATCCATCGCCCGAAGACGCGAGGCTGCTTCGTGTTAACCTATTCATTACAATATGCTATCAGCACATTGTAATGAATGAGGAGGAAAATCCCCATATACTGCCATACTGTATTATGGCAGTATATGATAGGATCATACAGACAACCTAGGGTTAAAGTACCCTAGGGCAGAGGTCCCCAACCGCCGGTCCGCGGACCAGGACCGGGCCGTTGGAGTTTATCAGCCGGTCCGCGCAGGGGCGGCACCGGCCAGCACTGAGCTCCCGCACCGGACGGGACCACATTGCAGCCCTCCGTCCGGCACCTTGCGCCCACCCCCCGACGCAGCACCGGGCTCCAGCCCGCCGGTGGACACATACTCTCGCCCACCGCCAGCACATGTACCTGTCCCGCAAGCCGGCACTTCCCCATGACAGGCGCCCGGTACTTCCCCCCTCTTGCGCCGACACATGTACCCTTGCGCCTGCCGGCACATTTACCCTCCCGCACTGCAGCGCGGCACTTCCACATGACCGCCGGCAGCACATCCGCCTGCTTGCCGGCCGGCACCTGTGAACTCCCGGAACATCCCCTTGACTGCAGCCCCACCTGTCCTCTCCGGGTTCCCCCACTCCCTGCATACTACCCTAAGCTACCAGCTACCCCCTCCTCCGCTCTGCCGCCCCCCGGCTCCGGTCAACCCCCCCCCCAGGCTCCAGACAGCCTCCCTAGGCTCCGGTTCCCCCAGGCTCCAGCCCCCCGCCGGAGGACAAGGCAGGGTAAGAAAGAAAAGAGTACGGTAAGGTAACTTCTATGTATGTATGTATAGGTATGTATAGATGTGTGTGTATACATATATGTGTATGTATAAGTATGTATAGATGTGTGTGTATACATATATGTGTATGTATAGATGTGTGTATACATATATGTGTATCTATAAGTATGTATAGATGTGTGTGTATGTATGTGTGTGTATATGCTGTATCTACTGTTTGTTTATGTGTATATATGCTGTATGTATATGCAGCATTTGTTATATTTATCAGGGCTTCTATTTTGTACTACATGGCAGTACTCGGTATGCATTTTATACTACTTGGCGGTACGTTGTATCTATTTTATAATACTTGGTGGCATGCTGTGTGCATTTTATACTACTTGGTGGCACGCTGGATGCATTTTATACTACATGGCGGTATTCTGTATGCATTTTATACTACATGGTGATACGCTGTATGCATTTTATACTACATGGCGGTATGCTGTATGCATTTTATAGTACACGGTGATACGCTGTATGCATTTTATACTACATGGCGGCACGCTGTATGCATTTTATACTACATGGCGATACGCTGTATGCATTTTATACTACATGGCGATACGCTGTATGCATTTTATACTACATGGCGATACGCTGTATGCATTTTATACTACATGGCGGTATTCTGTATGCATTTTGCATTGCTTTATTTTTACACCAAACCAATATGATGGATCTGGTCCGGACACTCCCTGATATCTTATTTATAAGCTCCACCCCTCCATAACCCCACCCCATATTACCAAAGCCCCGCCCCCACCCCCACCGGGCCATGGAAAACTGGTCTAGCTTAAAGCCGGTCCCTGGTGCAAAAAAGGTTGGGGACCTCTGCCCTAGGGAGTCTGAAAAATAGTAAAAATAAAAATTTTAAAAAGTAAAAAAAAATTATAATAAAAAACCTAAAAACTCAAATCCCCCCCTTTCCCTAAAAATGATATAAATATAAATAAACTCATATAAATAAAAATAAATAAAAATCATAAATACATTAGGTATTGACACGTCCGAAAATGCCCGATCTATCAAAATTTAAAACGGCTTTTCACGCGTTTAACCCCGTAATGGAAAATAGCACCCAAAGTCGGTAATGGCACTTTTTTGCCATTTTTAAAAATTTTTTAAATTCTATAAAGTATTAAGTAATAAGTGATCAAAAGGTCGTACAGTCCTGAAAATGATAACATTGTTAACATCATCAAAAGACGCAAAAAACGACACCTCCCAAAGCTCTGTATACCAAAGTATAAAAAAGTTATTAGTGCCAAAGCCTGGCAAAATCCAAAAATTTTTTTGGTACAGGAGGTTTTAATTTTGTAAATGTATGAAAACATTATAAAATCTACACAAATTTGGTATCCCCCGTAATTGTAAAAGTAAAAGACCCAACGAATATAGTAGACATGTCATTTGGGGCATACAGTGAAATCCGTAAAATCCAAGCCCACAAGAATATGTCACAAATGCGTTTTTTACCAATTTCACTGCACTTTTTGCAGGAATTTTTTTCCTGCTTCCAAGTACATGGCATGGAATATTAACTACCACCATTGTGAAGCCATAACACAGTTCTGTACATGGAAAAATAAAAAAGTTATAGATTTTGGAAGGTGGGGAGTGAAAAATGAAAACGCAGAAATGAAAAATGGCTCTGGCGGGAAGGGGTTAACTTTCTGCACTGAAGTAAAAACAACGGAACAAAAGCAGGACAAATAAGCACAGTACAATTGTACAAATATGGGTCAAAACCAAGACAATGCAGTACAGAATCAAGAGAGCAATAAATGGTGGCATGGGGGGGGGGGCAGTCCTGTGTATGTCATGTCAAACACACAGTGAGATGAGGGATGATAGTATGATATTCTCAAGGTAGTGACTCAATTGTGGATACTCTAAGGATCAGTTAAAGGGGTATTCCCACAAAAACAAGTTTCTTTTATGTACTCAGGACAACAAAATAACACATTCTCTAATTCACTGTAATTAACAAAAATGCAGCATTTAACAATATAATTACAACCTGTCTCTATCAGTCCTGCTGTACAAAGGATTTGCATTGTGCAGATGAGATTTCTGTCTGTCTCTGCTGTGTGAACTGTAGCCACACCCCCAGGCCCGGCGCCAGCACCCGGCTAACCCGGGCAAGTGCCGGGGCCCACTCGGGCCCCTGGATCTCCCCGGATCAGCAGGACATCTGCCCCACTGCTCGGGAGATTTCTTCCCTCTCTCATCACGATCTGTGTCCTCCGGACACAGATCGCGATGAGAAGATTTGCAGTCACTGCTTTTCCACAGGCTGAAGGACCTGTGATGACGTCATGGTCACATGACCTGCCGGAAAAAGCAGTGACCACACGGAGAGAGCTGCATCAGTGTGTATATAGGAGGAGGGGGCAGTGTGTATGCAGGAGGAGGAGGGGGGCAGTGTGTATATAGGAGGAGGGGGGCAGTGTGTATATAGGAGGAGGGGGGCAGTGTGTATATAGGAGGAGGAGGGGGGGCAGAGTGTATATAGGGTGAGGGGGCAGAGTGTATACAGGAGGAGGAGGGGGCAGAGTGTATATAGGAGGAGGGGGGGCAGTGTGTATATAGGAGGAGAGAGGGCAGTGTGTATATAGGAGGAGGGGGAAGTGTGTATAGGAGGAGGGGGGGCAGTGTGTATATAGGAGGAGTAGGGGGGGCAGAGTGTATATAGGGTGAGGGGGGCAGAGTGTATACAGGAGGAGAAGGGGGGGGAGGATGTATACAGGGTGAGGGGGTGGCAGTGTGTTAACAGGGGTAGGGGGTGGCAGTGTGTATACAGGGTGAGGGGGGCAGAGTGTATACAGGAGGAGGAGGGGGCAGTGTGTATACAGGAGGAGGGGGCAGTGTGTATACAGGGGGAGGGGTGGCAGTGTGTATACAGGGGGAGGGGTGGCAGTGTGTATACAGGGGGAGGGGGTGGCAGGGTGTATACAGGGGTGGGGGGCAGTGTGTATAAAGGGGGAGGAGGGGGGCAGAGTGTATACAGGGGGAGGGGAGTTATGTGTATGCGGGGGGGGCAGTGTGACTACTAGAGGTCGGCCCATAAAGGGGCCCACTAAGGCTCTGTCGCCCAGGGGCCCACTAAATCCTTTAGCCGGCCCTGCACACCCCCTGCAAAGAGCTCAGAGACACTAGGAAATCATGAGCAGAGAGAGAGGCTACAAACTACAAGAAGATAAGTGATATGAGGGAAGGGGGATGCAGACACATATCTGTGAGATGTAGCAGAGCTCATAGTGTAACAATGTAACAGTGTCTGATCTGTCTCATTTCTCTTTGTGTCAGTGTGTTAGTACAATGTCAGTAGCCAGATGAAAGAGCATATACATCTGTACTCTGATAATGTAAACACACTGTCACCCCACATAACTGGATGGATGATACAGTAATGTGTCTGATTAGAGAGTCCCCACCCACACCCTGGAATCTTACACTGAGCAAGTAAGGGGGTTAAAATTATCTTTATTGTGTTAACATCACTAGGGGATTGAGATGCGTAAACCCCTTTAACACTTTACTGAATATGCAGCAAGGTGCAGTTATTATAATAGTGTAAACATCATTTTGAATTGAACGCAGGCAGCAATGTTTGCAACACAGGATTACTCCTAAATCAATATATGTTATTTTTTCCCCACAACACACTGTGTAAAATAATAAATAACAAACTTCACATGTACTGTAGATTTTTAATCATTTTTAAGTTTATTGATAGGATAGTGCTCTTCATTTTAATAGCTTGTCATAATAAAGATTATGTTTTAAGAGGAAGGGTTTCAGTGAGGTTTGCGAATTGGACCTATTTTGTATATAGAATTGATAATTAGTCTATTAAAAAGCCCATTAGTGTATAGCCAATTAGCAAGAACTATAAGACATACCAAGATTATCTTCTAAGTAATATGGTACAGTAAGGGGCCACCTGTATTTACTTCCAGTTATTGTGTTTCTTTTGCTTCCCTGTAGAATAAAAGCCATAGTTATTATACAATATGATAGTACTTTATTGATCCCCTGGGGAGAAATTGTTTTGTACATAGTTGTCACATACAGAGACTGGCTTAATGTTGCAGTTACATACACACACTACGAGAGGCGCGTTCTCACTTGTTGCTAGTTCCTTAGTTTCAAAAAACTGTTACAGCACAGTACAAGTTGACAAGACCAAATTACATTACATAAGGTGAAAGAATTACAGTACGAAATACAATAGTGACAATAACAAATAGACACAAGCTAGACAGACACGCATAAGGGGTAGCAATGCAATGCTAATGATGATTGGGGTGAAACAGTGATGTGCTGCTATTGGTTTGGCAGAAGAGTCACTGCCAATAGCTCCACTTTTGCCATATACCGACGGTTAAGCTGCGTGTTGCTGCCTTCCACTGGAGCCGTGGTATAGTGTTCCTCCTGACTTGCGGTAAGGCATTGGTAGTGATCATTTACATTTCAGGTGCTCTGATGATGCCATAACTGTTGTTCTTGGCTGCCAGGTTCCAGTTCCGGCGCTATGTTGCACCAAGTCATGCAATATGGAGCCCCTGCTGCTCCTGATTGGCTGGGTACTAAAAAAGGGGGTGACAGCCTGAGTGCCAAGCTGGTGGCACATGGCAGGGGGTGGGGTAGGTGGAACCGGAGCAGATGCACAGGCAGTCACCTACAGTGGGGCCATTCACGACAGTACATTCTATTACTGCAAGTCCACCTTTTGTTCACTTCTGGTTCAATTCTGCTCTAATTCTATTGTGCACTTATAGACACACTTAAAAGAATGCACTGCCGAACAAGGTCTGAGAGACTTTAGGTCTGCAATTTATGCACCCCAGACCAATTACTTATAACTACCAGGTGTAAAGAAGAAGGTGGAGAGAAGACAGAGAAGGAGTCAGAAAGTTTCCAGAAAACCACCGGGAATTAGTTATGCATGCACACATACCACATAGTGCTCTCATTTGCTTTCACCTGTACTAATACAGTCATGGCCATAAGTTTTGAGAATGACACAAATATTTTCACATGATCTGTTGCCTCTGGTTTTTATGTGTGTCTGTCAGATGTTTCTATCACATACAGAAATACAAGTGCAATCATGTTATGAGTAACAAAAGCTTTTATTGACAGAATGGGGCAGATTTATCAATCACAGCTCCCCTTTAAAATATTCATGAGCACTGGTAAAATGAAAGCTGAGCTGTGATTGGTTGCCATGGGCAACTGGAAATATTCTGACTTTCAGACACTTGATAAATCTGCCCCAATGAGTTAATGCAGGAAGTCAATATTTGCAGTGTTGACCCTTCTTCTTCAGGACCTCTGCAATTCTCCCTGGCATCTCTCAATCAACTTCTGGACCAAATCCTGACTGATAGCAGTCCATTCTTGCACAATCAGTGCTTGCATTTTGTCACAATTTCTTAGTTTTAGTTTGTCCACCCGTCTTTTGATGATTGACTACAAGTTCTCAATGGGATTAAGATCTGGGGAATTTCCAGGCCATGGACCCAAAATCTCTATGTTTTGTTCCCTGAGCCATTAAGTTATCACCTTTGCTTTATGGCAGGTGCTCCATCATGCTGGAAAAGGCATTGCTGATCACCAAACTGCTCTTGGACAGTTGGGAGAAGTTGCTCTTGGAGGACATTCTGGTACCATTCATTATTCATAGATGTGTTTTTAAGTAAGACTGTGAGAGAGCCGATTCCCTTGGCTGAGAACCAACCCCACACATGAATGGATGCTTTACAGTTGGCATGAGACAAGACTGGTGGTATCGCTCACCTTGTCCATGTGTTCCTGGTGACCTTTCCAGGTGTTCCAAACAGTCGGAAAGGGGATTCATCAGAGAAAATGACTTTACCCCAGTCCTCAGTTGTCCACCTTTTGCAGAATATCAGTCTGTCCCTGATGTTTTTTCTGGAGAGAAGTGGCTTCTTTGCTGCCCTCCTTGACACCAGGCCTTGCTCCAAGAGTCTCCACAGGCTCACAGTGCGTGCAGATGCATTCACACCTGCCTGCTGCCATTCCTGAGCAAACTCTGCACTGCTGGTAGCCCGATCCCGATGCTGAAACACTTTTAAGAGATGGTACTGGCGCTTGCTGGTCCTTCTTGGGTGCCCTGGAGCCTTTTTGGCAACAATGGACCCTCTCTCCTTGAATTCCTTGATGATGCGATAGATTGTTGACTGAGGTGAAATCTTTCTAGCTGCTATACTCTTCCTTGTTAGGCCAGTTTTGTGCAGTGCAATGATGACTGCACGTGTTTCTTTAGAGATAACCATGGTTAACAGAAGAGAAACAATGATGCCAAGCACCAACCTCCTTTTAGCGCCCAGTGGTGTGATTCTTACTTAAAGAGGACCTGTCACCAAAATTTTCGGCACTAGTGCTTTATCAAACGCCGCAGTGTTATAGTGATAGCGTTACTGGAAACCTCCGGTAACGCTATCAAACACTGCGGCGGGGTACAGTGTAATCATCGGACAGCTTGCAAATGTATTCATGAGGGGGCGGCCCCGCTAGCTCCATAGGCCGGCAGTGACTGCCGCGTGCTAGGCGGCAGTCACCGCCCCTAGCCATGCCCCAACCCCGCCCCCTCATGAATACGTTGGACAGCTTTGCGAGCTGTCCGACAATTACATCGTACCCCGCCACAGTGTTTGATAGTGTTACCGGAGGTTTCCAGTAACGCTATCACTCTAACAATGCGGCGTTTGATCGAGCACTAGGAGCTGCTTACTTTAGTAAGCAGCTCCTAGTGCCAATAAATTGGGTGACAGGTCCTCTTTAATCATGACAGATTGATCTCAAGCCCTGTCATCATCAACACCCACAGCTGTGTTACTGGAGCAATCACTGAAACGATGTTAGCTGCTCCTTTTAAGGCAGGCCTGCAATGAAGTTGAAATGTGTTTTCGGGGAAAAAGTTTTCATTTTCTAGGCAAATATTCACTTTGCAATTAATTGCTGTTAAGCTGATCACTCTATAACATTCTGGAGAATATACACATTGCCATTATAAAATCTGATGCAGCAGACTTTGTAAAAATGTACATTTGTATCATTCTCAAAATTTTTGGCCATGACTGTACAATTAGCCATTCTATTATTGCCATGAGACTTCTCTCCTTGCCTCACTACACATGATACATTACGGCTCTGTAATATTTATCCTCATTCTGACTTTATTGTATATGGCAATTTTCCTTTTTGTCCATATACCTTATAAAAGTAGCAGAATACGTTCACCAAAAAACCCATATTGTACCTTTTTTTTGCTCATGGTTTTAATATGTATTAAATGTATGACTATGAAATGTGCCTTGCATCAAAAGATGTAGAAATACTAGTTACCTGAAATAGCTTTTTATTTCAAATTTTGTGACAAGTTTTCACTTTTATAGTGATCATAAAAGTGTACAGTACATTCTTTGTGACACAGGGTATCTTTTCTTGCAAAGGTCATGGTTGCATAAAGAGCTTTGTCACCCTAGCAATGACTATTAGGCTTAACCCTAATACAAACCCCATTCTACTTGGGTTTATAATCTTAGCCATGCTGCAAGGGTGGACATTGACTTGTTTTCGCATTTTCATTTTTCACTCCCCACCATCAAAAATCTATAACTGTTTTATTTTTTCATGTAAAGAGCTCTGTGACAGCTTGTTTTCTGCTAAACAAATTGCACTTCATAGTGACTGCATTAAATATTCCATGCCAAGTACAAGGAAGCAGGAAAAAAATTCCAAATGCAGTGAAATTGGTAAAAAAAAAGCATTTTATTGTGGGCTTGGATTTTACGGCTTTCACTGTGCGCCCCCAAATGACATGTCTGCTTTATTCTTTGGGTCAGTGCGATCACGAGGATACCAAATTTATATAGGTTTTATAATGTTTTCATACATTTAAAAAAAATTAAAACCTCCTGTACAAAAAAATCGTCATTTTGCCATCTTCTGGTGCTAATAACTTTTTCATACTGTTTGTGGTGTAATTTTTTTAATGCTACCATTTTAAGGACTGTACAGCCTTTTGATCATTTTCAGTTATATTTTTTTTCCAATTTTTCAAAATGGGCGCTATTTTCCGTTACAGGGTTAAACGCCTTAAAAAAAGTTATTATGTTTTGATAGATCGGACATTTTGGGATGCGGCGATACCTAACATGTTTATGATTTTTACAGTTTTGTTATATTTACATCATTTGTAGGGAAAGTGCGGGTCACTTGAATTTTTAGGTTTTTTTAAATTAACTTTGGTTTATTTTTTTTACTATTTTTCAGACTTCCTACTACAGTATGGCAGTATATGAGGATTTTACACATCATCAATTACACTGTGTAAATCACACATTGTAATAGATGGGTTAAAATTGGTCAATCTTTGTATTACCCGAGGCTGTCATGGCGACTGTTGAAGTCATGGTAACCTGTGATGTCATCAGAGGGGCGACCAAATCCAATATGGCGGTGCCCACATGCCGAGATTTAAATACCTCCTGCAACTTTGCCGTGTTAACAACATTCAAGTATCATGGAGCCTACAACAGTATGTGTCTTGTGGTATTTATCCATTTGTTTGGATTTTTAAATTTGTTTGTTTTTTTAAGAAAAAAATGAAAACATTTTAGATTTTTTTTAACTCCCCTCCCACTTCCCCAGCAGTTTAAACCTGGAGTCATTGGACCACACAGTTAGCTATTGACCATACTACTTTTTCAGCTCATATGTTATTTTTAAAGGGAACCTACCTACCACTTCTTACCAAAGAAGATTGTCTGTACTGTTTGGTTTAATGTCATCCTGGAGCCTTTTAAATGAAAGATTCTTTAGTAAAGATCCTAGTGAGAGCACTTTTGGCAGGGCTTAAAGGGAACCTACCAACACAGATCTACCTATGATGGTAGATCAGGTGGTAGATGGATCTATATATGGGTCCCTGCAATTTTTTTAATAACTTTTATTCGCAGACCTGCTGTTTTGCGCATGTACAGACAGCAGGTTTCTCGGATGAGAGCGGGCAGCTACGAGGAGCTGTAAGACGAACATTCCTGCTAGGAGGATCGAAGAGGCTACTGGGGCGTGGAGTAGCCGCGCCTTGTAGCCTCAGCTCCAGCTATTCCACGTCCCAGTAGCCTCTTTAGAAAATTTACATATTGGGGGAATAAAAGTTATTAAAAATTGCGGGGACGCGAGGATTAACCCTTAAAAGGGCTATTCTCATGTACTATACATCCACCTACCACCCGATCTCCCTTTATAGGTAGATCTGTGGTGGTAGGTTCCCTTTAAGTCCTGCCAAAAGTGCTCTCACTAGGATCTTTACTAAAGATTCTTTCATTTAAAAGGCTCCAGGATGAGATTAAACCAAATAGTACAGACAGTCTTCTTTGGTCACTAGTGAGAGCTATCCAAATGGTTGGGAATTATCTTAATTTAAAGGGAACCTATAAAAACCCTTTGGCAATGTTTACACTATTCTCTAAGGGGACACGAGGGAGCCAGAAAAAGGGCTCCTGTTGACAGGTTCCCTTTAATGACACTGGTTCCTGGTATACACAGTCTATGTTTGTGAACTCAATCCTGGTCATATATAAATATATATAAATATATAAAACAGCAAGTTACTTACTTCATCTACTTTAATGTCTCCTTCAAATAAATCCAGACCTGAAACACATACGAAAGACATTTATAAGAATGTTTTTAAATAATTTTGCATGCTAGATTTGATACTAATCTGCACAGGTCTGGTCATCTCACTATTGATTCACTATAAATTATTCATCGTACTAGAAAACAATTGAGACTAAGGTCAGACCATTTTTCGGAATAAATAGGCTCGATAATCGTGGACCTTATTGGAAGGTAAAACCTACTTCCATGGGTTGTTTTTTCATGGATGAAGATGAAGAACAATTACACTATATCTGGTACTTATATTGCACTTCTGCTAGAACAAATTTTTAAGAAAGAATTTTATTAAGACTTTTTTATAAAGTAATAGACCACGTACCTTTATTTATGTCAGTAATATCAGTGTAGAGAGGGAGGTGTTTTTCCAATCCTGCAAGGAAATACAGGAACAACGTGATACCTGTTAGAACTTTTGGTCTGCTCATAGGGGGAAAGCTTCCATAAAGTATAATTTAAAAAAAAATAGACACCCAATAATATTTTAAGAATATATGAAGTGAAAGAATAAAATGAGAAACATGGTGTTTTGCTTGGGAACTGAGCTGTAATGTTTCTGTGCCTTATAGTGTTGTATGATATTTCTTTCTAAACGGACATAGTGGTAAGATGAGAATAGACTCCAGAAATCATTAAAGACAGTAAAATCCCCAAATCTAATTCAGCCCTATACACCATTTTCTATTTTCATGTTTTAATACTTTATTTTATTCATATAATCACAGAAAAAACAATCAAGATCCCATGAGTGCCGTGTTAGATTACCGTAATTATATTGCCATCCCATAATTGCAGTGTGTGGCTAGGCTACAGTCTTCACGCTTAACTTCTGGGACTTCTGGGTGGATTCTTCGAACCAGACCATTTTCTTCCAGCTTTAATGCTCACATGGTAGGTGTCTTTGTGCATCTCAATATTAAAGCTAATGTTTCAGCACTTTTCTGTGTAACCATACCTTTGTGTTGCCACAATTCTAGAATATAAATGTACTTTTTACAGACCTACTGCTGCTACACTGACCAGACAGGTTAGCCTCAATTACTTATATTCATCAAAGTGCCTTTCATTTTCATCACTTTCATCCTGGTTCAATGATTGACCTTACTTGGGCCAGTTGGATACTCTATGCCCCGGTTGGAAACAATTTGGCTCTTTACAAATTTGCTCATATCGTGCTTTCAACACATACATTTTAAGACCTATCTATTTACTTGCTGCATAATATATTACCTCTTGCAATAGTATAATGTTATTTAGTTGCCAATGTCTGTGTCTCATTGCACAGTAACTAGATGCAACTGATTGTAATTTTGTGTTACTGATTGCAATCTTGACTTGTGATTGATTGAGTCTTTGACCTCTGCCTTGTTCCTAAATGCTTCTCCTACCTCATACTTGGGAGTGTCCCTTGGTAAATACTATGATTTCTGACTACAATCCAGGCTGGCCTATGCTATTTTTCAGTCTATGAAACTGCATTATCAGTGCTATTTCTTCTGGAAAGTACTCATCTAGAATAGTATATCACCTGATAGAGGCCACAATTTTCACTTTCTCTTCTCCCTAGTGTGTAATATAAGAATTGTCCCCAATATTTAACATTGAAGGGGCTCTTTTTGATGGATTATCAGAATAGACAATAAATATCTGATATTCTCTGGGAAGTAATTAATACCGAAGCCAATAGTATAACGTCACAGAGGAATTGGTGGAAGCTGGAGTAATGGGTGGAGAAATGGTTGATTAGGTTTAATGTAGATAAATGTGAGGTTATGCACTTGGGCCATAAAACCAAAAAATACAATTATGTTCTATACAGTCAATTACTTGGTAAAACTGCAGCTTATAAAGGTGTGGTGGATGGTAAGCTTAATTTTAGTTATTAGAGCCAGGCGGCTGCTGCTAAAGCAAATAAAATTATGGGATGTATCAAGAGAGGAATAGATTCTCATGATAAAGACACAGTTTTGCCCTTAGGCAAATCTCTGGTCAGACCACAACCGCAGCCGCGCTTTCATTGGATTTTCCGACGTTTTTGGGTTTTGTAGAATTGCGACAGGTGTTTAACAGGGGATTGTGTCGCACGCGATCGGAAATTGGGGGGGCATGCCAACTGATTTGGACTGAGCATGGGATTTAGCTTTCAAATTTTTTAAACCTTTTTATACCTAGGCCTGTGGCTAGGACAAGGGGGCGTCCACAACATTTGTTTAATTCTTATTGCTTAGACTTGATGGACTTGCATCTTTTTTGCATCTTTTTTCCGACCTTATCTTCTATGCTACTATGATCTGCTAGAAGCCATAACTTTTTAAATTTTATATATATTTAATTAATGTATCCACCACTATCTTGGACAATGGCACTTGCACAGAGCTCTCTGCCCCTGAGTGTTATTATTAATATTACTATTACAGTGCGTATTGTTATGGTTTTCATATTAAAGAATGGGGACATTTCTTAGATCTGTAGCCCGCAAGGGATCTGTAACCCACAATTGTAGCTTAACTCTTAAGCGCACCGTGAAGGGATAGTATGTTGTGGTGAGAAATTAACTTTAGTGCACCACAATTTATGTTCACACCATTCATGGCCATTTAACCCATTAGTCTGTGATCAGTATCGGTCAGTGTATTCTCTCTGCAAAGGCACCCCTGGGCCATGATGAGATCACAATGCATTTGCATGGCAGCCAGGTGAAGGACCCTAGGCCTGACAATTTTATCCCCAATTTAGGGCCATAGAAGCAGTGTGTTATAGGTACATTGAAGTTGTCACACCTTCTGTTCCCTTTATTCACAAAAAAGTTGAAATATGTTATAAAAATTTTTTTTTAAATTAACTCCAATTTTCCCTTATTCTATTAAAATAATTTTATTATGATAAAAATGAAAACCTCGCTAAAATCTTTTTAGAACTCAATGGGGAAAAAAGGAAAAAGTTGCCACATCTTGAAGTCCAAAAATCTGATGAGAACCATAACACAATAAAGGTCTGTTAGCTGAGTAGAAGCAACCAAAGTTTTGGCCTGCAAGCCTAGTTCAACCATCACTGGTCCATTGACCTCACTATCATTCATGAAAAAGTTAATATTTAATGTTTATTATGACACATCTGCTGTGCATAACATCATTTTTAATAGAATGGACTTTTTACAGAAATTTTATGGAACTTTAAAAATTGTGACCTTTCCTACACATATATTATCAATAGCAGATCTGCTGATAGCAACGCTTCTAACATGGGAACAAGCTACATAGTGTCCTGGTGGGAAGCACAATACTATCCTGTGTATTGCCTCACATGGTAACTGAACATCTCTCTCATTAAGGCCTCAGGCACATGACCAATGTTTGAGGCCATGGCTACAGGACATGGCTACAGGCTCATGCCCAAGGCCCTGTGCTTAAGCTGACTGCCCTGGATGCAAACTATAAAGCAGGATCTATTCCTGCTTGAGTTTGCGGCCCAGGCAGTCTTTTTCTATTGTCATCAGCATGTGAGCGACACCAGGGGTGCACCTGCCATGAGGCGAGTTGAGACACTCACTTCAAACAGCATCCTGACTGGAGAAGAGAACTCTGGCTACAAGTCAAGGACTCTTGAATCTGCCCAAACAGGGAGACTATGGGTGAACTGCACTGTGGACTTTCAGGATGCTATCTACAGCTACTACAGATATTTAGAAACGAGCAACGGGTCCTGAACTGTTGCTGTATGGCCTTACAGTGTACTGTATGTGGTCCCTGCAGCAGCTTAGTGAGACACTTGTAGAGTGCACACGGGCGCCTCTCCCTGTTGTGCTACTGTCAGTGTCCTCCTGTTGCATTAGATATTCATGCCAGGGATTTGGATGAGGAATGAGGTGGACGGCAAAGCCCAACATCCTCCATAACCCTGCAGGTTGTGCACTAAGCTCCAGATAAACTTCTGGTGCACAGGTTCTGCTGATCGCTTTTTCCTTCCTATTATCATTTAGAGCTGCAGTCAGGTCAGTGATTAGATGGAGACGCCACAGCAGTGGAAAATAACCAGAAAAAGGTTAACTGTTTACAGTTGGATCTTCTGTGCCCCATCCTCTCTTTATCCTGGATTCCTATCCCTTATTATGACCTCTGCCAACTTGAATAGTGTAATGAAAGCTACAGAAAAAATTACTTACTGGGTCTGTGGACCCTCTGGACCACCGTGGGAGATGGTACTAGCCAACACCTGGGACCGGAATCTAAGTCCACAGGTGCGACTAGCCTGCGGTGGCAGGCAAGGAAGTAATGCAGAAAACGGCCCTTTAATTTCTCGAGTGGGGTCGCGCCTGCGGCCTAGTCTGGACGGGAGCAGGCTCGTGGGAAGGTGAATGTTGGGGCAGGGCCGCCACGGAGAGGAACACGGGTGTGCCCGCAATCCCTGACATGGATCGCAGGGGCTCCCATGACAGTCCCCCCCCCCTCCTGGTCTCCCCCTCTTCTCGGTCCCAAGAAACCTTTGGAAGGGAGTTTGATCCAAAACATTCTCTTCAGGCTCCAAGGATCTCTCCTCAGGCCCGAACACCTTTCAGTCTATAAGGAAGAACTGCTTACCCCTCACGGTCAGTGCGACTGCGGCATCTAACACGCCTCTGGGGGGGTTTTCCCCCATGATCGGCCCCCCGAACTGTTTTCAGGGGGGGGGCATCGTTGCTGTGGCATCACTGGGATCCGATCAGGACCCCAGTGTTGCCTGCAAGAACTGCCGGTAAGATGGCGTCTATGAGGTCCTCTTACTGGCACAGTGCCAGCCTATGCATGTATATAGGCTTACACTGCTATTACCCTGCAATACATGAATATTGCAGAGTATTATCATGAACGAGCAATCAGATGATTGCTGGTTCATGTCCCATGCTGGAAAAAGTGAGAAAGTAAAAAAAAAAGGTTATTCAATAAAAAATAAAGAAAGAAATCAATAAAAATGCCCAAAAGCCCCGAAACATTTGAAGAGACATATAACGCAAAAAAGTCTAAATCATAACACAAACCCCACATATATAGTAACACTGCGTCCGTAACAACCCGTAGAATAACAGTAAATAATTATTGAACCCGCAGGATAAACGCAGTTAAAAAAATCTGTTATAAACCCTCCTAAAATTACGACTTTTACCTATTTAATCCCACAAAAATGCTATAAAAAGTGATCAAAAAAACATATGTACTCCAGAATGATACTTGTCCCGCAAAAGTACAACATGTCCCGCAAAAAACAAGCCATCAATCAGCTCCATGGCCAAAAAAGTAACAATGTTATGCCACTTGGAAGACGGCAATACAAAAATGATAGATTTTTCCCCACATTAGGGTTTTATTTGACAAATTTAGTAAAACGTAAAAAATTTTCATGTATGGTATCCCCGTAATCGTATTGACCCGTAAAAAAAAAAAAGATAACATGATTATTAGGCTAAACGGTGAACACCATAAAAAAAAGAAGTAAAAAATCCAGTCCAAAATTTTTTTTTTACTCCTGCCCTCAAAAAAAAGTTCCTAAATTTTCAACAATAGGGGATACCAACCCCAAAATGGTAACACTGGAAAAAACATTTCCTCCCGCAAAAAAAAAATGCTGTCACATGGCCCCAATAACAAAAAAGAGAATATTTTAAAGCCTACAAAAGGGCGCTCCTTCCCTTCTGCGCCTCGCTGTGCCCCCATAAAACAAGAAACAATCACATGTTGGGGGTCTCTGTACTCAGGAGAAATTATAGAACAAATTGTATGGTGGGTTTTCTCTTTTCATCTTTTGACCATTTTAAATTTCACCTCCATTTTGATTCAATTACTATAAAGATCTCAAGGGGTTAACAATCTTCCTAAAAGCTGTTTCTGAAAGCGTGAGGGGTGCAGATTTGAAAATGGGTTGGTTATACAGGGGGTTTTGATGCTAAATATGTAAAATGTAATTCAAAACTGTATTTATCCCCAAAATAGTCAATTCTGAAAACCCGTAAAAGCAATATTCGATTTGTAAGCCGCGTGACATCAAAATAAATTATCCAGACATTTCAAAAATGATGAAAATGTAAAGTAGACGTATGGGAAATGTTATTCAGCAATTTATTTAGGTGGTAAATCTATCTGCCTGAAAACGCAATGATTTCGAATTTCAAAAATGGCAAATTTTTCAAAAAATTCTTCATTTTTTTTTTTTTGTAAATAAACGCAAAACATATCAGCCAAAATATACTACTAAAATGAAGTACAACAAAAACAGTCTCAGAATCGCTTAGATAAGTAACAGTGTTCAAAAGTTATAACTATATAAAGCGACGCATGTCAGCGTCCAGAAAATCGGGCTGAGCCTTAAGCTACTTAATGGATGCATCCTTAAGGGGTTAAATTCTCGAGTGCCGGTGCGTGCTCCCTAGGGAGCGGGGACGCGTGCACAGCCTAGTCCGGATGGGAGCAGGCTTGTTGAAAGGTAAGTGAGGGTAGAGGGCCGGGGCGCCATGGAGAAGAACACGGGTATGTGACATGGATAGCGGGGGGCACCCGTCACACTTACATTTAGACCCAGCATGGACGTTAAGTGTGTTTGGGGAAGTGTTGAGGCTGGGGAACTGGCTGCTTACTTTTCAGAGGGTGGGGGGAGATTTAAATTCTCACCTTAAGCAGCTGAAAGATAAGACGCACCCCAGATTGGAGCTTACACACCAAGATAAAGTCCCACAACACCATTTTCTACTATTATAGTTTAAGTCAAAGCTTATGTCATTTTGATTAACATGCGCCATAAATTCATAATGCCACTGAAGTAAAATTGTATTCAAGCCTGAACTTATGCAGAGAGCCACCATAGAATCATCCTACAAGTTTACCATCTACTAGAGTCAAGAGAGAGACAACATAGAGTGAGTGTCCACAACATGGCCATGGAGTCCGGGTGGCAGAGACAGAGGGCAGACTGTGCCAACAGTGCCAGGACCAGAAGGAGGATGAGGTCCACTTCCTGCTACACTGTTCTAATACTCAGCAGTGAGGGACACTCACTTAGGAGATTCTCAGATCTCCTCCCGGACTTCATCTCCACAGAGGAGGGAGAAGAGATATTCATCCTGCTGGGGGAAGAGGAGACCACCGTGGCCATAGTGGTAGAATATGTCACTGCTTTCCTTAGGCTAAGAGACCTGTGATATACCATGGAATGATATGCACCCCATGTCACCCATCCCTCACCCATTATTCACCATATACCTTTGCAATGCTAATAAAGCTTTTTTTAATTTGTGATAGATAGATAGATAGATGCCATTAGATCATCTCTGATACTCCAGTCACATCCAGTGCTGAAATCATCGATATATTGTTCTACTGTATAACATGTATGTCTGCTTAAGAAATCAGTAGTATTGCATCACAAAATTTTGCAGAGATGCCTCCTGTGACACAGGTAACGACATAGACTTTATTTTGAGGGTGATTTTTCATCCCGCACTTTTCAATTATTTGCCAAAATAAGTCAGTAACCTGACTGCCAAACTACAGAAGCCAATGGGGGAGATTAACTATGCCTTCTCTGACAGTTTGGCTTCTTTCCCGCCACTTTAAGCAAGTCGTATTCACTATAGCAGAAAAGTCCACCAGATCAGACTGATATTTATGTGCAAAATATGCTTTTGTTAACCCTTTCTATTTTGTTTTAGCTAAGAGCAGTTATTTACTATACTGGGCAATGCTGGGGGCTACAAAACAAGTAGACATTTGCTGTTGCTATAATTTGAATGTCAGATCCTAGAATTTGATTTATTACACGCCATGCACGGAGGGAAGGGTTTCCTCTATAAAGTTTTATTGAACTCTGCTAACACAGGCTGCCACATCTCGTATTGTGCAAGGTTTATACAACCCTCCTTTTCTCCTGCAAAAGCCAGAAAATTGTTTAGAAACACTAAGCCTATGTTGTTTCTATTATTTCTCAGTATTTGTAAGCCAGGACATGTTGTTTGTTGATCAGTGGTAATTTTATTGTATCATAAATATGTAATTTATTTTCTAGTACATCACAAAATAAAGCATCAAATGTGGTATATGGTGGGGGGTTGGTTGGATGTGAGCATGGGCAGACATTTAAGTTGAGATTTGCATTTTCCAGGCCAAATTCACCTTAAAATACACTGCTGGATCCTCTTACCACAACCTGGGACTGGTACTCCACTCCAGGGGCAGCCCATGGGATCCCACATCTGGTCTCTTCTACCTGGCAGAGCACCTTGCCCACAGATACTTTACACCCTTTACACCCAGGGAATAGCTGCTCATAACACAACTCTAGACCAAGGGGATCAGTATCAAGTCCCCTCCCTTCATCCTCCCTTCTGCAGAAGACATTGGCAATCTTAACACTATGTGCCAGGTAGGGGGCATAAATGGTTGGAACTGATTTATGTCCCATATCCCTTTCACATGACCACTTGGCTTCTCAACAGTCAATACTTGCTGCGCTAATGTTCTCTGGCCCTGCTATGTTACCATCTGCCACTCAGCACTTGGAACACAACAACTGTTTCCTAAGGAAGAGTTTAGAGAATTGATTGCTGAAATTAAAGAAGCATGCAAGTAGGATGTAAAACGTGTGGCGAAAAAGGGTGGATTTTTTAGAGGATGATCATAATGCTGCATGTACAGGAGTGACCAATCTACAGGGTAAGGTGTGTGCACAGACCATCCTTTGTTATCATTCAGTGTGAGGGGCTCTGCATGGTTCTGCACTGGTTCAAAAGCAGTGATGGTTGGAACCAAGAGAATGCCATGAGATGGCTATAAAAACGTTAGAGTTGCATTATGGTATTAGCACTTAATCCCTGTGATCCGTTACTTTTATGTAACAATCCTATTCTTAATACACTTGATGAGACTTACCTATCACATCAGGTACAGGCTAAAAAAGGGAAAACATAATAGTTATTATGTATCAAAATAAACAAACAGTTATTATAGTTGCTATTCTTTTGGTTTATATTTCTTGGAATCCAAAAAAAAGAAGGAAAAACAAAATAGAATTTACATACAATGTAGCAAAATGAAAAGGTAAAATTAAAATTCATGGCTTAAATCTTGGATATTGCACTGTATTCTACACCCTGCACATAAACGCCGAAAAAACAATCCCATTTACTTCTGTTGGTACTTGACCATGGCCATGAATGGTTTCATCCTTATACAGTTGAATAGATCCTCTGTTTCAACCTCTCCTTCTAAAATTGGGAGGAGTTACTATTGGGAGCAGGCTGTGATTTTCTGCACCTATTGTTCAGAATATATGGACATTTACAGCACAGTATATGTTCAGTGGAGGCTGGGGATGGCCATATAATGTGGTAACCGCCCCTAATAGACTCTAATGGCTGAACAAACATTGGGGCCCATTTACTAAGGGCCGTGCACCAGTTCTAAGTTTGCCAAGTGCCTGCACTAGACATCATGCAACATAAATTAGGGGGCTCAGTCAGACCGTGCGTCAGATTTAACATGCAAAGTCCGACAGAAATGTGTCACCCGCGCCATGTTGAAGGTGCACCAAACAAAAGTGTTGAACTCTGTTGGACCAGTGCAGGGAGCGCCAGATTTATGAAGAACAGGTGCCAGAAATCATGATTCTGGTGCATCCAGCACTATACACAGGCAAACTGCATTGTACATTCTGAACTTGTCCAGAGAACAACGTATGAACACAGTGCTTTTTTAATAGGAAATTATTTTTAAAATAAATGTAATATTTATTTTTTTGTTAGATTACGTAGAAGCTCTATAAGGGGAGGGGGAACATTAGCAAGACCAGAGTCAATTAGGGTGTAATAAGGCTCATAAACATGTGGTGATTGCTACTTCCCAGCTCTCTACACCTTGCTAGGGCTATGCTGGTAGGGTGCATGAATGAGATATCAGTCAGAGATTATCTGCCATAATCACTGCTGCGTCTAAATGATGAATAGATAACATGTTCATTTCATCTAGAAAAAGTTAAAAGCAATTCTAAAAAGTAAAATAAAAAATGAATAAATAAAATCTAAACCAGAAACTGAAAAACTTAAGTTGTTGGGCATTAATATTAATTGTGTATTAATTGTGTATTGACCACAATTTTTTATTGGAAAATTGCACTCTGTAGAAGCTTTATCATCTGATATACAGTTAGTAAGTCTGAATGTACTTACCAGAGAATGTACATTTGAGAAGAGGAGAAGTAGTAGCATAGATAAAGCCATTGCACAAGCCAAGTGTGAAAGGAAGTTACACACTGCAGCCATCCTATATATAGTCTTCTGGACTTTGCCCACTGGATATTATAAAATTTACATAAACCTCATAAAATCACACATAGAGTATTTATGTCATATTGTAGAAGCTTTTCAGTTGAGTCACATCTTTATGAATAAAACAGGATCACAAAGTGCAAGGTTTTTTTGTATTATACATGGAGCATTCACTATTACAAAATATTGCCCAGAAGGCTAGAAAAATGATTCCATGCTGAGCATAGCATTTGGCTATCTATGGCCATAGAGTGGCAAAGTGCCTGCTTGATCGGCTGCTCCATCAGTTAGGGACCACCTTTTAGTGATTGGTGGGGATCCCAGTTATCGAACCTACATCCATCAGACTGTTATGGCTTATGCTGGAGATAAGGTAAAATAGTAAAAACAAGGAACAACCCCTTTAAAGTGCACACCTTTTTGTAGTTGTTTTACTAGATCATATATTTTAGAAATACAGGTGGTCCCATACTTAAGAACACCCGACTTACAGATGACCCCTAGTTAAAGACGGACCCCTCTGCCCACTGTGACCTCTGGTGAAGATCTATAGTACGGCGCGCGCCGGGTCCCGGTGCATGGAGAGGGCTCAAGGGCCGAGACCGGTAACACCCGCGATCGGTGCTAGCACTGATCACAGGTGCTTTCACGCAGCTTTGCCGTCAGCCTCAAAAAGATGACGGCGCATGGGCGGATCGTCACTCCCTGATGACGCCACGGGGAGCGGCGATCCGTTGCCATGACAGCTTCGGGTCTCACGAAGGCCTGAAGCTGTCTCATTTTAACCCATTCATTACAATGTGCTATCAGCACATTGTAATGAATGAGGAGTAAAATTCCCATATACTGCCATATTGCAGTATGGCAGTATATGGTAGGATCAATCAGACAACCTAGGGTTAAAGTACCCTAGGGAGTCTGAAAAATAGTAAAAGTAAAAATAAAAAAAAGTAAAAAAAAAAAAATGATAATAAAAAAATTCAAATCATCCCCCTTTCCCTAGAACTGATATAAATATTAATAAACAGTAAAAATCATAAACACATTAGGTATCGCCCATCCGAAAATGCCCAATCTATCAAAATATAATAACAGTTTTTCACTGCGTTTTACCTCGTAACGGAAAATAGCGTCCAAAGTCGAAAATTGCATTTTTTTGTAATTTCAAAAAAAATAAATAAAAAGTGATCAAAAGGTCGCACAGTCCTAAAAATTATAGAAATAAAAACGCCATCAAAAGTCGCAAAAAATAACATCAACCACAGCTCCGTACACCAAACTATGAAAAAGTTATTGGTGCCAGAAGATGGCAAAATCCCCCCCCAAAATTTTTGTACAGGAGGTTTTACATTTTTTAAATGTATGAAACCATTATAAAACCTATACAAATTTGGTATCCACGTAATCATAGCGACCCAAAGAATGAAGTAGACATGTCATTTGGTGCGCACAGTGAAAGCTGTAAAATCCAAGCCCACAAGAAAACGTCGCAAATGTGTTTTTTCAGCATTTTCACTGCATTTGGAATTTTTTTCCCACTTCACAGTACACAGCATGGAATATTAAATACCATCATTACAAAGTGCAATTTGTTACGCAGAAAATAAGCCATCACAGAGCTCTTTATGTGGAAAAATAAAAAAGTTATAGATCTTTGAAGGTGGTGAGTGAAAAATGGAAGTGAAAAAATTATAAAAGGCCAAGTCGTTAAGTGGTTAACTTCCACCTGGCTGTGATAGCCAGAAGCTACTTCATAAGACCATGCAGTTGTCCAGTGACCTTTATTCTTGAAATAGTTGCTGAATCCATTTCTATTGGACATGTATTATCATTAGTCATGACAGTGAGAGGAGTAACCTGTGAACACGATCCAGCATCTCCATTAAAATTACATTTTATTATATTTCTATGATGACATTTATTAAGTCAGTGAGAAAAAGGTAACACAAGATCATCTTTTCAACTCATTTCGATTTGAAGTACTTCTTCAAGCAAGGGACTTTTTTCTTTTGCATACAATCCCTGGTGGCTAGAAGTAAGAACTGGGCACCCCATAGATAAGACTGTGCCTTGGAGGAGAGGAGTGTTTAAACTCTATTATCCCCCTAACCCACCCACACAAGCACAGTTAATTTGCCCTTATTGAAGACTTGGATATGATTTAGTTCTCCACAATGCTCTGCTGTGTACAAGCTCTCCATCACCGGTTTATGAGGGAGGAGTGGTGCAGCAGGAACTGAAAAAGCTAACAGCATTGTCCTGACTGCCAGCATTAGAAGCAAAAGGGAAGCATGGGAGAAAGTGATGCTTAAAGGGGTTTTGAATCGCCTAGTGATGTTTACACAATAAGGATCACAATTTTACTCAGTGTTATTGGTGTTTTAGCTCCTATCACTCAGTGATGGTCAGTGTAAAGTCCCATTGTAAGGACGGGGTCACTACATGATCCCTCTGTGCTATGAGATGCCGCATGCTGACAGTGTGTTTAGATTATCAGGGATCAGGTTTATCTACACTTTTATTTAATTTCTGATTATTCTACTAGTACCTGACATATAGAAAAAGAGAGATGAGACACTTCAGAGATGAGAGATGATGAGATCCATGAGATGATATAACACACTTCAGCTCTCCTACATCTGAGGGACACCTGCCCTGGATAAAGACCTTATCTTACCTGTAGCTTGTAGAGTAAGTGAGTAAGTTTCTGCAGACTGATGCTTGCCGGCAGGAAGTGCCTGTGTGTGAACTTGTCTTGTAATGGATGTGGGGTGGGTGGGGCAGGAGGCAAAGAGGAGAAGCAGAAAGGAGAAGAATCTGCCATGCCCGACCATAATCAGAAGATTTACTGTCAGATCGCGGGCAACCAAAATTGTATACACAGGCCTGATAGGGACAGGTCAGAATTATATCTGTGAAATGCTGAATTTTTGTCAATAACAGTGAATTAGAGAATGTGTTATTTTGTTATCCTCAGAATATTTAAGAATCTTGGCTTTATGGGAATACCCCTTTAATTAAAGCATGTAAGATAAATGACTGGAAACTTTGGGCCCACAGATAAAAATATTCGGCTGCATTAAATAGACCTCAGTAGTCTCCAAACAAAGTTATCTAATCTTGGTCATCTGTGTTTCAGTATTGGTTTGATGCTGGAGTCCAAGGAAGGATCCTTTGCTGCTCCGGTGGGCCAGTCCAACACTGTGCAACACAGTTCCCTGCCAACTTAGATTTTGTGTTGAAATTCATCAACCAGGCATTAGGACCCATCAGCAAAGCCAGAGATATGTGTACACTTCTGATTGGCTGAGAGTGGGAGAGTAAAGACGCATTATTATTTGGGGTGGAGTACCTGAAGAGCTAAATTGTGGACTGCTGAAATTGTAACAATTGAAAATTCAGTGCAATACAATTTGTTCAATAAAGTCTGCAAAAAGAAGTGGATTGTGGGTGTATAATCTTTCATTGCCCTCCCATAGCAGCAAAGCAAATATATATTGATTAGATTGTGAGCCTCATGGCGTCAGGGACCGATATGGCTAGCTTTGTGTAGCGCAGCGCAATCTGTAGGCGCTAAATAAATAGTGTATTATTATTATTATATAAAATCTTGTTATGCAAAGGAGGCCCCATTCTTATAAATATGATCACAGAACAAGTCTGACAAAGTACATTTTGAGTGCTTACTTACTGTGATGTCTCCATAAAATCCACATTTTATAGCATCTGTGTTTTCATGCTCACTTTTTATTTAATAAGGTGATTTCTAAGGACAATATTGCTTACAAGAAGAGGTTGAAGACCCCTGTAGTATATAGTAAAATATAAGAACGGGTAGAAAGAAAACGCATTCTAGTTACTGTATTTGTACGTGTCTGTGAAATTTGCATTTTATGGTGTTAATGGCTGTGTGTATATTTCTATATGTACAGTGTTTGTGTGTCTTTGTTTTACCTTGTAAAAGGAATGAGGCAGTACACAGGTACACAACGGCACAATGAGAGAGAAATTTACTTTTATATATTTATTTTACACTGGAACATTGAAGCCCCAAAAATAAACCAATTTATTTATAGTTTTATCAAAGGTCCATCAGTTTGATAAATGAAGTTTCCCACTATAGATATTTATGATATGTTCATGGACTGATTAAGGGGGACTTAATCATTTGATCATTTGTGGTGATAAAAAAAGACTCACAAGGGGATATTCCCATCTCCATACATACTGTATGCCATGTAAATTCCTGATGGATGAGGCTCCCCAGGTGCTACCACATTCTTGATAGGAGAGCTGTGCGCATGCAGGGACATCTCTCCATTCTGCCTGGATGTGAGATAGATCCCACACCTATCAGTTACTGATGGCATTGCCTGTACACATGCCATAAATACTTGAAGGGAAACTTCTCCATTAATGATAACTTTAAACAGTAAAGTATAAAAGAATATGGTTCCACTAATTAAATTGATTTCTCATAATTACAAGAATCAAAGTCGCAAGAAGTGACATGGAAGATGGTATCTCACACAGGTTTCCATTGTTGTAAGCTTGACATCTTTCCCCTGTATAGATCCCTGTGCACCTGTAAAGAAAGGGAAGACTTAAAGTACCAGTGAAAAGTAGCTAACGTAAGTGAACTTTAAATGCATCTTAAAGGGATTGTGTCAACGAAAAATTATTTTCATGTAACTATGTTAAAATGGCATTTAATTGATGAATGGGTATCATTTGGGTTTCCATTTGGGTTTCATGGAAATCTCATGATACAATTCTGACTATACTAGAGATGTTACATCATGTATATGTAATAGATATAATTCAGCTTTGGTGTTTTACCTGCAGGTCTCGATTAAGTTTTCTACAATGCAGGTGCCACCATTTAAACATACAGTTTGTTTACATGTGGACTGGCTGTATGAACGAGGGGTTGATGTGGTTGTTGGCAACGGTTGAGACAATCTGAGAGAAGAGATGTCTGTGGGAAAAAAACAAGAATGTTTTTAAAAAAAATATTATTATTGATAAAATGTTTATTATGGTCTGAGGCTGACCACAAGACCACCCTGTTGCCCAGCACTGCACTCTTCACTCTACTTTGCATCAAAATAATGACTTTTGCTGCGTGTCAGTGGATTAAGATCAATAGGTTGACATATATGCATTTTAGGCTTACTTCATGCCTGCATCAGGGGCTCTTTTAAGAACCTCTATCATAGATCCAATAGGCACTTGAGGATGTCCAGTTACAGGGGGTGTTGTCAGGAGCAGAAATGTTATATCTTTCCATCTAATTTTAATTTTGCTCCCAGAGGCATTGTATCGCAGTATATTGTATGAGAGATGGTGCTTTCCAGGTTGTACCTGTACTTGCAATCATGACAGCAGTTTTACATATTTCAGCAAAACCCTTCCCTCCTCCTGGTGCCGTCAAAATTATTAGTATACGTTTGTGGTTATTGACGTAAATGAACATTGCTAATGTCATCATATCTCTATAATCAGGATAATGTTCTGTTCCCTTTAAGGTATTGTAGGGCTGTTCTATTGGGACAGTCTGCCCTACTGTCATGTTCACACCTCCACTCCTGGTTTTCCTTGCTGTTTGTATATCCTGTTATATATCCTGTTTATATATCCCATGAGCCCATTGGTGCAAATATACATGATTCTAATCTTCATATATTTGTTATCCATGGCCACATTCCTTATAAAATCAAATTATTTATAACTTCCTTATCCTAATGAGTCTGAGGGGTTACCCTAGCCCAGTGATGGCGAAACCTTTTAGAGACCGAGTGCCCAAACTACAACCAAGACCCACTTATTTATTGCAAAGTGCCAACACAGAAATTTAATTTAAGATTTATACTCCCTTCTCTGTTACAGCTTTCATCGATACCGGCACCCTGACTTCACCAATAAAGCAGAAAATAGAAGAAATTTGGATGATCATTGTAGCTTCCCTCCAGGGTCCCATAAACAGGAAGAATTGTCAGGGCCAGAGCAGGAGCTACAATGATAATCCAGATCTGTCCACACCTTCCCACTCCTCCAGTAGTCCCAGGTAGCACTGTCGATTTAAAATATCTCTGTGCACAGCAAGTCCTGGGCTGTCTGGGACTGCAGAAAGATACCTGGAGTCATCTCTGGTGATGGCCTGAGTGCCCACAGAAAGGGCTCTGAGTGCCACCTCTGGCACCAGTGCCATAGGTTAGCCACCACTGCCCTAGCCCATCTGTGATCTGGCTTTACATGCTGCTACACTGTCCCATCCTCCCCCTTCAAGTGCTCACTACACAAATGTTGAGAGAGCAGGAGGGAGGGTGAGACAGTGTAACAGCCTTTAAAGCCAGATCACAGAGTGAATAGGGTAGCCCCTCAGGCTTATCAGCAGTATATTAAAAGTTGATTTTAGAAGGCCATGAATAACACATATAAAAAGATTGCCACAGTCACAGTGTCTAGAGCTATGAGTAAGTGTTCCTGGTTTATTATGCTTGATTTTGATTGTAGTTTTCCTTTAAAATGGAAAGCTACTGCTGGCTGAAGTGAACTCTAAATCCCTTAAAGGGACACAGAAGTTTAGGCATATACTTCATAATGAAATCACCACAACAATAAGTTACCATACACACAGATACTTTGTGACTTACCTTCCATGGATATAGAAATAAAAGCATCACCGCCTTTCAGGAAGTCCCTTCTGTGAAGCCATTCTTCAGCCGTGAAGAGATATTTTCCCTGCCCTCCGGTCATGTTATATTTTGTTGTGTTAGCATATGTTTCTTGCCAGCCACTCACTGCTGGATTACCCCAAACAAACTTCCCAAAAGCTGAGAAAAGAGATCATCCATTGTTAGTATGTAAACATGAAAAGTCAGTAGCACATACAATTTATTTTATACTAAGGATCTTCACCCATAAAATCCTTGCACATTGGTTCCTGCTGAAATGCACACATGTACAAAAGATCCATTTCAAGACCTTTAGGTCCTCCAAAGGTCCTGAAACCGCAGTTTGAAAGCAGACAAAATGGACACATTCTCCATTCCCCAAGAAGCTTGAATCTAGTACCATATGTAGGAAATGATTCCAGACTTGTAGGGGCTACAAGTGGTGGCGAACCTATGGCACGGGGGCCAGAGGTGGCACTCGGAGCCCTTTCTGTGGGCACCCAGGCCATCACCAGAGAGGATTCCAGGTATCTTCCTACAGTCCCAGACAGCCCAGGACTTGCTGTGCACAGAGTAATTTTAATGTGGTAGCTCTACCTGGGACTACTGGAAGAGTGGGAAGGTGTGGACAGATCTGGATTATCATTGTAGCTCCTGCTCCGGCCCTGACAATTCTTCCTGTTTATGGACCCTGACGGGATGCTACAATGATAATCCAAATTTCTTCTATTTTCTGCTTTATTGATGCCCTCAGGGTGCTGGTATCAATGAAAGCTGTGACATAGCAGGGAGTATAAATCACAAATTAAATTTCTGTGTTGGCACTTTGCGATAAATAAGTGGGTCTTGGTTGTAGTTTGGGCACTCAGTCACTAAAAGCTTCGCCATCACTGCCCTATTGCATTGCTGAATTTTTTATTATTATTTTTTATTTCAGTATTAAAAAGTTTTATGGAATTATTTAGAGTAAGGGCACACCTCATAAAAAGTACCTAATGGAATGGTATTGGATATGAATATACAAATGATGAAGGCATATGCGGCACAGGTCACATACAAGGTAGGTTCTTTAGGTTTGTTCTTACATTTAATTTGTATGTGTGTTGAAAAAGATATAGAATTTTTGTTTTAATGACAATTGGATTTGTGAAAATTTTTTCAATGAAGTAAAACTTCATTACAGGCACCTTGTAGCTGATCATTGCAGTCTGGGACTAAAGTAAAGCATCCAAAGGCTTCACCAGAGGTCACAGTGGGCAGAGAGGTCTGTCTTTACTTATGGGTTGATTATAAGTCAGATCCACGTTTATTAACCCCTTAATGACCACCCTATCGGGATTCTACGGCGTTATTGAGGGTACTTCTTCTGATGTGACTCCTGTCTACGACGGCGCGTCAAAAGAAGATTTCGGGACATTGGGTACCGAAAGTGTTGGTGTCTGGCAGTGACATCAAAGCCCAGACCCAGTGGCAAGAAGTGCTAAAATATAAAAAAAAGTTTAAAAAAAGTTAAAATCATTTTAAAATAATTAAATAAAATAGAAGTCCCCTATTCAGCCCAATTACTTATAAAAACCAAATTAAGTATATAAAACACAAAAAAACACACAAATAAGTACATATTTGGTATCACCGCGTCCGTATAAATCTGTACAATAGATTTCAAACAATATTGAACCCGCTCGGTAAAACGTAAAAAAAAAAACAGGAAAAACTTCCCTAATATACAATTTTTAAACAAATGCCCTCACAAAAAATGTGCAAAAAAGTGATCAAAAATAGTTACTTGCCCTTATGATACGACTGAAAAGAACAACTCTTTTCACAAAAAATAAGCCCTCAATTAGACATGTCAACAGAAAGAAACAGAAGTTATGCCCCTAAAAAGTTGTCCATAGTAAAAACAATGCGATTTTCTCCAATATTGGTTTTGCTCAGTATAATTGAATAAAGATAAGAAAAACTATATAAATGAGGTATCATCGCAATCGTAGTGAACCAGAGAATAAAGATAAAATATTATTTTCATGTTATGGTGAGCGGGGAAAAAAAAGTGCTAAAAATCCAAAATAAAAATGGACAATTTTGTTTGTATCCCCCTTAAAATAGTTAATAAAATCTCATGAATAAGCTATAGACCTCCAAAATGAATTATATATACATATATACCATATATGGCTTCCTACAATGCTGGCTATTTACTGGGGATAGGGGCTTGCTATATACTGGGGTAGGGGGCTGGCTATATACTGGGGGATATGGACTGGCAGGCTATATACTGGGGGGCAGGTGCTGGCTATATACTATTGGGCAGGGTCCGGCAGGCTATACAATGGGGAGGCTGTGACCAATGCATTTCCCACCCTCGGCTTATACTCAAGTCAATAGGTTTTCCCAGGTTTTTGTTGTAAAATTAGGGGCCTCGGCTTATACTTGGGTCAGCTTATACTCGAGTATATACGGTACATTATATCTCACCACGCAAATAATAAGCATCATATTACATAAAAAAATTTTATAGCCTGTACATTGTGACAATACAAATCTGCTGTGAATAGCGCTGCTTTCATGCTATGTTTGTCCGTGCGCCCATAGAGCAGTTACCACCACATATGGGGTATCAGTACACTCAGAATAAATTAAGCATCAAACTTTGCAGAGCATTTCATAATTTTAGTCATTATGAAAGTGTAATTTTTGGCCTAAGTGAATGTATTTTCCAAAAAAAGTCAAAAGTTTCTAAATCTCACTTCCATTTTGATTTAACCCATGTGAAAAACTTAAAGGGTTAATAGACTTGAGGTTAATGTTAATACATTGAGGGGTGAAGTTTATATAGTGGGGTAATTTATGGGGTTTTACTATAGTTTAGGCCTCAAAATGTGAGTTTTGGTGATTTTCATGAAAATTTTAAAAAACGCACCTAAAGTTCTGCGCCTCATAACATCCTAGAAAAGGAAGAGGACGGATAAAATGTAATTCTAACATAAAGCAGTCATCCCAGAAATGTTAGTTATTTGGGTGTAGTTTAACTTCCTGTCTGGAATGGAGAACATTTCAAACTTTGAAAATAAAGATTTTTTCTTAAATTTTGCCAAATTTACATTTTTTTTCCAGAATGAAACGCAAATCATATCACTTAAATTTTACCATTACCATGAAGTACAATGTGTCTCGAGAAAACAATCTCAAAATCACCTGGATATGTTAAAGCATTCCGAAGTTATAGCCAATTATAGTTACACATGTCAGATTCAAAAAATTGAGTCTGGTCATTGAGATGAGAACAAGCGTCGGTGATAAGGGCTTAAAGTGTTTGCACAAGTTTTCTGTCTGGCTTTGCACTGAAAAGACATGAAAACTGCTTGTACTTGTATTTATAAAGTGTCAAACAACACAGAAAAAATGTACACTTATGGAGCCCGAAGCCCTTAAGGATAATTTGCATAATTTTTAAAGTGTTTTTTTTTTGTAAAACCCAGGGCATAAGAAGCTAAAACAAGAGAAGATCCTGCAAGAGAGGGGAAACACCAGTATGTCATTGTGCTTGGTTTACAGTGTGCTTGATCCTGGGGGTAGATGTCCACTAATGGCCTTTAACCAGAATGAAGATAAGGTAAGAGTGAATATACACTCACTGGCCACTTTATTAGGTACACCATGCTAGTAACGGGTTGAACCCCCCTTTGCCTTCATAACTCCCTCAATTCTTCGTGGCATAGATTCAACAAGGTGCTGGAAGCATTCCTCAGAGATTTTGGTCCATATTGACATGATGGTATCACACAGTTGCCGCGGATTTGTCGGCCGTACATCCATGATGCGAATTTCCCGTTCCACCACATCCCAAAGATGCTCTATTGGATTGAGATCTGGTGACTGTGGAGGCCTTTTGAGTACAGTGAACTCATTGTCATGTTCAAGAAACCAGTCTGAGATGATTCCAGCTTTATGACATGGCGCATTATCCTGCTGAAAGTAGCCATCAGATGTTGGGTACATTGTGGTCATAAAGGGATGGACATGGTCAGCAACAATACTCAGGTAGGCTGTGGCATTGCAACGATGCTCAATTGGTACCAAGGGGCCCAAAGAGTGCCAAGAAAATATTCCCCACACCATGACACCACCACCACCAGCCTGAACCGTTGATACAAGGCAGGATGGATCCATGCTTTCATGTTGTTGACGCCAAATTCTGACCCTACCATCCGAATGTCGCAGCACAAATCGAGACTCATCAGACCAGGCAGCGTTTTTCCAATCTTCTACTGTCCATTTTCGATGAGCTTGTGCAAATTGTAGCCTCAGTTTCCTGTTCTTAGCTGAAAGGAGTGGCACCCGGTGTGGTCTTCTGCTGCTGTAGCCCATCTGCCTCAATGTTCGATGTACTGTGCGTTCAGAGATGCTCTTCTGCCTACCTTGGTTGTAACGGGTGGCAATTTGAGTCACTGTTGGCTTTCTATCAGCTCGAACCAGTCTGCCCATTCTCCTCTGACCTCTTGCATCAACAAGGCATTTCCGCCCACAGAACTGCCGCTCACTGGATGTTTTTTCTTTTTCGGACCATTCTCTGTTAACCCTAGAGATGGTTGTGCGTGAAAATCCCAGTAGATCAGCAGTTTCTGAAATACTCAGACCAGCCCTTCTGGCACCAACAACCATGCCACGTTCAAAGGCACTCAAATCACCTTTCTTCCCCATACTGATGCTCGGTTTGAACTGCAGGAGATTGTCTTGACCATGTCTACATGCCTAAATGCACTGAGTTGCCGCCATGTGATTGGCTGATTAGAAATTAAGTGTCAACGAGCAGTTGGACGGTGTACCTAATAAAGTGGCCGGTGAGTGTATGCTTTGTTCTGGCTATGATCAGACGATGTTTTATACATCTAACATAAAACACCATTATTTGACAAAAAATCTGTTTGAAGAATGGCAAAATGAGTCCATGATTTTAGGTCACAATAACTTGCAAAGTTTGCTGTGGATTCTACAACAAAAACATATCAATAAATGTGATTTTTATCAAGATACCATTCAAACATGACTGAATAAAACAGTTACATTGTTAAATCAAAGGTATGCCCTAATTTTATTATCTACGGCTTTGTTTCTTTGAAATACAACATGTAAAATCCATGGTAAATTTCATGTCATACATATAAGATAATCCTTTATTAGTCCCATTGTTACAACAGCAGAGAAAGTACAGTCAAGCAATGACAGAACAATAATATTACTTCCATTGGGGCCTTGTTGGGTGAACAGCCTGATGTCAGCGAGGAGGAATGATAACGCTCCCATTAACAGTTGAGGTGTAGCAGTTGGTCACTAAAAGTTCTACCCAATGCCACCACAGTCTCAAGCATGGGATGGGTGCTATTCTCCAGAACAGATTTTATCTTACACATTGGGGCACATTTACTGACAAGGTCACAAGAGTTCACTAAAAGTGCATTGTCTGTCTATAAAGCTGCTTGAGGCGATTCACTGAGATTGTGTGCCAGAAATCATGAATGTGTCGCTTCCCTGCACTGGACCAACAGAGTTCACTATCTTTTTTGTGGTGCACCTTTAATATAGGGTGTGCAACACAATTTAAAAGTTAAATACAACACTCAGTCCGAAACAGTCGGACCCACCGACGGCTTGCCCCCTAATTTGTGCTGCGTGGAAGCCAGCGTAGCTGCGCCAAAAAAGGGCCGCGTGCGACACAATCGCAGCAGGGACACTTCTTAAATACCCGTGCAAGCCGTTTTAGCCATTAACCCCTTAGGGACATGGCCCTTTTTCGTTTTTGCATTTTCATTTTTCACTCCCCACCTTCAAAAATCTGTAACTTTTTTATATTTCCATGTAAAGAACTCTGTTTGGGCTTATTTTCTGCGTAACAAATTGAAATTCATAGTGATGGTATTTATTATTCCATGCCGTATTCTGGGAAGCGGGAAAAAAATTCAGAATGCAGTGAAAATGATGAAAAAACGCATTTGCGCAGTTTTCTTGTAGGCTTGAATTTTACAGCTTTCACTGAGTGCCCCAAATCACATGTCTATTTTATTCTTTGGTTCGGTACGATCACGAGGATACCAAATTTGTATAGGTTTTATAATTTTTTCTTATATTTAAAAAATTAAAACCTTCTGTACAAAAAAAAAATTCTCCATTTTGCCATGTTCTGGCACTAATAACTTTTTCATACTTCAGTGTACGGAGCTGTGGGTGGTGTCATTTTTTGCTACTTTTGATAACGTTTTTAACGCTTTCATTTTTAGGACTGCATGGGCTTTTGATCACTTTTTATCGAATTTTTCATGTTTTTCAAAATGTCAAAAAAGTGGCATTTTCGACTTTGGGCGCCAATTTCTGTTACGGGGTTAAACGCTGGGAAAAAACGCTAATATATTTTGATAGATCGGACATTTTGCGACGCAATGATACCTAATGTGTTTAGGATTTTTACTGTTTATTTATATTTATATCAGTTCTAGGGAAAGGGGGGTGATTTAAACTTTTACTTTTTTTTACTATTTTTTCATATTTTTTTCACAATTTTTTAAAAAAATGTTACCATTATTTTAGATCCTCCAGGGTAATTTAACCCTGCAGGGTCCGATTGCTAATACTATATACTGCAATACTACTGTATTGCAGTATATAGCTATTTTGCAATGATTTTTAATAGCCTGCCCTCTGGTGGCTATTAGAAATCATTGCACCTGGCAAGCCTACGAGTCTCAATGAGACTCTAGGCTGCTATAGCAACCAAACGCCGCCCTCCGATGACGTTCCAGGGGGCGGCGATCGGGAATCCAAGATGGCGGCCGGCATTTAACTGTAACCGGCAGTGACAGGCGGGTGTTGGCTGTATTATACAGCCGTTACCCGCTGTGTATGTAGAGAGCTCAGCTCGTGAGCTCTCTCCATACACCCCTTGCCGCGCGAGGACGATATAGTTCTTCCTCTGTCGGCAAGGTGTTAAGAATGTGTAAGGTCCGACAAAAGAGCAGCGCGCAACCGTAAGTAAATGTGCCCCAGTATCCTCCTCTCAGCTACCACCTGTACTGTGTGAAGAGGATTCCCCAGGAAAGAGCTTGTTTTTCCTAATCCTTAGCTGAGATAACATCAAAGAAGATGGCTGATGCTACTACAGAGTTGAAGAAGGTCTTAAGAAGTGCTCCCAGCTCACCGAATGCCCTCAGCCTCCGCAGCAGATATAGCCTGCTCTGACCCTTCCTGTGAAGGGTATATATTCTTCTATAGCAGTGGTGGCGAACCTATGGCACTGGTGCCAGAGGTGGCACTCGGAGCCCTCTTTATGGGCACCCTTGCCATCACCCCAGGATAGAGTTTGCCAGACAGGACTCAAGGACTCTTACAGTCCCAGGCAGCCAAGGACCCCAGAAGGAAGCTACAAAGATCATCCAAACTTCTTCTCCTTCTTTCTTCTAATGTATTGGTGTCCTCGGGGGCCTATACAATTTAAACCTGTGAAAGAGCAGGCAGTAATAAGTTACTGCTTAAATTGTCGCATTGGCACTTTGCAAAAAATATGTGGTTTTTGGTGGTAGTTTGGGCACTCAGCGCCTAAAAGGTTTACCATCACTGTTCTATAGATTTGTAGAACGATTTGCAGAATAAAAATGTTACTACAGCTAAAACAATGTTAATGCATATTTAAGATTATATTTAATAAGAATTCATAGACAAATGATTAAGATGTTTGACATGCATTAATGTTAAAAACTTTGATTCTTTAAAAAAAGAACATTACAATTATGCCTGTGCTTATGTAACTGTGTAGACTTACAATTTCGTGCAGTAGGATCAGTTGTAATACTCTTCATATTTGATGTCCGTTGTTGTGCATTTGGATTTTGATCAATAAACTCTACTGTGACTTGTCGCCAAGGACATGGCCATTGAAGAGTGGCATCATTAGCTCCTGATACCAAATATAGATATACTGCAATGTAGAATGGTAATCTTGATGTACTATATTTCTCTAAGCTGATTTGGTATGCGTATCCATCTCTGGAGTAGTACGGAGGACTCAGAATCCCTGTTGTAATCATGTCACTTGTAAAGTTTCTGATGTGCCAAATATTTTCAGGGCATTTTGTTTCTGACAAATTAATGTCATCAATTGAAATTCCTCCTGTGGAGATACCGGAGCCTTTTATCCCTTGGAATAGAAATCTAAATTTACTTTTTGCTTGTAGTTGAGAATAATGAATCTTCCAGTAATTAGAAGGTGGACCTGCAAAGTTCAATTAATAAAATAAATCTCACTTAGAATATTACACATCTACTATAAGAACTACTTTTATATCATAATGTTTGCGCATGGGCTGCGCGCATAGATGTGCCTCTGGCAGCTGCCGGGAAGACGCTGGAGTGCATAGGCGCGAGAACCGTAATGCCCCGCATCAGCCTACTCCCCGCCGGCTGCACATCCCCTTAACGCCCCTCCACCCCCCCTTGCATACAGGTGGAAATAATCACAAGTGCTAGTAATAAGCTAGTATTTGTGATTATCTCAGGGCTTCTACACCAGTGTCTAGGCACCGAGGCCCTGATAAATACACCCAAGGTCTCTTTACAGCTAGAGCTATAAACGTGATGTTTTCATCAAAAAATACAATTGTGTTCCCTTATGTCCCTTCTCCATCCCATCCCTTGTTTTTCTTGGTTGAACTTGATGAACATATGTCTTTTTTCACCTGTAACATCCAAATAATTATGTAAATCTCAATGAACTGAGAAAAGGCGCAAAAAAGATGAGCAAATGAGTAAAGTAACTGATTACTAAAATGATTGCTGATAAAGGTGGTTCTACAAAGTATTTAAATATGCATTGTTTTTTAGACATTGTTTTTTGATTTTGACCTCATTTTGCTAAATAAATAATGAAGTGGGGAAATTGGATATTTGGTGCTTAATCTTACCTTACTTACCATTTACAGAATTAACAAATGTAAGTTTGCCTGTGGGGAAATCTTCTGTGTATTCTTTTATCCAGATATTAAGTTGGTCATTCACATTACCATTGTGGTAGTAAAAAAATTCCAGACACTGAAATTCTCTCACTGGATAGAAGAGTCTGCTCTCAAGAGTAGCGTTCACTCCAGTCTTGTCTGTGCTGGTGTTGAAGTACATAAAAAAGCCTAAAGCATGTAAACCAAAGAAAAACTATGGGTCAGAATTATGAATACTGTTGTAAGAGTCATCAATTAACCAGTTGACATAAATATTATACAGTGGCCCAAATATATCAATAGTGTTACAATCTGCCAATCTGTGGTTTACATTACTAATGTACAGGTCTATTTTCAGGACATGACACAGTTGCACTTTTTTTTGGTATACTTTGCAACACAATTGCGGCATACCTCAGTAATAAATGTGTTAAACTCTGACTAAGCAATAACATGCCCCTTTAGGTGCACAGTTTTCTAAAGTTTTGGGCAAAGTGGCACAAAAACTTCATAAATATATGTGCAAGATCCAAATAACTTTTTCTGGTGCCAACTTAGACAAAATAAATGGCGCAAACACAATGATATATCTGGTTCATTATGTGTTTGATGTAATCTGCTAGACATGTTCAACTAATTTGCTCCAATATTGTGCATAGATAAAAATCAAACATTACCCAAAACCCATCTAACCCCAGGGAACACCACATGATCTAATTGGAACATTTGTGAGCTAGTCCTTGTCCTCCAACATCAGTGCTCTTTAGGTGCTAAAAAAAACCTCTTGTAAAGCAAATTGATCCTGTTTTGGCATCTCACAGTGTAATAAAACTCTGCATATATTACCATTGCTTTTTCCCATGTATGTATGGTCAGTCTGTGGTCCTCCTGGTACACTGGAAACATACTGCCAATCTGTACTGTCATTCGCACTCTGAAGCATGGCACATATGTCATCAGATTCAAAGGTACAGGAATCCAGGAATGTTAAAGAAGAAGCTGTACGATGGAGAACAATACAATACAAATAAAACAAATTTACTAGAAAGAAGTCAAGTCATATAAAATGACCATAAATGGCAATACTTGACACACAAAAAACATTGGGGGTCATTTACTAAGGGCCCGATTCGCGTTTTCCCCACGTGCTACCCGAATATTTCCGATTTTCGGTGATTTTCCCTGTATTGCCCCGGGTTTTTGGCGCACGTGATCGGATTGTGGCGCATCGGCGCTGGCATGCACATGCCGCTGGATCGCGTATTGGACCGGGTAAGTAAATCTGCCCCATTGTCTTTTGGCTTTTGAGGAAATCTGCATGCGGTTACTATGCTTAAAAGGGTACTCCTTTGGCATAAATATTTCAATTAATTCATCTTCCATATATGCATTTCTTTGAATTGCAGTTTATGTGCAAAGATAATTTCCCATAAACGAAGTCACGTTGCCACATAAATACGACTTGCTCTATTGCTCTGGCCATGCCAAGGGACAACTAGGCTACATTTATGTAAAATGATCTTCACAAAGATACGTTTTTTAAATACCATCTAATTGAAGAAATGTATTTGCAGTGGGTAATATCCCTTTAAATCAATGAAACTGGACCTATATGCAGTGGCACTACACAATAATTCAATTGCAACATCCCCCACCGGGGCCTAGCCCTTGAGGTGAGGACTGGAGACAGTCGGGGCCCGCGGTACCGGAGTGGCTGGCGGTTGCGGCCTAAGCACGCTATTGTCACGGTGCTTGGTACGGGGGAACCGGAGGGCTGTCCTACAGCCTGGCAGGTCTCCAGCAGGGTGGTGTTGGCAAGAAATGATGAGGGAGAGGCTACTATAGTGGATCTCCCTGGGGCAACCCCTTAATGTCCCGAGTGTGAGTCTCTGGGTGATGGACAGGGTGCCGGTGATGAAGGCAGCCGTATTAGCAGGGACCAGACGGAGACAGAAGTTGAAGAAAACAACTTACAGTTTTTTATTTGAACCGGCAGGAACCGCAGCAACGTGCCTTTAACAGGTAGATGGAGTGCTGAGATGCTTTTGGAGGGAGCCTCAGGAGATAGTTCACCAGCCTGGATGTAGAGGGCAGGCTGGGAGGCAGCTGTGTCCTAATAGGATGCTTCAGCTGGTTCTGTAGAGCTTCAGGTATCACCTTTAAGGGTAAGATGATACCCCTTTCCTCACTATACTAACTCTAGTCTTCTTGCTCCACTCTTCAGAGGCAGGGGCTAGGCTCTTCCTGCTCTGGTATGGGCTAGATTGAGATTACTCACTCACTCACTGAGCTATAAGTCTTCCTGATCTGAGCTGAGCTCAGACTAAACTGATCTGATCCCTCTCCTGAGAGAGACTGCTCTGAGATCTGAGACCCAGAACATTCTTGGCCAGGGAGTTTTATTACTTCCCCTTGGTCAGGTGGTGGCTGCTCCTCCAATCACATCTCAGCTTACAGAGGACAGGATGTAACACAAGACATTGGATGATAGAATCTTACATCATACACAGATTAACTTCTGCCTTGCCAGGCAGGATTCACCACTGTAATATCCCCTATGTCCTATAAGGACCATGTAGTGTGATGTGATTACATGCAGGTGGGACGTATTCACAAACACTCCCTCGCCATTGCATCGGCGATGGTGTTGCATACCCCCGGGGCAATTGAAAGAGCCGCCCCCGGCTCGACTACAGATGGTTTGGGGCGCAGAGGTGGATAAGGGCACTTCTGGGAAGTGCAGGCTATGTGAGGTGTAGGGACAAACCGCCCATGGTCCTGGAGACAGGCACCTGGGTTGGTGTCGGACTAAGACAAAAACATGTAAGTGCTTGACAGTTGGTCGCTGACGCCATTAGACCGAACTGTACAGTAGGAAAGGTGTGGTGTCATGTCCTGTAATCCACTCCTTGCACCAAGGCCTGTATATTTGTTATATCAACGCTTCTTCCCTGGCGGCAATTATATAGTGTGTATATCTGCATTGCGTTAGCATATGCGACACGAGTACCTCCTGACTGACATCCTTACCCATAGTATGGGTGGCATCCAGGTGCTAACTCTGTAACACCCCCGGTCCCCGAAGGACCCGCAGTTTACAGACTACCCCCATGTGCAAACCTCGGTTTGAGGGATCAGGTAGCGGTCAGTGTTTTACAAAAAGACGGTCCAACACAGCCACACTACAACCTGAAAAGCCTATGAAAGGGTTAATGCAGACTACTGGCATATATTTTGACAGTGTGCAAACAGGTCAACTCACATTGGCTTAGAAGCCCAATGGGTACACATCTTAAAACGTTACAGAGGTAGGCTACTCAGGGTAGCAGAATCAAATGTCTCTTTTCCTGCAAAGGAAAGGCATGGAAATGCAAACATAATGTCTGTACCTAAAAGAAAAGGCATTAAGTGCAAAATAATAATTTACATGGCAACTTTTCCTGGTAGTATCTGGCGAAAGTCTCTCAAAAGGTCTTTATTAACAAAGTTCATCTTCTGGGTACAGCCCTTGATGTGAGGAAAAGTGCAATAAAGAAGCAAAGGGTCTCCTCTAGTGTAGAGGGACAGAGTCCTTTGAAGAAATTCTCTGCGGTGGCAGAGGAAGGGGTGCTATCATAGCACATGACAATAATCAGTTCAAGGTATGTCTCTTGACTGAGATAAATAGGGATGAGAGTCTCAGGAAAGTCTCTGGCTCTTTAGGGAAAATGGAGATAAATACACAATATGTACAGTACCTGAAGATGGCTACAGCCCTTCAGGGGTTACTCTGCATCGCTGGGTTCAGCAGAGACAGGATCCAGCTCCAGCAGGGAATCCTGTGCATCCTCAGCGGGAGCAGGTGCCGTCTGGGGACACCCGGTGGCAGTTGTAGGTACTGCAGGCTCAACAGCATCCTCCGGACATGCAGGGGGAGGAGCGCTGTCGCCCGGGATGTCGGCTGCTCCAGCCGGGGGCTCAACTGAGCCAGGGACCACGGAGGGGTCCAGAAATAAATAGATAGGAACCTGCGGCAGCGCCGCAGCTCCTTCCAGCTCCGGTTCTTCTGGGGCCAGGTCGTCACCCCATTGGTAACCGGCAAGGGGAGATGTGGGCCTAGACGGAACCTCCGGACGAGGCTCACTAGCCGGGATGTCTTCTCCCACAGAAGAGCCGCGGGACCTGGCAATACTCCCGGCAGGGGAGATGGTGGGGGTGGCGCCCTGGATCATGCCCGGCCCATGGATGGCAATGGGACCCGTACTCACGATCACCGTGGATGGGGCATTCACGTGGGTCACCGCCCGGGGACTCGCAGCCGAGGAAGAAGTGTTCGGGGATTCCGGCCACTCGTCGTCCTCATACAGCTCATCGTACGATGGGTAGCGGTCCTCATCGGAATCCGGGATCCGGATCACACCAGCCGCCCATGGTCCTCGGGGCCCCTCCTGCAGGGAGAACTCGATGCACTCTCCTGGCTTCAGATTGTGCAGTCTCTCTGGCAAGTCAGGCCTCTTGACAGACCGGCGGGGAATAAATACCTCCCGTCCGGTGTAGTCCTGGGTGGCGAAGCCATAGCCACGTTGCTTGTCGAAGAACCGGACCATGCCGGTGGTGCGGTTCTTTTCCACCCAAGCTCCAGCTGTAGACCGGCCGGCCATATACCGTTGGGCCTCCTTCTCTCGGTGTCGCTGTTCCGAGACAGCGTCCCGGAGTCGCCGGCGGGCGGCCTCACCTCGGCCTTGAGGCTGCGGAGGTGCCGGTGCTAGGGCTCGTGGCTCCGGTGCAGGCTCTGATCTCCTTGGGCAACAGGTAGGTGCCAGAGGATCAGGAACCGTCACAGCGGGGCTGGCAGGCCGCACAGCAGGAACGGTAGGCCTCGGAGCAGGTGGAGCGGCAGCAATAGGCCCAGGCGTTGGCTCGACAGGAGTCGGGGCCTCCCCACGTGGCGCCTCCACGGTACCAGCATGGTAGCCGGGAGAACACGAGGAACCGCCCGGGTGGTACCTGGTGCTGCGTCACCGTTTGGAAATACGTCCTGGTGACGAAGGCCCGGGTCAGTCCTCGATGCAGCCAGTGTCCAGCGGAGGGTCTCCGGACCGGCTGGGCAGAGACCACGACCATAGTCTCCAGTACTTCGAAGAACTCCGGCTGCTCCACAGGGGAGAATGGCGGAGGACCCCACATGGTGCTGACCTCACTCTCCAAGATCAGCACGAGTTCTGGCGCTTCTCTGAGGCGGGGCAGGAAGTCCGCCTTGAGCCAGTGGGAGGAGTCCAAGTCCTTCCCGCCAAGAGCTGTGGCGGGCTTTAATTTTTCCTGCGCCACAGGAGGCGGGGTTCGCGCCATTCGCGCGTGGGCGGAGTTTGGTGAGTCATCTGGGTTTCCCGCCAGTGAAGGTTTTGGTGGGCTTGAATTATTTGCTGCACCACAGTTTCTGAGGTAAAAATCTTCAGGCGCGGCAGCGCCGGATGTAGCAGGGCTGGTACAGTTCTTGCAGGGATTAACCTCTTGAGTGCTGGAGCGGTGCTCGACAGCACGTGGCAGCATTAACACAGTTCAATCCAGAAACACACAATCACTTGGGCCTAAACCCGAATGGCAGCAGGGTTAGGCAGCACAGTCTTTTCAAAAAAGGATAGTCTTTAATGCCGGAATAAGGCACAGAAGTATCAATCCTGTTCGTGACGCCACTTGCAACATCCCCCACCGGGGCCTAGCCCTTGAGGTGAGGCCTGGAGACAGTCGGGGCCCGCGGTACCGGAGTGGCTGGCGGTTGCGGCCTAAGCACGCTATTGTCACGGTGCTTGGTACGGGGGAACCGGAGGGCTGTCCTACAGCCTGGCAGGTCTCCAGTAGGGTGGTGTTGGCAAGAAATGATGAGCGAGAGGCTACTATAGCGGATCTCCCTGGGGCAACCCCTTAATGTCCCGAGTGTGAGTCTCTGGGTGATGGACAGGGTGCCGGTGATGAAGGCAGCCGTATTAGCAGGGACTAGACGGAGACAGAAGTTGAAGAAAACAACTTACAGTTTTTTATTTGAACCAGCAGGAACCGCAGCAACGTGCCTGTAACAGGTAGATGGAGTGCTGAGATGCTTTTGGAGGGAGCCTCAGGAGATAGTTCACCAGCCTGGATGTAGAGGGCAGGCTGGGAGGCAGCTGTGTCCTAATAGGATGCTTCAGCTGGTCCTGTAGAGCTTCAGGTATCACCTTTAAGGGTAAGATGATACCCCTTTCTTCACTATACTAACTCTAGTCTTCTTGCTCCACTCTTCAGAGGCAGGGGCTAGGCTCTTCCTGCTCTGGTATGGGCTAGACTGAGATTACTCACTCACTCACTGAGCTATAAGTCTTCCTGATCTGAGCTGAGCTCAGACTAAACTGATCTGATCCCTCTCCTGAGAGAGACTGCTCTGAGATCTGAGACCCAGAACATTCCTGGCCAGCGCTGAAATAATATTGGTAAATGATAAAAGTTTGCCAGTATATTTTGTGGATTACACAGCAGGGTGGCGACAAAGTTAACAAGTTTGATGTGGAAGCCATGAAAACAACCCAAAATTCTGCCTGACACAGCTCGTTTGATAAGGGGACCATGTATGGAGGCAGCTATATGAAGTACTTTTGGAGGCAGCTATGGCGATGACGTGTGGAGGTAGCAATGGAGACAACGTGTGAAGGCAGCTAAAAAGACGACGTGTGGAGGTGCTATGGAGACAATGTAATTTGGATAGTGCCAGTGGCAGTCCAAAAAAGTTTTCAAACCAGAGGAGCAGGTAGCTGGTCCTCCAGAAAAATTACATAGATTGAGTGCCTGTATGTGGCACTCCCAAAAATTGTTTAAAACAGAGGACAGGGTAATTGGCCCTCCAGAAAAATTAAATACATAAAGTACTATAGCCAGAGCCAGTTGGCCCTGGCAAAAAAATTGCCAGTTTCCTCTGCTTTAGTGTACAAAGAGGAGGAGAAGGAGGACAATGCGGAGGAGGAGTGCATACATTATTCAGGTTCAGCTTCTTTCACCTGGTGGAGAATGGAAATTATGAGAAATCCAGGCTTTATTCATCTTGATAAACGTCAGCCTGTCAGCGCTGTCAGTCGACAGGCGTGTACGCTTATCGGTGATGATGCCACCAGCTGCACTGAAAACCCGCTCGGACAACACGCTAGCGGCAGGGCCGGCAAGAACCTCCAAGGCGTACAGGGCTAGTTCGTGCCACATGTCCAGCTTTGAAACCCAGTAGTTGTAGGGAGCTGTGTGATCATTTAGGACGATGGTATGGTCAGCTACGTACTCCCTCACCAGCTTTCTGTAAAGATCAGCCCTACTCTGCCGAGACTGGGGACAGGTGACAGTGTCTTGCTGGGGTGACATAAAACTGGCAAAGGCCTTGTAAAGCGTACCCCTGCCAGTGCTGGACAAGCTGCCTGGTCGCCTACTCTCCCTCGCTACTTGTCCCGCAGAAGTACGCCCTCTGCCGCTAGCGCTGTCAGAAGGGAAATACTGTTTCAGCTTGTGCACCAGGGCCTGCTGGTATTCATGCATTCTCACACTCCTTTCCTCTCCAGGGATGAGAGTGGAAAGATTTTGCTTGTACCGTGGGTCCAGGAGAGTGAATACCCAGTAACCGGTGCTGGAATAAATTCTTTGAACGCGAGGGTCACGGGATAGGCAGCTTAGCATGAAAAGTGCCATATGCGCCAGAGTCCCAACGCGCAAGAATTCACTCCCCTCACTGGCCTGACTGTCGATTTCCTCCTCCTCCAACTCCTCCAACTCCTCTTCTTCTGCCCATACACGCTGAACAGTGAAGGACTGAACAATGGTCCCCTCTTCTGTCTCGCCAACATTCTCCTCCTCTTCCTCCTCATCCTCCTCCACCTCCACCTCCACCTCCTCCGATATGCGCTGAGAAACAGACCTAAGGGTGCTTTGGCTATCAACAAGGGAATCTTCTTCCCCTGTCTCTTGTGACGAGCGCAAAGCTTCCGACTTCATGCTGACCAGAGAGTTTTTCAACAGGCCAAGCAGCGGGATGGTGAGGCTGATGATGGCGGCATCACCACTGACCATCTGTGTTGACTCCTCAAAGTTACTCAGCACCTGACAGATATCAGACATCCACGTCCACTCCTCATTGTAGACTTGAGGAAGCTGACTGACCTGACTACCAGTTCTGGTGGAAGTTGACATCTGGCAGTCTACAATCGCTCTGCGCTGCTGGTAAACTCTGGATAACATGGTCAGTGTTGAATTCCACCTCGTGGGCACGTCGCACAACAGTCGGTGAGCGGGCAGTTGGAGGCGGCGCTGCGCTGCCCTGAGAGTGGCAGCATCTGTGCTTGACTTCCTGAAATGCGCACAGATGTGGCGCACCTTCGTGAGCAAATCAGACAGATTGGGGTATGTCTTGAGGAAACGCTGAACTATGAGATTTAACACATGGGCCACATGTGTCAGTCTGCCGAGTTGCAGAGCTGCCACCAGGTTACGGCCGTTGTCACACACAACCATGCCTGGCTTCAGGTTCAGCGGTGCCAGCCACAGATCAGTCTGCGCCGTTATGCCCTGTAATAACTCTTGTGCGGTGTGCCTTTTATCGCCTAGGCTCAGCAGTTTGAGCACCGCCTGCTGTCGCTTAGCGATGGCACTGCTGCTGTGCCTAGAGCTACCGACTGATGGCGCCATGCCCACGGATGGTAATTCAGAGGAGGAGGTGGAGGAGGGGTGGGAGGAGGAGGAGGCATAGTAGGCCTTTGAGAACTGGACCGAGGTAGGCCCCGCAATCCTCGGCGTCGGCAGTATATGACCAGCCCCAGGGTCAGACTCGGTCCCAGCCTCCACCAAGTTAACCCAATGTGCCGCCAGCGATATATAGTGGCCCTACCCGGCAGCACTCGTCCACGTGTCCGTGGTCAGGTGGACCTTGTCAGAAACGGCGTTGGTCAGGGCACGGAGGATGTTCTCTGACACGTGCTTGTGCAGGGCTGGGACGGCACATCGGGAAAAGTAGTGGCGGCTGGGGACCGAATACCGAGGGGCGGCCGCCGCCATGAGGTTTCGAAAGGCCTCGGTCTCTACCAGCCTATAGGGCAGCATCTCCAGGCTAAGCAACTTGGAGATGTGGACGTTGAGGGCTTGGGCGTGTGGGTGGGTTGCGCTATACCTCCTTTTGCGCTCGAGCGTCTGGGGTATGGAGAGCTGAACGCTGGTGGATGCTGTGGAGGATCGTGGAGGCGAAGATGGGGTTTTCGCACGGGAGGTGTTTGGGCCGGGGTCCTGGGCAGGGGGCTGACTAGCAGATGACACAGGGGAAGGAGCAGTGGTGTGCCCGGCCGGAGGTGAACGGGCTTGGTGCCATTGAGTGGGGTGTTTAGCATTCAGATGCCTGCGCATACTGGTGGTAGTTAAGCTAGTAGTGGTGGAACCCCTGCTGATCCTGGTTTGGCAAAGGTTGCACACCACAGTCCGTCGGTCATCCGGTGTTTCTTTAAAGAACCTCCAGACTTCTGAAAATCTAGCCCTCGCCACGGGAGCTTGACTACGGGCAACATTTGGCGCTGATGCACCAGCTCTGGCCCTGCCTCTCCATCTGGCCCCACCACTGCCTCTTCCAACCTGTTCTGCTATAGGACTCGCCTCCGTCTCAGAAGCACTGTGTTCACCCGGCCTATCAACCCAGCTTGGGTCTGTCACCTCATCATCCTCCGATCCCTCAGTCTGCTCCCCCCTCGGACTTCCTGCCCTGACAACAACTTCACCACTGTCTGACAACCTTGTCTCCTCATCGTCCGACACCTCTTTACACACTTCTTCCACTACGTGAATAATGTCATCATCACCCACAGACTGCGACTGGTGGAAAACCTGGGCATCGGAAAATAGCTCAGCAGCAGCAGGACAAGAGGTTTGTGACTGTGGGAAGGGTCCAGAAAACAGTTCCTCAGAGTATGCCGGTTCAAATGCCAAATTTTGGTGGGAGGGGGCAGACTGGGGGGAAGGAGGCTGAGGTGGAGGAGCTGGAGGAGTGCCGATTTCGGTGACATGGGTGGACTGCGTGGAAGACTGACTGGTGGACAAATGGCTAGAAGCATTGTCCGCAATCCACGACATCACCTCTTCGCACTGTTCTGGCCTCAACAGTGCTCTACCACGAGTCCCAGTAACTTGAGACATGATGAACCTAGGGAGTGTACCTCTGCGGCGTTCCCCTGCTCACCCATCAGCAGGTGGTGTCTCACCCCGCCCAGGACCACGGCTTCTGACCCCTGCAGTAGTTGGACGCCCACTTCCACGCCCTCGTCCTCTACCCATAGCCCTCGGGTTAAACATTTTCCAAATTAAAGTGTAAACTTGAAAAAAAAAAATTTTTGTGTTTATTTTTTTTTAGTTTTTTATTTTTTTTAACAAAACGATGCTATCCTATTGCTATGGCTAGTTTCTAACCTACACTGACAGCACACAACGGGATTTTGTGCTTTGCAAGATGAGTTTGAGCTATAAAATGAAATAAAGGTAAAAAAAAAAAAAAAAAAAAAATCAGCAGACTCTGCCTAATTCTACTCAAACCCCTAATAAATTGTCCCACTTCGGTGTTTGAGGTGGATATGTGTGTCACTAAGAGCTAAACACAACGGTAGCAAGTCCCCCTGCAAATTCCTCACAGTATGGTACTAGCTGCACTACTAATGCCAGCAAGCCCAGCCACAAGCAAACAAAAAAAAGTTAAATAAAACGTTATTGTAGCCCTAAGAAGGGCTGTTGGGTTCTTGTAGAATTACTCCTGCCTAACAGTAAGCTAATAGAACACCCTAACGCTTTCCCTGACCAGCAGCAGCTCTCTCCCTAGCGGCATCCAGACACAGAATGATCCGAGCAGCGCGGGCAGCGGCTAGTCTATCCCAGGGTCACCTGATCTGGCCAGCCAACCACTGCTATCGACGTGTAAGGGTACCACGTCATGCTGGGTGGAGTGCAGAGTCTCTTGGCTTGTGATTGGCTCTGTTTCTGGCCGCCAAAAAGCAAAACGGCGGGAGATGCCATTTTCTCGAGCAACGAGCAGTTTCGAGTATGCTAATGCTCGAACGAGCATCAAGCTCGGACGAGTATGTTCGCTCATCTCTAGTCAGTACATATCCAGACCCATCTGACGTTTGCTAGAGAACATTTGGATGTTCCAGTATTGAGAGAATGTAATATTGTCAGATGAAACCAAAATAGAACTATTTGGTAGAAACACAGCTGGTGTTGGGCAGGGAGTAAACGGGGAGTTGCATCCAAAGAACACCATACATACTGTGAAGCATGGGATTGTAACATCATGACTAAGGTCTGTTTTTCTGTAAAGGGACCAGGATAATTGATCTGTGTACATGAAAGAATGAATGGGGCCATGTATCATGAGATTTTGAGTGCAAACCTCCTTCCATCAGCAAGAGTATTGAAAATGAAACGTGGCTGGGTCTTTTAGCATGACAATGATCCCAAGCACATCATCATCAAAGGAATGGCTTCGTAAGAAGCATTTCAAGGTCCTGGACTGGCCTAGCCAGTATCCAGTTCTCAAACCCATAGAAAACCTTCGAAGGGCATTGCCCAGCAACATCCCCAAAACATCACTGCTCTAGAGGAAATCTGCAGGTGGAATGGGCCAACATACCAGCAACAGTGTGTGCCGACCTTGTGAAGACTTATAGAAAACGTTTACCTCTGTCATTGCCATCAAGGGATATAAGTTTGAGAGGAACTTTTGTTATTTGTTACAGGCCTTTCATCTTTTAAACTGGGAGACACTTACTGTAGGAGCTGTTGCAAAAAGGAAGACATATTTCTTCTAGGAGATGAAAAAAAGCTTTAATATTTCTCAGAATTTCTACTTACAACAATTGTAGAGTCGATTCAATTTTAAAGCATCATTGGCACTTAAATCCATTTGTTTCCCGATGATGTTATTGAACACAGCTTTTTTAGTTTGAATTGTTGCACTACCAGTAGAAAACGCTGTCCTGTCATAATGCATGACTGATGTATAGTCATACGGAACATCTAGGAACGAGGTCAGTTTATCACTATATGAGAGAAAGTTGGAACTGAGACCTTCAAAACAAACAAAAGAAAGATTGTAAGTGTAAACTATAACAGACTCCAGTTTCCTAAAATATTCCCTAGTTTATCATAGTATCATAGTATATAAGGCTGGAAAAAGACGCAAGTCCATCAAGTCCAACCTTTAAGAATTAAATAAATGTTTTATCCCCATAACCCGTGATATTTTTCTCTCCAGAAAGTCATCCAGGCCTCTCTTGAACATGTACATAGAGTCGGCCAATACAACCTCCTGCGGCAGAGAGTTCCATAATCTCACTGCTCTTACAGTAAATAACCTTTGTCTATGGTTATGGTAGAATCGCCTCTCCTCTAGGCGTAGAGAATGCCCCCTTGTCCTGGTCACAGGCCTAGGTATGAAAAGATCTTTGGAGAGATCCTTGTACTGTCCGTTCAGGTATCTGTACATTGTAATGAGTTCTCCCCTCAGTCGTCTTTTTTCTAAACTGAATAATCCCAAATTTTGTAATCTGTCATTTTATTCTAATCCCCCCATTCCCCTAATAATCCTGGTTGCTCTCCTCTGCACCCGTTCCAGCTCTACTATATCCTTTTAATACACTGGTGCCCAAAACTGTACAGAATATTCCATGTGTGGTCTGACCAGGGATTTGTATAAGATTTGATTTGCTTTAGCAGCAGCCGCCTGGCTCTGGTCACTAAAATTAAGTTTACCATCCACCAATACCCCCAAGTCCATTTCAGCTCCAGTTTTACTTAGTAATTGACCGTTTAGAACATAATTATACTTTTTGTTTCCATGGCCCAAGTGCATAACTTTACATTTATCTACATTAAACCTCATCAACCATTTCTCTGCCCACTCCTCAAGCTTCCACAAATCCCTCTGTAATGCTAAACTATCGACCTCAGTATTTATTACTTTACACAGCTTAGTATCATCTGCAAATATTGAAACTTGACTGTGTAAACCCACTACAAGGTCACTAATAAAAATATTAAAAAGAAGTGGCCCCAATACTGACCCCTGTGGCACTCCACTGGTAACGTCAACCCAATCTGAGAATGTGCCATTAATGACCACCCTCTGTTTTCTATCACTAAGCCAATTACTTACCCAAATACACAGATTTTCTCATTTTATATACCAACCTTTTATGTGGCACGGTGTCAAATGCCTTTGAAAAGTCCAGATATACAACATCCACAGCGTCTCCCAGATCGAGTCTTGAACTTACCTCCTCGTAGAAACCAATCAGATTAGTCTGACAGGACCGATCTCTCCTAAACCCATACTGACGCTGGGTTATAAGGTTGTGCACAGTGAGATACTCCAGGATAGCATCTCTAACAAACCCCTCAAATATTTTCCCCACCACAGCAGTTAGACTCACGGGTCTGTAGTTTCCAGGATCACTTTTTGATCCTTTTTTGTATATTGGTACCACATTTGCTATGTGCCAGTCCTGTGGAACATAACCAGTCCTCAGTGAATCTTCAAATATTAAAAATAACGGTCTGTCTATCACCATAGTTCATGCAGAATCCGGAGGTGTATGCCATCTGGCCCCGGTGATTTATCTATCTTAGAGGTTGCGAGGTGGCGCCGTACCTCTTCCTGGGTTAAACTGTTGACATTCCAAAAAGAATTTACATTATTCCTCATTGTGTCTTCCACCAGGGGATTTTCCTGGGTAAAGACAGTTGAGAAGGCGACATTCAGTAGATTGGCCCTTTCCTCCTCTCCTTCCACCATGACCCCATGTTATTTCTAAGGGGACCCACACTCTCTGTTTTTAGTTTCTTATCATTAATATACTTGAAAAATAATTTGATTATTTTTGCTCTCCCTGGCAATATTTCTCTCAGTCTCTATATTTGCGGCCTTTATCTGCTTTTTACAGGATTTATTTTTCTCTCTACAATCCTGTAATGCCTCATCGCTACCTTCAAGTTTTAGCACCTTAAATGCCTTATCTTTCTCGCTTATTGCTTTCCTTACAAGACTAGTTAGCCACATAGGCTTTTTCATGTTCCTCTTATGCTTTTTCCCATAAGGTATGTGTTTCTCACAGGGCTTTTTCAGAAAATATGAGAAAAAGTCCCATTTGGGGGGGGAGGGCTTTTGTCTTTGAGAACATTATCCCAGTCTATACCTTTAAGGTCTTCCCTTAGTTACTGAAAATTTGCCCTCCTGAAGTTTAGAGTGTTGGTTGCCCCTTCTCTAATGCTCTTAGTAAAGCGTAATACAAAATCAATGATATTATGATCACTATTCCCCAGGTTCCCCCCAACCTGTAGTTTTGATACCCTATCAGGTCTGTTGGTTAGGATAAGTTCCAGCAGTGCCCCTCCTCTTGTTGGCTCCAGGACTAGTTGCGACAGGTAATTGTCTTTTGTTGTTGACAAGAACCTGCTACCTTTGAAGGACATGCAGGTTACTGCCCCCCAGTCAATATCTGGGTAATTGAAGTCCCCCATGATAAGTACTTCACCTTGCTTTGAAGCCGCATCCATTTCACTTATCAGCATTTCCTCTGCTGCCTCCATTATATTTGGAGCCTTATAACAAACCCCTAGTAATATTTTATTATTCTTTTTCCCTTATCATCCCAAACATCATGGTTATTTTATATAAATCCCAAAAAGAAGAAAGGAAGTTGCAACAAGCTATAAAAAATAAAACCTCCCCAAAGCCCTTAAGCCCTTAACCTCCCCAAAGCCCTAAAGCCCTTAATCTATAAATATCTGGAGTCTCCAAAGAGTAAAATTAAGGAGCATGTAAGGCAAACGAGGATATAGATATCAGATAGTAATGCAGTCAAGATGAGGACCGGAGGTACTTTCCAGCCTCACTGAATCCACATGTGTCAAGTACACTCACCCGAAGGCATAGTGAAGATTGATCAGTGGGCGATCCAAGGAGGGAGGCCAATGAATTACACCCCGACGCGCCTTTCGCTGATGCTTTGTCAGCAGGAGTAGAATATGTGTTGCATCTGCTGCTATATACTCGCCAGAGGCCATCCCGCTGTAAGACGCTCCCACCGCGTGACGTGCTCCTCCCATGGAGTCGCGCACCAGAAACGCGTCACCCCAGAGCGCCATCCCCGATCACATGAGCAGAGAGGTGCTGTCATGGAGACGCGTCCCCCTGCAGTGCACTTCTCCATGCACGAGCGTGGCGCACGCGCATAGGAGCGTCAACAGGACGCCTTAGCAGAATACAGCAAGCACGTATAATGTATATAGATAAAACCTTAACAAATAGTGAACTGTTAAAATTGAAGACATACAAAAAACTGTGTCCGACCTCTTGACTGACCACTGTCCAGTCATGTCTTTATTCAAACTTCATTTTGTGTGAACTGTTTAGAAATTACTGTGTCCTCGCTCCTCTCTGCAGCTTCTCTGTTTGAAGGCCATGTAGTGACTTATACAAAGCTAACACAAGGACAATTGGTGTAAACATTCTGTTTAGATGATGTGAGACACTGAAGGGGTTAACTGTGGATGGGCGGTATGTTTCCCCTAGGTTTTGCTTCTATGCAAGGCCTTAGTGCTGAGGTGGGTTTGTCCAGCACCTTGGACACAGGTGATGGGAACAGCCTAATTAGCCTAGATAAAATGACTCAGCAGAGTTGAGTGGGTTGTCTCTCTGTGGAAGGAGGCTGAGAGGACACAGCTCTGACCTGTGTGTCTGGAGCAGCCACGTGATCTTTGTTTAGTGTGAGCTAGTGGACTATTTGTATAGTTAGCACCCTGACGGGTAGGTTTTCTTTTGTTTATTCAAATACCTGAATGTAAAGGCTGGTTTAATTTTGCTGCAATAAACGCAGGCGAGACCTGTTTGGACTGTACCCTGGTGTCCCTGTCTTGAACTGCATCCCAGCACCCCGCTACCACGGTCTCTACTGGGCCAAATCCCCACATATGGTGCTTCGGATTGCGGGCAGTTCAAAAAGACATACACCTGAAAGGCTCGCTACATCCTGCAACATTGCATGGCCTGGGTGAAAGCAGCAGGCAAAGTGCAGGATAAAGCCAAGATGGAGGACTTTATTAAATACCTGCAAGAGGAGGCCAGAGCTAATCGGCAGCAGCAGCAGGCCATGCTCCAGCAGCAGGAGGAGAGGTCCCGCCAGCAGCAGGAGGAGGCCAGAGCTAATCGGCAGCAGCAGCAGGAAGAGTCCCTGGCTAATCGGCAGCTGCAGCAAGCCATGCTCCAGCAGCAGGAGGAGAGGTCCCGCCAGCAGCAAGCTATGCTCCAGCAACAGCAGGAAGAGTCCCGAGCCATGTTCCAGCTGATGATGGAGAAGTTTTCTGGCATCATGGCAGCACCGCAAGCGACGACTACTGAGGGGTCCCATACTGGTCTGCAAGGGTACCCGGTTGTCCAGCGTTCCGCACGGGCTGCAGTACAAAAGGCTTTACAAAAAATGGCGACGACCGACGACGTGGAGGCGTATCTCACAGTGTTCGAGCGAGTAGCTGAGCGAGAGGAGTTACCGGCTGAGCAGTGGGCAGATGTCCTGGCACCGTTCCTGACCGGCGAGTCGCAGAAGGCTTACTACGACCTGAGTGAAACGGAGGCCCGTAAGTACCCCCAGCTAAAGGCGGAGATTCTGGCTCGTCTTGGGGTCACCGTTCAAGTTCGCTCCAGCCGGGTCCACCAGTGGGCTTACTCAGAAAAATTACCCCCACGCTCCCAAATGCATGACCTGATCCATCTTGTCCGGAAGTGGCTACAACCAGAGGACTGCACCCCCGCACAGATGGTAGAGAGAGTGGTCCTCGACAAATTCACCCGTTCTCTGCCCTCTCGGCTCCAGCGGTGGGTTGGACAGGCCGGTCCCACAAAAGCTGAGGAGCTTGTGTCCCTAGTAGAGAGGTATCGGGCTACGGAGGACCTTCTACTTACCTCTCCGACACGAAGCAGTGCCAGTGACAGGGTCACCAAACCAGCTGGTAAGACTGCTACTGCGGAAAAGGGGAGACATGTCAGGTTGGGAGGGGGTTCATTGGGGGGCGTGGATACCCAGAAACTCAGTGAGGCTCGTGACAGAGGTCATGGCCGTATCCAGTGCTGGCGGTGCCATGAAATGGGCCATATTGCTGCCAACTGTCCACTGTCAGTGGAGCCAATGGACTGCAACCAGACCCGGCGAGTGTCACTGTTTGCCCGGCCAGTTCTGGCGGCTGAGTCCGTCACGGATGCAGAACCCCAAGTATGCATGGTCACAATCAGTGGTCACACAGTGGAAGCCTTGCTAGACTCAGGGAGTCTGGTCACCCTGGTGCGGGGAACTTTGGTTGATCCTGGACTATACAGTGGGCGGAGAGTGGGAGTGTTGTGTATACATGGGGACACTCGCGAATATCCCACTGCTGTCATCAACCTACATACCCCTTGTGGTACTGTTACCCATGAAGTGGGGGTGGTGGGGTCCCTTTTTCATGAGGCTATTATCGGCAGAGACTTACCGGTGTTTTGGGACCTCTGGAGACGAAGACCCACCTCAGGTGCTGTTGCAGATAATGGACATCAGGTATGTCCGGCCTTGGCCCCTGAACCCTTTGAGGCCGATGTACACACACCAGCAGTAGGGGTGACCCCATGTGATGAATTCTCTCCCCTAGAGGTCCTAGCTGGTGAGGTCGAGGGCCACGAGGAGGTGGCCGACATGCTGGACCTTGAGATTTCCCGTGACAATTTTGGGGCTGCACAGCTACAGGACCCTACCTTGGTTAAAGCACGGGAGAATGTCAAGGTGATAAATGGGGTGCTCCAAATACCAGGGGCTGATAAAATATACCCCCGAATGGTGATTATTGGGGAACTGTTGTACAGGGTCGACCAGATACGGGGAGGAGGAAACCCGAACAGATATACCACGTGAACCTCCTAAAGCCATGGAGGGAAAGAGAGTCCCTGATGGCCATGGGAGTAGAGAAGGCGTCTGTCCCCAAGAAGGGAACACCGGAGGTAGGTGTACCCGATGCCAAGGTGCCTGAAGTACGGATCTCGGAGTCCCTCTCCAGGGCCCAGATTCAGGAAGCGAAGGAGTTTGTGCTCCGAAATGTGGATGTGTTCTCTAAGTTGCCGGGACGTACTTCAGTCATCAAGCATGACATCATAACCGAACCCCACATCCGGGTACACCAAAAACCCTACCGGGTCCCTGAAGCGCGCCGGCTTGCCATATCCGAAGAAGTCAGGCAGATGTTAGACCTGGGGGTTATCGAGGAATCTAAAAGTGACTGGTCGAGTCCTATTGTGTTGATACCCAAACCTGATGGTTCCCTACGGTTCTGCAATGATTTTAGGAAGTTGAACGAGGTGTCCAAATTTGATTCCTATCCCATGCCCAGGGTTGACGAGTTGATAGAACGACTTGGACAGGCTAGGTTCTTCTCCACCCTTGACCTGACGAAAGGGTATTGGCAGGTACCCCTGACTGACAGGGCTAAAGAGAAGACCGCTTTTGTTACCCCTGATGGGCTTTTTCAGTACGTGGTACTCCCCTTTGGGCTACATGGGGCTCCCGCCACGTTCCAGAGGTTAATGGATCTCGTGCTAAAACCTCACCGGAGTTATGCCTCGGCCTACTTAGATGACATCATAGTCCATAGTAACGACTGGGAGAGTCATCTAGCCAAAGTACAAGCAGTGGTAGACTCCCTGAGGGCAGCAGGGCTGACAGCGAACCCCCAAAAGTGTGCACTGGGTCTGGAAGAGGCCCGTTACCTGGGGTACCGTATTGGGCGAGGGGTCATCAAACCCCAAGTAAATAAAGTAGAGGCGATCCAGCAGTGGCCACGACCTTTGAGCAAGAAGCAAGTGAGGGCTTTTCTGGGCATAGTGGGCTATTATCGCCGATTTATCCCTGACTTTGCGACAATAGCGGCACCCCTGACTGACCTGACAAAGGGTAGCAGGACGGTGATGGTAAAGTGGAGTGAAGAGGCTGAGGGGGCGTTTCAGCGACTTAAGACGGTTTTGTGCGAGGGACCGGTACTGATTACCCCTAACTTCACCAAGACCTTTATTGTGCAGACTGACGCTTCTGACGTGGGCTTGGGGGCTGTCCTGTCCCAAGTAGTGGAGGGTGAGGAACATCCTGTAACATTCCTGAGCCGCAAGCTCACACCTCCTGAAAAGAACTACAGTATAGTTGAGAGGGAGTGCTTAGCGATCAAATGGGCTCTGGAATCCCTGAGGTATTATCTGGTAGGGCGGCAGTTTACACTGGTGACTGATCACTCTCCCCTAACCTGGATGAGTCAGGCCAAGGAGAGGAACGCCAGGGTCACAAGGTGGTTCCTAATGCTCCAGAATTTTAAATTCACGGTGGAACATCGAGCAGGAAAGCTGCATGGGAATGCCGATGCCCTATCCCGTACCCACTGTCTGATGGCCAAAAATGTTCGTCCCCACAGGGTCAAACAGAGGGGGAGGGTATGTGAGACACTGAAGGGGTTAACTGTGGATGGGCGGTATGTTTCCCCTAGGTTTTGCTTCTATGCAAGGCCTTAGTGCTGAGGTGGGTTTGTCCAGCACCTTGGACACAGGTGATGGGAACAGCCTAATTAGCCTAGATAAAATGACTCAGCAGAGTTGAGTGGGTTGTCTCTCTGTGGAAGGAGGCTGAGAGGACACAGCTCTGACCTGTGTGTCTGGAGCAGCCACGTGATCTTTGTTTAGTGTGAGCTAGTGGACTATTTGTATAGTTAGCACCCTGACGGGTAGGTTTTCTTTTGTTTATTCAAATACCTGAATGTAAAGGCTGGTTTAATTTTGCTGCAATAAACGCAGGCGAGACCTGTTTGGACTGTACCCTGGTGTCCCTGTCTTGAACTGCATCCCAGCACCCCGCTACCACGGTCTCTACTGGGCCAAATCCCCACAATGAGTACAAGGCCTCTGGAAGAATGTCTTAAAAGGAATGTTCTGGTATATTCAGCATGGCCACTCGGTAGCCATTTTTTGGCTAAAAGGGTTCATTTGGAATCACCTTACAAAATCAGGAGGGTTGTTAGAGCCCTGCATAAAATCCCTAACACAAGTCAATGAGGCCGTGAACTAGCTACAATTATATTATTTTTATTAACTTCACACTATAAAAGTATTTTATATTGAGTTAAATGCGGTTCTTATAGGCTTACCATTCTCAATATTTGCCCACAAGATGGTCACATAATCATCCCTGTCAGATCGTGACTGCTCGTGATAGAATCCCAGTGCATGGAGGAATTCATGTTGAACAATTTCAACTGTATCACATCCATAGCCAATAGAAAGCTGCTGTTTTCCATTCTGCATTCCAACATATGAATAACACCTAAAGAAATATGAAGCAAATATATACTAAAAAAAGTATACAACACGTGAATATTGATTATTACATATTTGGCACAAAAAACTTTTTATGGATAATAGAAACAAATTATCATCAAAAATGACTTAATTTTATAGTTATTAGTTAATGTGAAGAAGATCAAATTCTAACGTCATCTAGCAAAGAACGTTCTGTTTCACAATAACCACATCAGTGATGCAGCAGGAACAGTAATGTTCACTTATCTTTAAGAAGGTCCTCCAAAGATAATATGGCCCGGTCTACTACTTCTCCCTCTTCCTACAGTCCCAAGTAGCGAAGTAATTATCACTTTAATATATGACTGAAAGCAGCATCTTTTAAGTTGCTTGAGACTGCAGGAATCAGTCCTGTGTCCTGTCTTTGAGTCCGATCTAGTGTGCTGGGGCGCTGGCCTGGGTGCCCACAGAAAGGCACCTGTGCCATAGGTTCGCCACCACTGCTATCAGAAGCTCCAACTATAACAGGATTATTTACCAGAGACCCACAAAAGAATAAGAAAGCATTTTTACTCAATATTCGAGGCAGGAGTTTGGTGGTTACAAGAATCCTACAATAGGCAAGTATTTGTAAAAATAGTAAAATGTTAAAAGAAATGCAATACCTTTTGGAGGTCCATCTTCCTTCTTTATGCTATAAAATACCAGTGTAACAGGGTCTTTCCCTTGTGGGGTGTCATTGTGCATCATTACATCATGAGCAAGGCGTACGATGTGGGAGCAGTGTGAGGCAAGTCAATTTATTATTTTAGTTTGGACCACAATGAGACTCATAATAACTACATTTCAGTTTTTTTCTGTAACTTTACAATTTTTAAATGTAGAATTCGGAAAATATTTATGAAAAGTTTATAATATAATTTCATTAGAATAAGTTTCTGTATATAATGTAATTAATTCAGGGGTCACTTTAAAAAAGCATCATTTGGGTATTTTTATTCTGATTTAGGGTAGTTTCACATTGGCAGTTTTTTTTCGCATAAGGGAATTTTCACAGAACCCATTTTGGCTTACTGACACACAAAGATTGGTTTTTCTCTTCCTGGTTTCAGTGATTTCTGGTTTCGTTCGGCCACGCCCCCTGATTTCTGTTGCGTGCATGCCGGCGCCCATGCGCCACAATCCGATCGCGTGCGCCAAAATCCCAGGGCAATTCAGGGAAAATCGTTGCAAATCGGAAATAATCGGGTAACACGTCGGGAAAACGCGAAAAGCATCGGAACGCGATGGAGTTCACCGGGCCGGGCTGAGTGAAGGTGGTTTTTCCGAATCCATCTGGTTTTCGTTCGGCCACGCCCCCTGATTTCCGTTGCGTGCATGCCGGCGCCCATGCGCCACAATCCGATCGCGTGCGCCAAAATCCCGGGGCAATTCAGGGAAAATCGGCGCAAATCGGAAATATTCGGGTAACACGTCGGGAAAACGCGAATCGGGCCCTTAGTAAATGACCCCCATTATCATAAAAGTTAATTACCTCACATCAGATGGTTAGTTGTCTGTAAACACTCCACTTCCTGGTGGTTGTAGTTCTAAACAACACAATGCATTTCTTTTAATAATTTAAGTTTTAGTTTCTTTTTTGTGGAGGACCAGTTCTTTGAGGTTTCACTCTTTAGTCATAGAACAGTCTTTTGGATCTAAAATAAACCAGCATTTGCAAAAAGCAACCCACTGTACAAATTATATTAAATTATTAGTCCAAATTCTATTGTATCTTGGATGTTGATTCTACGACTGTCATGTTTTTTAGGGTCTTAGCTACTGCCTAATAATTGATCCTCCCAAAAGAATATAATAGACATATATTATATATAAGACAACGAAAACATGTTTTTAAAGATGTTTTTAGACCATAAATGGTTTACTTACCCACCACCACGAAATACAGATACATAGTTTTTTTCACCATTCCAGGGTTTAAAGTCAATACAACTCTTCATTCGGTAGCGCTCAAATGCTTTCAGAATAACACCTTTTGCATTTATTTCTAAAGTTAAATAGAAATTGTTTGTACAGTTCATGTGTGGGGCACTAGGCCAATTATTTATTCAAGTAAAAGAGGAAAAGAATAGCACAGTCACTCTGACAGCGATCCCATCTGCTGCCAGAGAGGCCCAGCTGGACCAAATGGATACTGCACCTTATGTTCCACCCGGGCCCTTCCCACTGCGGCTGCTACGTCTGCTGCAGCGGTAGCACCACCACTGATTTTATTAGAGGTGTGTGGGTAAATTTTCTGCTTAACCCCTTCAGGACATAGCCGAGCTTAAGGAGGTTTAAAGCTTAAGGCTCGGACCCATTTTTTGTATTCTGACTGGCGTCAGTTTTTATGGTTATAACTTTTGAACACTTTTACTTATCAAAGAGATTTTCAGATTGTTATTTTGTCACATGTTGTACTTCATTTTACAGGTAATTTTTTTCTGCTAAGTTTTGTATTGATAAAAAAAAAAAATTATTGTTGAATTTTGCAAAATTTGCCGTTTTCAAATTTAGAAATTATCTTGTTTTTAAACAGATAGTTTTTACCACTTAAATTAGTTGCTGAATAACATTTCCCATGTGTCTGTCTGCTTTACGTTCATAATTTATAAAATGTCTGAATAATTTATTTTATGGCTTACAAATCGAACATCAGTTTCTCGTATTTTCAAGTAAGTTTCCGAACTGGCTTTCTAGGGGATCATTACTGTTTTTTATGAAATTAGCAATAAATAATTTTCAAAACCCCCAATATATCAATCCATTTTCAAATCTGCACCCCTAAAACTATCAGAAATAGCTTTAAGGAAGACCCATTGTGATCTTCATAGTAATTAAATCAAAATGTAAGTGAAATTGAGAATGGTCCGATTTTGTTGGTAACACATTCATTTAGCCCTAAAATTTACACGTACAGCGAGGCGCAGAATTGAAGGAGGGCCATGCATTAGCCAGTTTTGCCTTATAGAATTTAGTGGCTTTTAGTTGGTTTATGGGGCACTTTTTTGAGCTATAAAATATATGTTTTTCTGTTAATGTTTCCAAGTGAGTGCTGTTTATTTGCAGGATAAGATGCCTTTTTCAGTGGTACAATTTTGGGATGGCTATGCCCTATTGCTCAGAATGTATAACATTTTTTGTGTGGAGGAGTTGTCTTAAACTGAGGCTGTTAACGTGACAATGTAACAACAGCATTGCCATTCTCCTAAATCAAAAAAACTTTAGATCTCATAGTCACTGAATGCATCATCTAAAGGTTAAAATAATAAAAAACTTGATGTTGGTGGGTCAAAGGCTAGGCATAATATATTTTCATTTTCCAGTAACAATCTCATGTTAGTGTTTTATTGTGCAAAAACTTGCTATGCACAAAGTAAAATAAGAAATGTGAAAATAAGGAAGTCTGTATTTTGAAGCCTTAGCCAATAAGAAGAATAATTTTTAACTTCTTCTGTACTGCACAATAGCATGTGGTTATTTCATCAAATTTTGTGTTATTAAGGCCCTAAAGGGGTTTTCAAAGGATTAGGAGCAGAGCTGCAGCTCCCTAGTGTAAACCACTATACAGTGTCTAGATCCTCCTGATTCTGGCTCCTTGCAATTGTACAGGTTTCGGTTCACTCTGTTGAGGGCAGGGAAGGGTATTGGCCTTGAACCCGCAATGATTGGATACAAATGACCTGCATAAACTATGCTTGTGTGCATGACATCTAATTCTAAAAAAAACACATAAAGATATTAATATAATGCACTTACCAAGACTGTCTTCTAAGTAGTAGGGGACTACTAGCGGCCACCTATATTGTGAACCAATAATTGCATTTCTCTCTGTCTATGGTAACAAAAATAACAATTATTGCAAAATATTGAATCTGGAAAGGTACTGATAAGAATATGTGAGGAAAAAACTGTATTTCTGAATTTTAACATAACCATTGAAGATTTCTATGTTGGGTCTATGAGAGGGTTTTTGCCTTTGCCTCTCAGAATTCCAGACACATAAGTTTTACTTTTTACTCAGTTTTTTGTTCTACAGCATTCATTTGATACTACAGTGTAGTGTAAACATAGTAGTGTAAACTACAGTAGTGTAAACATAGTGCTTGTTAACAATTTTACCATCACATCTATGTGGGCTATGTGAAATCAAGGGCATACAACCCACCACCCAAGACAACAGGGCTGACCCAAAAATCTGTGACTTTCCCACTGAATCTGGAACAGAGAGTCCTAGGGTCCATCATTACCTCAATGGACTACGAACTGTTGCACACTATTTTCTGCTTTTTTTTTTTTTTTTTAAGTATTTGACGTGACAACTTGTGATCAGGGGGTTTGTTAAAATTCGGTTTAAAGGGTTTGGGAAAAAATTTTGTTGGAGAGTCTGACTAGAGAAGTTGAGGTATTGGTAGGCCACAATGGCACTCTCAGAATGGAGAGGCCAGACGAAGTTGAGGCATTGGTAAATTACATCGCAAAGACTTCCTCAAGTTACAACAGATTGTCTTCCAACTTCTCTACCTCTTTTGGAGGTCATGGAGCAGTTACTAATGCTGTATGATAACTCTCCTATCTGGGATTCCTTGGGACATCCACCTGCCACAACAGCGGACCATCACAGGAGGGTGGGGTGAGGGCTTGGTTGGAAAAGATGGGTGATGACAATGTTAAAGGCCCAACATGAATGAAAGGCAATTATAGTTCGGAAGAAGAGGTGATGGTCACAAAGCTCTAGGTAGCCAAGAGAAAATGCAGAAGGTAAAAAAGTTGCATCAGGCAGCCCATAGCCACATCTTCACCTGCCCACTGTGCCTAAGAGACTGTGCACACAAGGGCTGGTCCATAGGTTCTTCGTGGTGTGGCATTTTTTCAAGCATAGTGCAGAAGACAAAACATGTGTCATTTGCACCATCTGAATGACGAGGTACATACAAACACAACACAAGCTGCAGTGGATGACACACCATAAAAAACATGAAACCACCTGAGGCTCCCTCTAATTTTTCAGTTGTCTTAGCCTCTACCACTGTATTCTAAGTGACAAGGCCACCTATCTCTCTACAACAGGAGGATATGACACTAACAGCACCACCACCATCACCAAGACTGTCCACACCATCCCAGGCAAGCGTTCAACTTTCTATCAACAAAAAACAGAAGTTTGGCCCATCTCATCCACTAGCCCTGGTCCTGAATTGGGAGCATTACAATATGGCTGACCTTTAAAAAGTTACCATTTGGGCCCACAATACATTATTCCCAGCCGCCCTGATTTTTCTAGCTCAAATTGGTACTGCAAAGCTTTCTGGCCAATTATACAGACATGTCAGAGCGGCTGCATAAAGAGTCTACCACCTTTGCGCACTTACAGCGTTCACACCTTTCCGCTGCTAGTCTATTTGCGCCACAGAGGAATTTTGGCCTTCCCACTCAGTGACTAACATGTAATGTGCCAACCAGGTGGAATTCTACTTTACATATGCTGGAAGGGTGTGTGAGAAGCAGCAGACAATAGATGATCCCCAGATAGAGAATGCCTAGGGGAGTCAAAGTACCAACAATCATCATTCTCTGTCTTTACCTGGCTTTTTCAAAATATGTTCTATTAATCCAATCCCAATTTGGACCCAAGGAGATGCTGTAGCTCTGTATGAAATGGTCTAGTACTACCATCTACATAGTTTTTGTCACAATCTCAGGGGAATAGTCCCTTAGGACTAAGTGAGTGGACTCCCTGGACCACCGCGGGAGATAACAACCTTAGCCGCACCCGGGAGCGGAGTCTAAGTGAACTCCTGGTCTTCGCCAGAGCCCGCCGCAGCAAGACCATCCCGCTTCACGGGTACGACTAGGCCCACGGTGGCAGCCAAGGTAGGGACACGGGGACCACGGGAAGGCAGGCAGGCAGGACCACGGGAAGGCAGGCAGGACCACGGGAAGGCAGGCAGGCAGGACCACGGGAAGGCAGGCAGGCAGGACCACGGGAAGGCAGGCAGGCAGGACCACGGGAAGGATAACATGGAACAAGGGAACACAAGAAACCAGGAACACGGGAATAGCAGAATACACAGAGGCGTCTGGAAACGCTAGGGAACACGGGGAATCAGAGGCGTCTGGAAACGCTCAAGAAGGCTTTCTCCTCAGTAGAATGAGCTGAAGATCCGGCAGGGGATGCTGGGAGTCGCCAGGCTATATAGCCGAGCCTGGAATGCCAGAGCCAATAAGGAGGACGCTGGCCCTTTAAGGCTGGGAGAAGTCTGGGCGCGCCCCCTCTAGTGGCAGGAGCACGCGACTGCATGGAAACAGCATGCGGCCTACATGCTGGGAGCAAGAGTGCAGGCCGGAGCCTGGAGAGGTAAGTGAGAGCTGGGGGAGCGGGGACCGCGGCAGCAGGCACTGGTACACCCTCAATCCGTACCGAGGATCGTGGGTGTAACCGTGACAGTTTTATCATTGAGTATTCAGATATATGCACAATTTTTACATATTTTGTACTGGGGCATGGGGAAAGCACTGTGACTACTTGGGGGGAAGCCCTGGCTACTGCGGCAAGGGGGAAGCACTCTAACTACTTAAGGGCAGAACTGGTAACTGGGGCATGGGGGCAGCCCTGTGACTATTTGGGGGAAGCCCTGTGACTACTGGGGGCAGGTACTGTGACTACTGGACGCAAGTACTGTGACTATTGCCACTGTAATGGCCTAACTAAGGGAACAACAGAGCACTATTAAATTTGTCATAAGAATGTGAATGAGATGATAAAATGAGGAACCTAACTTTTTTTGTGTTTCTAAAACTTAAGAGCTAAGTTCCAACAGGAAGGAGCTGACATCCTTTAAATAGATGAAAGAGAATATCTGCAACCAAAAAAGTTGTGTGTAAGTTATAGTTAGTGCTGGTATTACACATTAACTCACAATTCTGCATTGGCTTTGGATCTGTTTTCATATATCTAAGTATTTATACATGTCTGTACACATACACATACAGACTTTAATCATTTTTTTACCAGGGGAATGAGGCGGCTGTGGATACAAGAAAGCAGTAGTACTTACCACCTCTGGTGGTCCGTTCCAGAGCTGTGTCCTTATCACCCCTGGTCTCTGTATGCAGATTAGGGGTGATGGTAGGCACAGCACCGAATCAGAGTGCCAAAGGGAGTTCAACTCCTTAGTGACGTGGCCTGGAAAGGCTCTAGTGACTGGCCATTTTTAGCGAATATTCATAAGCGTTGGTTTAAGGGCTATAACTTTTTTTTTTGCATGCTACCTTAGAATTTTTTGCTGTGTTTTTTTTTTGGAACATATAGCTCTATTTAAAATGTAATAAAAGTAAAAAAATTTCAAATTAACTCAAATGAACATTATTAATGAATTCCCTATTTTGTTTCTGTTGTTTTGATATGTAATATGTATAGTATTGGGAAAACGGAGAGACTATGGCAGAGTGTAGCAGGGGATTTTTTTTTTAATTATATGGTGAAATGTAATTTTATTTTTATGAATATTTATTAATATTTTTGTGTATGTGTATTTTTACTTTATATGTCCCCCTGAGGTCATAAAACACCCATGGAGGATATTTTCACTTTTGTTTTTTAATTTTGCTTTCCTCTTCTTGTTTTACAAGTTTTCCCTTGTAACTGAGGCATCTATAAGAGCCCCAGTTACAGAGGAAAACAACCAGCTGTGACTGGGGACTCTGATCAGTGCTGTACTGGTTCTAATTAGATCCAGTAGCTCTGATTAACACCATAATCAGAGTCTATGGAGGCAGCACCGCTGTGCATTGTGCTTATTCAGCGGAGGAGCGTAGAAGGGAGAAGCAGTAACAAACCACATCTCCCTTCTTCCTAGGGTCTCCGGGTATCTCCGACACCCAGATACCGGGTAATGCTCCCGCGACTAGTGCGGGGGCATTAGAAAACTCTAGCAACATCTAAAGACATCGCTGCAGACTCCGGACCTGTGCCCGCTGATGTCTAAAGTCAGCGGGTGGTCCGCAGGGAGATAAGTACAACTGCTTTCTTGTTTTGAAACCCCCTTCCCACCAAAAACCTGGACAGCCGTTATGAAGGGGGCTGTATATTTTAAGGGGTCAGTAGCTTAGGGTTAGTAGAGCTAGGTAAAATTGGTGTAGGTTTATTGGGCACATTTAGGTTCCCCTGGTTATATTCACACGCAGCGTTTTAATTACATTAATGAACGCCATTTATGCACTGTGGGGAGGAATGTCTCCCGACTACATGCGCACAATGCAAAACACGGGTTACACATTCCTGATCGCAACCTTTTCACTGTAAACGTAGATGTGAGTGTGAACTAAGCTGGAGGCCGCATTCTAGTAATGCCTTTGCAATTCAAATGCATTGGGCAAAACACATGAAAAGAAAAGACATTTTGCAAGTAGCAACATGTCTTTTGTCTTTGAACATTAATAGCAATGACTAACAATAACACATACCACATTCAGATTTCCATCTGTTCCTTATCACAGCAGCCTCCCCTTCCTACTTAACTGCCTCTTTGACTCACCCTGGGGTCAGCAGCCTCTCCCTAGCTCTGTCTCCTCTCTTAAATGGCACTGTGGCATGTGACCCTTCCTTTAATGCATCAGGCTCACATGTCCCAACCAGCCAATCACAGCCATGCTCAAACTGAGGCATGGCTGTGGTTGATAAGGGGTTGCAAGCTGATTGATTGGCTGCTCTGCAGTCAATTCACCAGCTTGCTGCATTTTCTGGAACCCAAACCCGAAACCTGAGTGACGGGCCGCCATTTGGCTTTGGGGTTGTGGGTGCCAAATCCGCCATGTTTGGTAAAGACCCGAATCTCTCAACACTAGTGACCACTCAAAATTGATATCCTAAATAGATAGTCCTGTAAAAGATAACCACTATGCAGAGTATACAATGGTAAAAAAAAGTTTAAAAAACAAAGTGTCAAAATCCAATACTGTATAAATCTTAAGTAGCACTTATCAGTTTAACCTTCCATGTGTTACCACAAAACCCTTCACACCATAAAGGGTTAACCTTAACAGCAATCAGAAATATAAGATGTGTGCACCATAGAGAATGGATCTCAGACTTCCTATACACAGGTTTAAATGGTTTAATCTTGTTACCATTAAAACATATAATATGTCTTGTATATTGTATTTTGAAATCTGATGGATATTTTTATCTATGGGTTTCGTAAAATATTATATGTTTTAATGGTAACAAGATTAAACAATTTAAACCTGTGTTTAGGAAGTTTGAGATCCATTCTCTATGGGGCCCACATCTTCTATTTCAAAATACAACACTGTCTGTAATAACACTATAAATAAAAGAATGCTTACTGAATCATGCTTGATGTCTCCTTCAAATAAATCCAAGCCAGAGGCTAAGAAAAAAACACAAAAACATTTCAATTAAAAAACTTGCTAACCTATCTGACACCTATTGTACATTGAAATGTCAACCAGAGGTGTAACTCGCAGCTTCAGGGTTCCAGTACTAATTCTTTACCAGGCCCCGTAACTAAAATGTATGGCAAGTAGTCTTCTATATTTGAGAAAGGGAAACCATATGGTCCACTAAGGCTTCTGGGCCCAGGTGCAACCACATCCTCTAAACCCAAATCTAGTGATGACAATGATGATTTATAAAGCGCTAAAGAATTTGATGGCATTATATAAATAAAGATTATTAATATTAGTGATGACACTTTTGTCTGCTTTACATACCTAAATTTATGGCAGGAATGTCCGTGTGGTTAGCAAGAAGTCTTCTATGTTGTTCTAAAAGAAGCATCAAAAACAAGAATATTACAGGTGGCTGTGAGTATACCTGCTGTATAAAATATCAAGATTGCAAAAGAAGGATTTTAGGGACCTTAAAAAATTATATTTGCTCTTATTTTTCTTCTCCATGTCAGCTATCTTGCTACAACAATCTCTTAAGTCATGTCCAGTTCAGCTGAACAAAGACACAAGAAGACTGAATTAAGCCTGGCCTGTGGATTCTGAGCTGTATACAATTCTCATTTAGGCCCCATTTACATGAGCCTTATGGGGAAGTATATGTGGCCAGATATACACCTCCATAGACGCCTATGTCGCCGGGCATGGTACATGATGGTTAGGTTATAAACTTGGCAAAACCTAATCAGAGCTACTTAGTCAATGCAGTAAAATGTTCCTTTAACTTTAAAAAAACATAGCAAACTTACCAGGTATTTGTGGAAACGGCTGAAATAAAAATGTACATGCGTTACTATCATAAGATGAGAAAACAAAGGTAAATCTCCTATATATCAGGATGCGTTCATAACGAAAGCCAAGTTGAAGTGCTAGATTTGTCAGACACCGAATTTCATAATGTGCCTAATGGACCCCATTGACTTCCACAGTTTTTTTAATATGAACAAAAATTTGAGAGTAGGATATTCAATTAATCATGCCAAAATTAATACAGAACAATGGCTAAAACACAGTAAAATGTATCATCCTGTTTTTTGTTTTCAAAGTGTCGATTTGTGCCAATCTTGCACAACTGTAGTGACTTTTGTTTGACAGATATTGGGGCAGATTTACTTACCCGGTCCTGTTGCGATCCCGCGGTGCGTTGTCCGACGAGGATTCGGGTCTTCGCCAAAATCCCACAGCAGACACTTGTTAAATACATGTACAAGCCTTGTAATCCCCGAAAAAGGTGCACAGTCCGATGAAAGTGCGCTCCGCAAACATTAGTAAATGAGCCCCACTGTGTTCAATTATCTAATGCAATTGAATTGAAATTGTGCACACCTTTTCCTGTGTGGTACACTTTCATTATACAGCGTGTCACTCAATTATGTCAAGTTGCAGTGATAAATGCACCCCAAACTCCGACTAAGCCCTAACAAGCCCCTTTAAGTGCACAGATTTTGCAGGTGTCGTACAAAGTGCAGCTTCAACACAAAAGTGGCGCAAACTCTTAATAAATACATGAGTCAGCTCTAAAGATGTTTTTTTAGTGCAAAGATAGATGAAAAACTGACACAGAATGGCAAGCATTTATCAATTTGGGCCCAGGGTGGGCAATTTTCAGTAGGATGTAAGTATGTGGCACAAGGGTTTAATGCATTGGCACACAAACAAAAAGGTTTAGAATTGTCTAGAAATTGTAGAAATAGAACTCCCTAGACCAGTTTTTAACTAGTCTAATTGTGCACCCAAAGTTGCGGGGAAAAAAAGAGTTGGAAAATTAGATGTGCCGGAAAAGTGTTGGATTCACAAGTGGCCCAAAAAATAACAAGTTTTGAGTGTCGGAAAAGTCTTTTCCACATTAATGAATTCCTACAACACGGCTTGTAAGGTTTCCTGATGTTGTTTCCATTGATGCATGATTTGAAATAACCAAACTCTTTTAGCAGAGTGGATTTTTCAATTTTCCAAGTTTTATGTGCTTTTATTTACCCTTTAATGACACCCAATACATATGTAGGATATTTACCCTAGATCGAGGTTCTCATGGGCTGAGCTCTTATCATAAAAGGTGAACTCAATGCTGAGCTATATGTAAGTGTTCTACAAGATAAATTACTTTGTACACTTGAGTATTCTGGATATAAAAAGGATGGCAGAGCATTCCAACAGGACAACTACCCAAATAATATACTGAGATTGGTAAAGACATGGTTTAATGCCAATGAAGTAGTGATGCTGGATTAGTCCCTATAGTCCCCGTACTTCAGGTCACAATCCAATAGAGTACTTGTGGATAGAGTTACAGTAAGAATAAAACTATATTTATTACCATGGCGACCAGTATGTAAAAACAATGGGATTGTGTATGAGAGATCTGGGATCAGATTTTGGTTGAGACATGCTTGAATCTGATCTAGAGTATGCACGTTACAAGAATCTGCATAACTAAGCGTATACTAAATAACTGCAAGTCAAATCTATGTATGAGATAGCCTAGATGATTGTTAATAAATGATGGTAATCTCACATACAAAGCTGTAGTGAATGGAGTTGCACATCAGTATATATAAATAGTAGATAACATTTTTATATGGTCAGTATAACTGAAAGGGAAATATATAATGCATACAGTTCAATGGGGCAAGTCATATGCAAGAAATGATCACAACATGTACCTTGATCATCAACTTTCTCATATTCATTAAAAAAAACCCTAATACATATAAAAATAATCATATACGCAAAATATAGAAATATAGAGAGACAAAGATAGAGATTCCTGCAGCTGTATGCTCTTTATGTAAGCTCTTCAGATTTTCTTACCAGACCACAAGCCACTCGTAATAAAGTAAGTGTGAATAGAATATAGCTCGCCATCAAGAAAGTCATGAAACAGGAATGTTAGAAGACATACAATAGACAACACTGCTACTTATAGTGAAGCCGTTATGGTATTTGCATATATGGTATTTGCATATATACGTTATTGGACACAGGATGTTTGAACAGTAATTTATGTCTACATTACTGTGTCATAACAACATATATGCACCATGGTTTCCGCTTGTGAACATTTCACTGTATACAAATAGCACCAAACATAAAATAACATATAAAGAATAATATTTTGATCAATTCTTAGTAGCTCTGTCCTTGAGCTACTTCCCTACTTTGCATAAGTGAGACAAGAGAGACAAGATCTATGTTTCCAATAGTGTTCTAGCCGTCTGTAGTCAAACCACAACGGCAGGTTGAGCATACATTTAGTTTGTGCAGCTTAAAGGTTTTGTCCAGTTTAAGCAATTAAATGTTATTTTTAGTATATTGAAAATAATGTATCACTTTTTCATGCTTTTCTAGATCTCTGCTTGCTGACATTCAAAGAAATTCTACATCGCTAGCTTCCAGAGGTGATATCTGTCCATGGCCATATGATGTCACACAGGTGCACAGCTTGTTAGTATCACAGAGATGTGTCTTATAATAGGAGGGGTGCACCTGTGTGACATCACATGACCATGAATTTCTATCCATTGGAAGTAAACAATAAGCTTCCTTTAAAATGACAGCATGCAGAGATCTAGACAACAGTGAGGAATTTATATTGAAGGTATATTGGAAAATTGTATAACTTTTCATTGTACTAACTATAAAATGTATTTGCTGAAACTGGACAACCCCTTCAATGTTACTATACAACACCAATCAAGTTACACTCAGGCTGTAAGCACCACTTTATTTTAGCACAAAGGCCTTCCTATAAGTATATTGCAATGCAAGATCTCATGAGGAAACACTAGATCATCACAGAGATAACCTGCAACTTGTAAAGGTGCACAACTTTCTGCACCTAGATATATTGGTACTTCAAAAGGATGTACCAATATAGAACTGTGCAATAAATTTAGGCAGGTCACTTTTCAATAAAAAAGTGTGAATGGAAGGCTTTAAATGTATTTTGCAATACAGTCAAGTTCATTATTATCAGCACTCATACATAGACCTCAGACATAACTCTTGCCAAGGCCCTGAACTACACCCGTACCTAAAATTGCACTTAAGGATTACATGATGAAGAACATTCATATGGGAATTATACAGACTTCCACTTGTTACTATCTAGTGATTTTAGCATAAGTTGCTCGTTTTTACCTATATACACAATGACATTCACAGCATTTTATACTTTTTACATTCTTTAAAATTCTTTCTTTCTTTTTTTAGGTTAATATTTTTAAGTTATTATTTTAACTACTTTTCCAAACCCATGTTTGTGAGCGCATATGTCCTGTTATTACCCCCATTTTGCAGCCATCTCATCCTTATTACTCCATTTTACAATCATTTTTGAGTGTTAAAATTAGGGTCGGCATTTATTTCAATTGGGTTCATGTTTGGGTTCAAGTATGGGATCAAATCTGGGTCCCAAACTGATTTTTTTTCTGATGGTCTGCCAAATCTGTCAACCTAGAATTTCGACAAACGAGCTCAACACTATATGGAACAATAGGACCCTCTTTTCACTGTTACGACCTGCAACAATTTCCAAAGGCATTGTCAGATTGGGGTACCACACAGTCCAGACAGAGACCTTTCCAGTGGGCCAAGTGGGGTATCTATAGGGGCCACTAAGCCAGGGAGACTCATAGGCCACACAGTACACACTCTTAGATAGAGCAATATAGCAGTAACCTGAATCTACACACGCAGTACAACCCTTACTTAACCCATTCCTGACTAAAGCACCCTTTTATATATATAAGGTACGTGAAAACCAGGTGCACTTGATGGCAGTCATAATCAGCTGGCCAACATATATCAACCAAAGTGCATCTTTCTGAACTTCGCTCCTGTTATCCTTCTATCTTCTTCATCTGTCTTTCAGATTGTGAGCCCTCATTGACACTCCTACTAGTTTTAGATCTCTGTAGTTTTTGTATTTGTACTTGAATTCTTGATTTCTTGTCTTACTGTAATGTATGTGAACCACTTATTCATCATACAGCACCATGGAATCAACTCTCTTCAGGCTGCCTGCTGACGTCTAAAGTGCAGGTCTTTGGACGTCACTGCAGTTTTCTGCTGCCCCCGTGCTAGCCAGGGGAACAGGACCTCTCTCTGCGTGTCAGAGACAACAGGAGAAACTAGGGAGAAGGGAGATGCAGTTTGTTACCTCTTCTCCCTTCTCCGCTCCTCACAGCATCACGCTGAATGAGCGTGATGCATAGAGGAGCGGAGCCGGCGCGGCCATCGGCTCCGTAGACTTGGCCTGCCACGTCCGGGTCTAAAGGGGTTAAACAGAGCTGCTGGGTCTAATTAGATCAGCACCACCAGTGATAGGCTCTTATAGATGCATAAGATACAATGACATTTCCCCATATAATAAAAAAAATCCCCCATTACACTACAAAAAGCATCGCCATAGTCGCCATAATGACCAAAACAAAATAGGGAATTTATTAAAAATTTTCATTTTGAGTTAATTTTAAAATAAAAAAGTACTATAAAAAAAGCCTTTTTTCCATTTTTAACCCGAATTAAAAATAAAAATGATAAAACATGTTTAAACTTTTATTACCTTTTTAACTAGCTCTATGTATCCTGAAAAAAACACTGAAAACAAATTTAAGGTAGCATGCAAAAAAAAAAAAGTTATGGCCCTTAAACTGGCGCAAAACAAAAATTCACTAAAAATTGCCTGATCACTAGAGCTTTTTTTCGGACGCGTCACTAAGGAGTTAATGGTTCTCCATAAATACAAAAAATAATAAAAAGTGACAGAGGAACAACATTATATAATTTATTGGAATGATATGGAAACCAAGTCAACAGAGGTGGAATGCAGCATTTCTTGTCATGGAACATTGTTTGTGAAGGGGAAACTATACATCCAACTACTTTCGCCTGAAGGTAACAACGAATAGTTTGCTGTGTCATTCCTACAATGCATCACACTAATAAAACTGGCGTGCATTGTGCTAGTCTTATTCCTCACTTCTACATGATTTCACCTAAAGGTGAGCTGTTTTTAATTCATTAAAATTAGTTGGCTGTGAGGCTGCAATTACGTGTTGTGGTTTTTAAAAAATCTCTTTATTAATATCTTTACTTATACAAAAATTACAGACATGTTACTAAAAAATAACAATGCTTACCCTTCTTAGAAATGGAAATGTAGTTGGGTGCTAAACATTAACCCTGGTATCTTAGGGTAAAAGGATAAAGACTAAAAAAGAGTAAATACCTGCGGGTCCCACAAATGAAGTAAAAAATATTTTTATGAATATCTCATTCTTTTTGTCCAAATTTCATGAAAAGTGGAATTAATTGTCCCAAATGGTTACTAAAAATTAGTTGCATCTGTACATTGACAAGGCAAATGGAATGACAACTATGTTTGGTTCTGATGGAATCAAGGCTGAGATCTATGCACGTGCTCTGTACATCTCTTTTGGGATCTGTTGTTCAATGGAGTGTTTAACGCTATCGAAATGCTTCTTAGGAGTGTTAAAAATAAAAATTGAAATGTGAATCCAGCTGATTATCTGGTTGGTTGTCTTCATGGTCAAGAAAGTCCAGAATTGTATTTTCTTCTTTAGTTTTTGAAAACAAAGCACCTTCTATAATGGCTTATGGAGCTCAGATGCATAATGAAATAAAATATATAAGCATATAAAAACATAAACTGAGCAAGTTTCGTAACAGCTTGAAACAGCTCGATAGAGATATATGGGCAAATTTATCAGGGCCTCTGCACCACGTCAGTGTCATAGAAGCACTGAAATAATTGCAAATGCTAGATTATTTAGCCCTCTCTGCCACCTTCACGCCAGTGTGGCGTGAAGGGGGGGCGTGGCTGGCCAAATGGAGGGCGCTGCCTGCTGGGAGTGGGCAGTGCGGGACGTTACTGTCCGCTAGCCTGTGCACTTGCTGCAGCTGGCTGTCACGGGTGCTCCCACGATCCGTTGCCCCTACTCTCTCTCCGGACTTACCTCTCCACACTCCCATCCGGCCTAGGCCCCGCACGTATACCTGCTCCCTAGGGCGCGTGCATGTCGGCGGCACTCAGGGATTTAAAGGTGATTGGCGCTGGCCACTTCCGGGCCTGCTATTTGATCACATCATTCCCTGCCAGATCTTCAAGCCATTCCTGTGAAGAGAAAGCCCTCCTGTGTGCCAGTGTTTCTGTGTTCCAGTTCCTGCTCCTGTGTTCCAGTTATCCTGTTTTGGTGTACCAGTGTTCCTGCGTTCCCGTCCCTGCTCGTGTGTTCCCGGGCTCGGACTGTGTCGTGCTATTCCTTCTTGGCTGCCACCGCAGGCTAGTCGCACCTGTGGAACAACCTGGTGGCACCCCGCCGCAGCAAGCAAGCATCCCGGTTTGCGGTGGGCTCTGGTGAAGACCAGGTGGCATTTAGATTCCATTCCCAGGTGTCGGCTAGTACAGTCTCCCGCGGTAGTCCAGAGGGTCCACAGGACCCTGACACTAAGACCTGGCCAAGGAACTACATCAGTTACTGGCTGAGCTTTCCTGCATTGTTGCCCGGCAGTCTCAAGGAGAACTACTAGGCCAAGTTGTACTCCTGCGGCAGTTCCTGCTGGCGCAGCTCCTTTCTTTGTGGTCTACTCCCTCTGTTGTCCCTGCGGTAGAGAACCTGGTGCAGGACCTCAAATCTATTTGGAACCAGTCCCTTATCTGAGCTACAGACCGCACCAAGACCCAGGCTGATAAAAAATGTCGAGCTCCTACTGTCTTCTCTCCAGGTGGCAAAGTGTGGTTATCCTCCAGATATGTCCAGCTGAAGATACCCAACTACAAACTTCGTCCCCGGTTCCTTGGTCCCTTTGAGGTAATCAAGCACATCAATCAAGTGGCCTACAAGCTCCGCCTTCCTCCATTAATGCGCATCCCAAACTCCTCCATGTCTCCCACCTGAAGCCAGTCGTCTTGAACCGCTTCTCTCAGAAATCTCCTCCTCCTGCTCCTGAGGCTAATTCCCCTTATGTCTATGAAGTTAAGGAGGTCCTGGACATGAAGACCATGAGGGATAAGCAGTTCTTCCTTATAGACTGGAAGGGGTTAGGGCCTGGGGAAAGATCCAAAGAGCCCGAAGAGAACATTTTGGATCGGACTCTCCTCTAGAGGTTTCTTGGGACCAAAAAGAAGAGGGGGAGGCAGAAGGTGGGGGGTACTGTCACGGGTGCCCCCGCGATCGTATTCACATGTGATAAGTCGCTGGCTGTGTTTATTTTTATGGCAGGTCCTGAGCAGGACCCTGCCCAATACATCAAGAGGCAACGGCGAGCTATCAGATATGATATGATAAATATCCCCCATACAACGCATGTACAGAGATCTCAGCCTCAATTCCATTAGAACCGAGCCTCGTTCTTATTCCATTTGCTTGGACAAGTTGAGAGGTGTGCGGCGGAAACAAATGGGGGCACATTTGGTAAGAGCTTTGTGTAGGTATTTAAGAAGCGTCTGCGCCTCTATTGTGTTGCACGTGACCCTTTCGTGGCACAGCTGCGCTAGCCTCCACGCGACATAAGGTGCGTTCCGGAGAGAGCCATAATTTAACTTGCAAATTGTGTTGCACTCCCTAAAGGTGCACCACAAAAAAGTTGATGAACTCTGTCGGGCCATTGTATGGAAACGATATTCTTCACATTGCAGGTGTGCGCGTGTCTCCCGATAGGTTCGGAGATACGCGCCCACATCTGCAAAGTGAAGAATAGAATTAAAACATTAAAAACAGTGAATACAGGACCATTTATTAAGTGCAGAACACATTGAAAGAACACTATTCTTCACATTCCAGATGTTCCGAACATCTCCGAACCTAGCGGGAGATACGCGCGCACATCTGCAAAGTGAAGAATAGTGTTATTTCAATGTGTTCTAACAAGCAAAACATCAGGAAACATCTGTAATATTTTATTAAACACTGTTCTTTTACTGTTCTGTTTTAGCAAAAAAATGCTCGGGTCTCCCATTGACTTCAATGGGGCTCGTTATTCGAGACGAGCACTCGAGCATCTGGAAAAGTTCATCTCGAATAACGAGCACCCGAGCATTTTAGTGCTCGCTCATCTCTAATTATACCCCAATATTTCTCCATCTCTGCTGCAGTGACAGGGGTCCACCTGTGGGGTTAGGCATAAAATGAAGTGGGGTTTTGGGCAATATGCTGTGCAGTGTAGAGATTGGTCTGAAATACAATTAAATTCAATAGCTCCTCATAAAAAAATACTTAAAAAAGTCCACAGCTCTGAGCCCTGCCATGTCAAATTTAATTCCAGGTTGGCCCAAAAAGTCTGGGACCTGAGGGGTATAATTATCTGGAGCTATCCATGTGGGGTCAGTGGAAGACAAAAATATGTGCACCGCGCGAAAAGGCGCTACCAATGCACCTAGCTTGCCCTATGAAGCCCTAATTACCGCTTGGTCTAAGAGTAACGCTCAGCTTCTCTCTCCAGTGATACCAAACCAAAATGGTGCCGCTGGAGGGAAGAGGTAGGAGATAAAAACTCCTACTCGGTCGCGCGCATGGTGCGCCGAGCGCGTACCACCATACGCCGAAGCTGCTTTGTATATAAAGATGACAAAAGTGTTTAAAAGCATTACAGCGGTTTATGAAAATAATGAAGATATGCTCCGGCACCAGCTCACCCTGGTATTTGAAGCTTAGAAGTACTATTTGGAAGTGGTAGATTTCTTTTAATTTTGCATATCAGAGGTATGTAAGGTCGGTGTAAGAGTTTGGATCACCAGATATTCTAGGGAAGTATATAGGGAGTTAATCTCAAGTACTATCTTCATCAGGACAAAAGTGGACCTAACCACGGTCCCGAACAGAGATGTCAGGTGTAACATACACAGCAGAAGGTGGTGCACAGCAGGAAGCAGTATGTCAGGACGGAACAAAGTGTGACGCCCATTGAGATGTGTGTTGTAAACTTTATTGAACAATGCAAGGCGCATCTTACATTGTTCAATAAAGTTTACAAAAAGTTCACGCTAATTGACAATATTTTGGGGGCCCATCATCCATCAATCCCTAGTAAATAGTCTCCAAACAAGTGTTTTCTCGGGGTTGTCCAGTTGCAGTTTTGTGTTTAAGATGGGGCCCACTGGTGTAGGGGTTGGTCAGTCCAACACTAGACAAGGGAGAAACCATTTATATAGCTTTGTAGTTCATCAGTCAGGCATTAGGACCCATCTGTTAAGCAGAGATTTGTATTTAACTCTGATTGCAGGTACCATGGTTAGATATTAGTTGGCGTGGAGTACCTGAAAATAAAATCCTTCATTTGATGTTGTTTTCTTATTGAGTTTTATATGGCAGAAATAGATATCTCTAAGGACAATTTTGCTTACAAAAACAAGTTAGAGACCCCTGTAGTATACATATTGTGCATATTTTTGTATGTACAGTGTCTGTGTGTGTCTTTGTGTAACATTGTATATTCAAAAAAAGTTGCATGGTCAAATGCACATTGTGGCACAATCATAAGGAAACATATTTTTACATTTTTATTGTATTTGAATGGAGAAGCCTCAAAAGGGATTATATCCATCTCCACAGGAGTCACCAGTTGCTCCCACATTCTTGAAAGGAGAGCTGTGCACATGCATGGACATCGCTCCATTCTGCCTAGTTGTGGCATAGGGATCAGGTCCCACATTTATCAGTTACTAAGGACATATCTTATAGACATGCCATAAATACCTGAAATGGAACTTCCCCTTAATCATAACTTTTATATACACAAAATAGTAAACTGTAGAAGAATATGGTTCCATTAATAAAACTGAGTCGTCAGAATTACAAGAATCACAGTCACAAAAAGTGACATAGAAGATGGCATGTTACGTATGTTGCCATTGTCGAAAAATTGACATATTTCCCCTGTGTAGATCTCTGGACACCTGTAGAAAAAGGGAAGAATTTATTTATGTATTACTGAAATGTAAGTAAAGTAGGCGAACGTTAAATAATAATAATAATAATAATAATCTTTATGCATCTTAACACAAATTTTACCCAAAAACGTACCCCCTTTGGGGGTTACAATTTCATGTAACTATGTTAAGTTGGCAAAGTAATTTATGTATTTTGGTGCATCATAGCAATCTCATGAGCTCTAAAGCTGTTCTCTTTGTTTGGAGCCTAGTGATAACTGGCAGGCTGACCCCTGCTATTACGGCTTAGATAAGTTTCCATTTTACTCCATAAATGCCAAAGGCAATCCTGACTTCATTGAAAGTGTAATGGCCCACTGGACAGGCCATTATGAATAAAATAGTTCCAGTTGGCTCCCTGGCTAGCTGATACAGTGCAGCTGTCTCTATTAAGTTAATTCTGAGATTATTACCTATTTCCACTGGGAATTCTGCTTATTTGCTGTCTTATACAACCATTTAGTGTCATCATACAGTATTGCATCTGCCTTGTGCTATGCCTGTGAAGTCTAGGGTTAATAAGTTTCATTCTGTAATATTTTTTGAAACCCAAGGCCAATGATTGGTTGGAGCCGTTGGGAATCCCCAGATCTGGAAGTTTATATATGATTCCTCAGACAGGATTTCTGGGTCTTTCTGTTTATGCTAGACCCGTATATAGTAGCATCTCTCTGTCTCATGAGAGACCAGCAGTTCTGTGTGCCAAATTCCAAAGAGACTGCATCCAAACTGTTGCCCAAGCAGCTGCTATGTTGGACTGTTTCCCATTAAAGAGACTTTGAGTTATTGTTCAAGATCATTGTCTCCACGCATGATCCCTGCCTTGCTGCCGCTAACACCATGGGCCTCCCTTCTACCATCTGCCCGGGGATCTTTTACTGCACATATATATAATGGAACTGCACATCATTCACTGAGACTAAAGTTAGGGTGCTCAATAGGATAACCAATCCATAAATATCATGAAAGAAAACTTGGCACAGCTTTATGAAATGCTATCTTGTTTAAAATGTATATATTAAATAAATCTATAATCAGAATGTTGAATCCAAAACATGTAACATTTCATTCTACACCTTGATCTTCTGTAGAATTCAAGAGCTGACCGTTATGAATGCATGTGGATACGCAGTCACACTGCAAGTGACTAGAAGCATTTTTCACTTGCTGTGGATACCGCTTATTCACATCCACTCATAGCGGTCAGCTCCACTATTTGTCTTCTCCAGATTTCCCTGAAATCCTTGTCTGAAGAAGGTCTAGGTGTAGAACGAAACATTACAGGTTTTGGATTGCCATTTAACGTTCAGATTAAAGGAGTGCCAAGTTTTCTTTCATACTATCACTCCACATATACCTGGAGTACTTCAGGGAATCCCTTCACTACATTTTGTCTTCCTCTTCTTGCATCCCCTCACTGGCCCTGACGGGCATGGATAGGGCCTGTTCTCCTGGACCAAGCCACTTGTGACACAAACCTGGCACCCGGCCACACTGCAAGCCATCCACTCAGGTATCAGGGAATCCAGCTGCCCCAATAATGCGGTCTGGCCCCGATGGGTGGACATTACAGTTGTTCTGTTTCTCTACTGGTCATTAATAGTGTAATTTAAATTTATTCAAAAACCTTAGCTGGTTCCTGATCATAGATTTCAAGTGAAATGAATGAGGGGGAAGGAAATTAAACTAAATAATTCCATACTAGGGATTTTACCTCATGTATATGTAATAGAAAGTTTATGGTTTTGGTGTTTTACCTGCACTTTTCAATTAAGTTTTCTACAATGCAGGTGCCACCATTTAAACATATAGTTTGATAACACGTGGACTGGCTGTATGAACGAAGGGGGGTTGATGTGGTCGCTGGCAAAGGTTGAGACAACTTAAGAGAAGAGATGTCTGTGGAATAAAACAAAAATGTTTTTTTTAAGTATTATTGTTAAATTACATTTCCTATTACAGCTGTATGCTTCCATATATACTGGGCCACATTTATCATTATGTATATGAAATCTATTTGCGCCAAATAACAGTGTCTAAAATTACTTGTGCCACATTTATCAAAAGTATTAATCTTACTTTAAGCACTTTTCCTACTAGACTACTTACCCCAATAGTTCACCAGATGATCGGAATTGTGAAAACAGTCAAACATGGCTGTTCTATGCTGTTTCTATAATTCCTAAAGGTAATTTTTTCAATGTGTTTATTTCAGTGGATTGATGTCAGAAGGTTAACACAAATACATTTCAAACTGATATCTGCATCTGAGGCTCTGTTAGGAACCTCTATCACGGATCCAAGGCTTTGGACACTTGTGGGCCTGTACTTAGGATCTCTAGTTACAGTGGGGTGTCTTCAGGACTTTTTTCTTTACATTTCCTTTATTATTTGCATCCACTAGGTCAGTGATTTTCAACCTTTTTTGAGCCGCGGCACACTTTTTATACTTAGAAAATCCTGGGGCACACCACCAACCAAAATAGCACAAAATGACACTAAAACAGTCATATTATACATATAGTTAATAATATAGATTCTAAATTTATTTTACTCAGTGTGAAACCTGGACCTGTTTCGATAAACACAAAAGGGATATCGTGGCAGGAATGGTGGAAAGACACACACGAAGCTCTTCCTCAACAGTTCTCAGTTTCTCCCTGCGTTTAGTATATGGTGCTGATTATTATGTGGCTCATATACTGCAAAATAAAGGGGTACAATTAGAAGTACTATGGCCATGAGACCAGAGTACAAGTGCCAGCTCATATACTCAGCATATGAGCTGGTACTTGTAGTACTCCAGCCTCATGACTATAGTATTTCTCATTTTACATTTCTCATTGTTATATGCAGTATACTGCTGGAGTACTAAAAGTACCAGCTCATATGCTGAGTATTCTGCCAACAGTTCATATACTCAGGCAAAAGCTCATATAGTCAAAGCTTGCACATGTGTTTTTGTACATGTCTCCTACATTGTAAGAAGCCTTGACTGCGCATCGCTGCACGTTGCCGGGAAACAAAACACAGGGGGCACCATAGTTTGGGGAAATTTCCCCGCGGCACACCCGACCATGTGTCGCGGCACACTAGTGTGCCACGGCACGCAGGTTGAAAATCACTGCACTAGGTGTTCCAGAGTGTCAAAGTGCAGAGGAGTAAAGAGGTTTATATAATACCGCTGTTTTAGTGGTCTATAGGGGTGTGCAGAGAGGGGTGTCACAATGTGTAGCAGTGAAGGCATGGGGTGGGATTTATCACAAAAACATCTCAAAAACTAGTAACAAACCAGACTATGTTGGGGGGAGGGGGGGAGGGGTGTGGAATGTGCCATGCCATGCTCATTAGCTGTATCTTGAGGCAGTTCCTCATGCAGTTTATAGGACCAGACCAAAGCATCAAGGACTGGCCCACTATGTACCAGTGCTTGATAAATTCCTTCCTCAAGGTGTGGTCATGTGGCATTTACATTGAGTTTTGAAACGCGATCCCACAGCTGTGGGGAGGAGATTTGCCTAATTTCATCATTTTACTTATGCAATGTTAATGCTTTATGTTTACACTGCATTGACATTCTGTTACCAGCGTTTACCAAACTGGATGTTAACATTCTTTTAATTAATTGTGTTTACCCTGTGTTATCATTGACAAATGTTAACGCAATGTAATTGGGCAAACCTCCTCTCTGCAGCTGTTGTATTTTTATACATATCATCCTACAATACCATATCATGAGCTGGGTCCATTAATTAACCCCATAGCACAATAAGACGTAACCTTACGTCTTGCTGCGCATGGGGGAGTATGAAGAGGGCTCATGGGTATATTCACCAGTGCTTGCACCAATCGCGGGCTTTAACCCATCTTGGCTCCGATCGTCGCTCCCCGTGACTTCATCGGGGAGCGGCGATCCGTTGCCATGACAGCCTCGGATCACACAAAGATCTGAGGCTATCATAATCTAGGCTATTTATTACAATGTGCGATTTGCACATCGTAATAGAGGGTGTGCAAAATCCCCATATACTGCCATACTGTAGTATGGCAGTATATGATAGTATCAATTAGACAACCTAGGGTTAAAGTACCCTAGGGAGTCTGAAAAATAGTAAAAAAAAAAATGAAAAAAAGTAAAAAAGAAAAAAAATTATATTACAAAAACATAAAAATTCAAATTACCCCCATTCCCTAGAACTGATATAAATATAAATAAACAGTAAAAATCATACACATGTTAGGTATCACCGCGCCCGAAAATATAATATCACCGCGTCAAAATATAATAACCGTTTTTCACTGCGTTTAACCCCGTAACAGAAAATAGCGCCCAAAGTCGCAAATGGCATTTTTTGCCATTTTGAAAAATAGAAAAAATTCTATAAAAAGTGATTAAAAGGTCGTACAGTCCTAAAAATAAAAGCATTGAAAACGTCATCAAAAGTTGCAGAAAATGGTACCACCCACAGCTCTGTACACTAAAATATAAAAAAGTTATTAGCGCAAGAAGATGGCAAAATGAAGAATTTTTTTTCTGTACAGGAGGTTTTAATTTTTGTAAATGTATGAAAACATTTTAAAACCTATACAAATTTGGTATCCCTGTGATCGTACTGACCCAATGAATGAAATAGACCTGTCATTTGGGGCGCACAGTGAAAGCTGTAAAAACCAAGCCCACAAGAAATGGCGCAAATGTGTTTTTTCATCATTTTCACTGCATTTCGAATTTTTTTCCCGGTTCCCAGTACATGGCATGGAATATTGAATACTACCACTACGAAGTGCTATTTGTTACGCAGAAAATAAGCCATCACACAGCTCTTTACATGGAAAATTTAAAAAGTTATAGATTTTTGAATGTGGGAAGTGAAAAATAAAAACGCATAAAACGAAAAAGGGCCTGGTCCTTAAGGGGTTAATTCCTCCAGACCCCCCATATAATTCAACCTTGAGAACTTCAATACCAGAAAACTGCTATACACACAAGAAGTTATACCACATCTTATATCACAATACATTTTTATTAACCATTTCTAAAATCTTTACATATACCGTATATACTCGAGTATAAGCCGAGACCCCTAATTTTACCACCTAAACTGGGAAAACTTATTGACTTGAGTATAAGCCGAGGGTGGGAAATACATTGGTCAAAGACCCCCTCCCCCAGTATATAGCCAGCCAGCCCCCTATAATATACAGCCTGCCCCCTGTAGTATACAGCCTGCCCAGCTTGCCCCCAGTAGTATACAGCTTTCCCCCAGTAGTATACAGCCCGTCCCCAGTAGTATACAGCTTGCCCCCAGTAGTATACAGCCTGCCCCAGTAGTATACAGTTTGCCCCCAGTAGTATACAGCCAGTCCCCAGTAGTATACAGCTTGCCCCCAGTAGTATACAGCTTACCCCCAGTAGTATACAGCCAGTCCCCAGTAGTATACAGCCTGCCCAGAATTTTAAAAAAATAATACCGTATATACTCGAGTATAAGCCGATCCGTGTATAAGCCGAGACCCCTAATTTTACCACCGAAAACTGGGAAAACCTATTGACTCGAGTATAAGCCGAGGGTGTAGTATACAGCCAACCAGCCCCCATGTAGTATACAGCCAGCCCCCAGTAGTATACAGCCTGCCCCCCAGTAGTATACAGCTTGTCCACCAGTAGTATACAGCTTGTCCACCAGTAGTATACAGCTTGTCCCCCAGTAGTGTACAGCCTGCCCCCAGTAGTATACAGCTTGTCTCCTTGCAGTATACAGCTTGCCCCCAGTAGTACACAGCACAGCCCCCAGTAGTACACAGCACAGCCCCCAGTAGTATACAGCTTGTCCCCAGTAGTATACAGCCTGCCCCCATCAGTATACAGTCTGCCCTCAGTAGTATACAGCAGCCCCTATTAGTATACAGATAAAGAAATAAACTTAATACTCACCCTCCGTTGTCCCGATGTTCGTCGTGCCTCACAGTGTGCGACGGCCAGCGCGATCTCTCGGCCAGTGAAGAAGCTGCCGGGAGCCGCAACAGGGATCGGGAGCCACCGGGAGGAACATCGAGTAAACCGGAGGGCGAGTATTAATTTATTTATTTTTATCATTGACTCGTGTATAAGCCGAGGCGAGGTTTTTCAGCACATTTTTTGTGCTGAAAAACTCGGCTTATACACGAGTATATACGGTAAACTTATATATTCACCCTCCGGTGGCCCCGATGTGCAGCGCTGCTCCCCCGATGTCCGCAGGCTCGTCTTCTGGCTTCCCATCTTCTGTCTTCTGTCACATCGTGCTGGGCACCGCCATTGTTCTCTCCCAAGCGCATAGTATGACGCGCTGCTACTGACGTCATACTAGGCGCTGCCCGGGAGAGAACAATGGCGGCGCCCAGCACGATGTGACAGAAGAGGAGCCGGGAAGCCAGAAGACGAGCCACGCGGACATCGGGGGAGCAGCACTGCACATCGGGGCCACCGGAGGGTGAGTATACAAGTTTATTATTTTTAAAGCCCAGTATTGACTCGTGTATAAGCCGAGGAAACGTTTTTCAGCACATTTTTCGGCTTATACACAAGTATACACGGTACACAAGATTAAAAAGGATCAGATTCCAAAATATCAGGAAAAGTGAGTAGACAAACATATGGAAAATACTTAAATGTTTAACTGGTTCACGACCGGTTGGGTCCCGCTACATGGAGAGGGCTCACCGACTTACCGATAACACCCGCGATCGCTGCTCACAGCGATCGCTCAAAAAGAGGATCGCCGCTGATAGCACATTGTAATGAATGAGGAGGAAAATCCCCATATACTGCCATACTGTAGTATGGCAGTATATGATAGGATCAATCAGACAACCTAGGGTTAAAGTACCCTAGGGAGTCTGAAAAATAGTAAAAATAAAAAAAAGTTTTTAAAAAAACTATAAAAAACCTAAAAATTCAAATCACCCCCTTTCCCTAGAACTGACATAAATATAAATAAACAGTAAAAATCATAAACACATTAGGTATCAATGTGTCCAAAAATGCAGATCTATCAAAATATATTAACGGTTTTTCAATGTGTTTAAACCTGTAACGGAAAATAGCGCCCAAAGTCGAAAATGGCACTTTTTTGCCATTTTGAAAAATATAAAAAAAATCTATAAAAAGTGATCAAAAGGTAGTACAGTCCTAAAAATGATATCATTGAAAATATTATCAAATGTCGGAAAAAATGACACCACCCACAGCTCCGTACACCAAAGTATAAAAAAGTTATTAGCGCCAGAAGATGGCAAAATCGAAAAAAAAAAATTTGTACAGGAGGTTTTAATTTTTGTAAATGTATGAAAACATTATAAAACCTATCCAAATTTGTTATCCCCGTGACCGTACCGACCCAGAGAATAAAGTAGACATGTCATTTGGGGCGCACAGTGAAAGCCGTAATATCCAAGCCCACAAGAAAACGGCGCAAATGCGTTTTTTCACCATTTTCACTGAATTTGGAATTTTTTTCCCGCTTCCCAGTACATAGCATGGAATATTCAATACCATAACTATGAAGTGCAATTTGTTACGCAGAAAACAAGCTGTCACACAGCTCTTTATGTGTAAAAGTAAAAAAGTTATAGATTTTTGAAGGTAGAGAGTGAAAAATGGAAATGAAAAACCAGGAAAGGGCCCGGTCCTTAACCGGTTAAAGTATAATATTAGTGCTGGGATATCTTTAGTAAAATACAGGTGTAAATCCAAGCATTGTTCCTATTGCATGCAGCTTAATTTATTTTATTGGTATCACTGCAATATGGCAAAGTGTTGTAGCCATATTACATGCAATATTATGGGACACATTGGGGCTTATTTACTAAGGGTCCCAACTTTTCGGGGATCGCACCGGGGATTGTGTCGCACGCGATCGGATTTTGTCGATCAGCGCCAGCTTTCATGCGACAGAAAACGGGGGAGGCGGGCAATCGGACTATCCGACGGATTTGGACAAACCGCGGGATTTAACATTTAAATTGTGTTGCAAGCCAAGCACATACATGCAACGGGAAGAAGAAGGTGAACTCCGGCGGACCTGATTGGGGAAGCGACAGGTGCAGGATATCAACCGCACGCTGGTAGTGAATCACGGCAGCTGTGCATTCTCGTCGGGGAACGCACCTCGGGGATTGCGCAGGTACTGGTAAGTAAATCTGCCGCATTTACATACATTGCTGCTGGAGTTCACAGAAAGTGCATTGTCCGACGATAATGTACTGTGCTGCGATTCACTAAGATCGTGCGCCTGAAATTCTGGAAGTGTCACTTCCCCGCTCAGGTCTGACAGAGTTCACCATCTTTTTTGTGGTGCATCCAAGTGCCTGGGTTTGTGACACAATTTGAAAATTAAATATGGCGCTCAGTCCAAATCAGTCGGACTGTTTGATGGCATGCCCCCTAAATTGTTTCGCATAGAAGCCAGCGCAGCTGCACCACAAAAGGATTGCATACGCCAAAAACCCAGCACAGACACTTCTTAAATATCTGTGCAAGCCGTATAAGCCCTGAAAAAGGTGAACAGTCCGACAAAAGTGCAGCGTGCGACCATTAGTAAATGAGCCTCTATGTCCTGCATGCAGGGAAACAAATGCTTAGAGCTTACCCATATTAGCTCCGCATACAATGGCTCCCCAACGCATGTTTCGCACATTGCTTTCTCAAGAAGATAACATAGACTCCAGTTGGCAATTACTTATGATTTGTGGCTTCCATATTCTTATGTCATACTCTGATTTAACCTATCACGGACTGCGGCGCATATTGTCAAACAGGAGGTATGGCTTGCCCCACTTCTGGCTATATGGAGCAGCACACGCCTCCACCAATGCCCCACGCATATGAGGAGGACAGTGCATGTGCTTGTATTATATTTTAGACATCTAAGTATTATCCATATGGTTGTCTATACACTTTTTCTGGCTGATTTGGAATCTGATCCTTATTTATCTTGTGTATATGTAATGATTTTAAGAATTATTAATAAAAATGTATTGTGATATAAGATGTGGTATAAGGGGTTAAGGGGTTAAAGTAGCTTTGGCCCTTTAATAAATATTGTTATGGTTTACTTTCTGACAATTTTTTTTTAATTCCGAAAAAAAGTTTCAAAATGCATAAAAAATCCCAGCACGTACACCAGCAGGGGACTGCAGTAATAGTGAGACTTTTTATGGGAATAGGTGGGAATAGTCCTGTGAGACATTTTAGCAGTGAATAGTCCCAAAAAACCTCAATGCCACTTTTTGAAAGCTATTTCATACCAAAAAGCCCGGGAAAACCAATGATAAATAACCCCCATAGTATTTATGACATAATTGTCCACAGCTATTATTCTGGCTTTGCCAGTTTTCTGTCTGACACTAAAAAGAACGTCTTTGGAACTTGCACCTGTATTTTAGAAGTGCCTGCGCCAGTTTTGTGTTGTGGTTTCATAGGTTCCAACAAGACAGAAAAATGTGTTAGTGCTTTGTTGGAGTTTGTGACACATTTAATATAGCAACTTGACAGAATTGTGGTGCACGCTGTGGGGCCTGTGCGTAATGCAGCGCAAGATTCATGAAGAACAAGTGCAAATTTATTTTTGGTGCACCTTTAACATAGGGAGTGCAACAGACTTTGCATGATAAATCTGGCACATGGTCCGACTGAGCACTGAAACCCCCCTAATTTGTGTTGCATGGTGACTAGTGTAGGTGCACCACAAAAGTGTTGCGTGCAACACAATTATGGTGCAGATACTTCTTAAATACCTGTGCAAGCAGTTTGCACCTAAAAGAATGTGCAAAGTCTGGCGCACAGCCCTTAGTAAGTGTGACCCTGTATGTTAAAGAGAGACTGTGCACACTTCCCAATGCACCAGATAACTGAAGACCATATGCCAGTATATAATAATCTGGTGCACCCTGGACATTCGTGAGGCAAACTGCACAGAAAAATGCTAAGGATCCACACATCCAAAAAGGTTATATATATATATATATATATATATATATATATATATATATATATTGATAATTCTCCTAAAACATAGACATTACAGTGTTCAAGTCTTATGACAGATTTAAAATTCACTAGAGTTCGATATTCTTCAATTGGGTTGTTGTTATGCTTGTGGCAAAGCTATGGTGACTGCCCGCAGAATACCAATTCTTACCAGGTGGAATTTGTTCTGGCAACCCGCATCCATGACAGCAATAATCTAGTTTCAGATCTAGTGCAGCAAAGCAACAAGTCTACTAGCACCCTCTTCCTCATTCCCGGGCCATTACAATTATTAGTATCATAGAGCCAAGACAGTAAATGCAGCATCTACTACTGTAATGTAGGTCCTCTGTAATGATTTCTACTCTCTAATACTGGCATAAAAGTAGACAGAAGTTTAGGGCACAAACATCATAATTAAAATCATTAATTATAACCATTAAAATCATTAATAAGGTACAACAGATACTTTGTGACTTACCTTCCATGGATATAGAAATAAAAGCATCACCGCCTTTCAGGAAGTCCCTTCTGTGAAGCCATTCTTCAGCTGTGAAGAGATATTTTCCCAGCCCTCCGGTCATGTTATATTTTGTTGCATTAGCATATGTTTCTTGCCGGCCACTCACTGCTGGATTATCCCAAAATAATTTCCCAGTAGCTGAAAAAAGAGATCATCCACTGTCAGTATTTAAACATTAAAAGTAATTGGAACATAATATTACAGGTCAGTCATTTGGAGATGAACATTAGGTTGAATGCATCTGCCCAATATATACATTTGCTCAATTGAAAGTTATTTTTTTTTTTAAAAAGTACCAGTGTGAAGATAATTCCAATAAATGCTTTCCCTTAGAAATTATATTGTTGTCCTGGGATACGACTACCGAATAGTCGAATCAAATAGTTTTTGTATATGAAATGTCTGAGAGTTACTGCATGTCCCACAACCACCCTGTGTGCTCAATCCAGGTGGTCAGGCAGGACTCAGTTGTGCATGTCTGGCCACCGGTGGAAATGTATGGGGTGGTCGTATCCGAGGACAATTATCTTGTTTCTAAGGGACAATATGGCTGCATTTATGGGAAATTAGCTTCACACAATTGCATGTGTTTTAATAACATGCAATTGAAGACATTTTTATATTTGGCAGATTAATTAAATTAAATGTGGATGCCCTGATGAGAATACCCCTAGAGAAAAAGGCCTAATTCAGATCGTAAAACAATTACCTACAACAATCAGCAAATGAGTGGATGGTGCTTTTGCAAAGAGAAACAAAGTTTTAATTTAGAATTACCGATTAAAACACAGATGACTTACAGGATTCAAAAGATGAAAGAGATAATGTTATAATTGTACTGTGTAGACTTACAATTTCGTGCAGTAGGATCAGTTGTAATACTCTTCATATTTGATGTCCGTTGTTGTGCATTTGGATTTTGATCAATAAACTCTACTGTGACTTGTCGCCAAGGACATGGCCATTGAAGAGTGGCATCATTAGCTCCTGATACCAAATATAGATATACTGCAATGTTGAATGGAAATGTTGGTGTATTATATTTCTGTAAGCTGATTTGGTATGCGTATCCATCTCTGGAGTAGTAGGGAGGACTCCGAATCCCTGTTGTAATCATGTCAATTGTTACGTTTTGGATTTGCCAAATATTTTCAGGGCATTTTGTTTCCGACAAATTAATGTCATCTATAGAAATTCCTCCTGTGGAGATACCGGAGCCTTTTATCCCTTGGAAAACAAATCTAAATTTACTTTTTGCTTGTAGTTGAGAATAATGAATCTTCCAGTAATTAGAAGGTGGACCTGCAAAGTTCAATTAAAAAAATAAATCTCACTTAGAATATTACACATCTACTATAAAAACATAAAATAAAATGCACATTCCATGGTTTTTTCTGCATCTATTCTTCATATGGCGAATCTGAGAATTTATGACCCTTAAATATTTATCTCTTTATACATTCTTCCTTATAGATTGTTGGCATTTTTGTGCAGGTCCCTCAATTCTGTTCTGTGTTTTTGTCTCTTTATGTTCCACATTCTTTTTAAAGAATAATATAAAGTATATTGTAATTATTATTATCATGAATTCCATTTTGGTTTAAGGTTAATGATTATGTGTCAATTTTAATGTAATTTTATAATCTAGCTTTAAATCTCCCCATTCCTGTGTTGGTCTGCATACATATTCATCTAAGCAAAAATGAAATGCAACATCTGGATTAGGGAAGTATACCATATTTTTCCGTAATATACCGAAATATTCTGAATATACCATATTTTTACCAAAAAAAAATCTTGCTAAAAAGTGCCTGTGCAACATCCCCCACCGGGGCCTAGCCTTTCTTCGTTGGCTGGGGACAACCAGGCCCAGAATACTAGAGTGGTTGGCTGGTGCAGCCTTGGGCATGCTATGGCCACGGTCCTTGGTATTGGGAGCAGAGGACTGGTCTACAGCCTGGCAATTAATGTTGAATCCTGAGTACCATCCAAAGGTTCTGATAATATTCATGGCACCAATTAGGGACCTATCCGTATCTCCCAGATATACAAGGAGATCGTCAGCATAAAGAGACTGGTTCCTACCTCTCTCCTCCCCTAAAACCATGCAACGGTAGATCTGAATATGGCCACCAGTGGCTCTATTGTGAACTCCAACAGGAAAGGGAAAAGCGTGCAGCCCTGCCATGTTCCCTTCACCAACTGGAATGCTTCTGAAACCAGGGCATTAACCTATATTCTCGCCCTTGGACTGGTGTATAGCAGCCGAACCCATTCAATTCAATGTTTCATGTTTTAAGATGTCTTTTGAATGGGGTTCTTTTAAACAGATGTACTTTTGTTATGGATTGCTAATTCATTTTGTAATAAAGATTTGATTTATTCCTTGATTGAAGTTTATGTGTGCGCTCTTCTATGGAAGTTTAATAGGAACCCATTCAATATATTGAGGCCTGAATCCCAGTTTCCACAGTACTGCCCATAAAAATTTCCACTCAATGCTGTCAAAGGCTTCGGCAGTGTCATATGAGAACCACCCTGCCAGTCCTCCCACCCCCCTCACCCTGGATGTTTAAGTACAGTCATCTAATGTTGACCGATGTGGATCTATCTGGCATGAATCCAGATTGGTCTGTGTAAATTAGGAAGGTAATGACCCCAAGAAGACGATTTGCTAAGACTTTGGCCAGTCTCTTAATATCCACAAGATGCAATGAAATTGGACGAAGTCATTCCTTGCCTGGTTTTGGCACCAAACCCCCTATTGCCTCTCGCATCGACAGTGGAAGGGTGTTGTGTAACTTTGATGCCAGTGCATCTTCCAACTCCTCCAATGTCAGCGGGGAGTCTATACTCTCTGCGTGTTCCTGTGTTAATCTGGGCATTTCTACATCCTCTAAGTATCCCTGTATATCCGTCGTGCTATATCTGAGCTGAGGTTTATAGAACTCTTTATATATAGTATGAAAAACACCCATTATTTCCTTATCACCCTTAACTATAGAGTTATCCGGAGCCCGCATCTCTCTAACCTGTGTGTGGCCTTTTTGGGTATTAATTATGTTTGCCAATAGATGGTCAACTGCCTCTCCCTGAACAAAGTATTTTTGCTTGAGGAAGAGCCTTTTGTCCTCCGCTACTTCCAATTGGTCTTAGTCCCCACTGAGGGATTTTGCAGAAACTCTCTTTCAGTAGAGAGGACTCTCTGTTGCAAGTGGACAGCCAACTCCTTTGACTTAGTTTTGTGTCTATTGATGTGCTGCCTATATATACCCCTAATATACATCTTCGGGGCATCCTTAGAAAAAAGGACTCCATTTCGTTACAGAACAAATCCCCTTTATCCATTAATTGTATCCAAAAGGGATTCATTGTCCAGCTACCCACTTGGCACGGAACCTCAGCTGGGATAACCATTTTTACCAATACCGCAGAGTGGTCCTATACACTACGAGGCAAACACTCTACATCCAAGATGTACTTATGCATGTGCGGTGACAGCAAGATCTATTCTTGACAGTGTATTTGAGAACTGGAGTAGCACGAGTACTGTCAGGCATCCATATGCGTCACCCACCAATAGTCATACCAGTCAATCTCGTCCAGTATCCTAGTCAGGGCAGTAGGGCCACCAGAGCCCACTTGAGCACCCCTTTTAAATTTATCTTGGCCCGGAGATAGGACCATATTATAGTCTCCCACCATCAAGACCGGTATGTCTGTTCACAAATGTTAATATCTTTGTGATCACCTCACAAGTGAATGGGGGAGGAATATATAGTGCAATCAGTATTTGAGGAAACTTATAAATGGAACAATGCAAACAGACAAACCTTCCCTCAGTATCCACCAAAGAGGAAAAGCATTTAAACTGACATTTTATAGCTGATGGAGGATTTCCAACAAGGAGGAGACTACCAATGAGGAAAATATGGGGGTGGACCAGGCCAACGCAGACATAGCCAGGGCCGTATCTGCCATGAGGCGATATGAAAATCTTGCCTGAGGTGGTGAATGCCCGAGCCCTGAGTTAGGCGTCGAAATTTGGGGCCATAAAGTGGGCGATCTGGGTGGCGATTGCCGCCCGAATCGCCCACATGAAAAATCATTTGCATCTGTCTCTTTAAGAGACAGACGCGAATGAAGTACAGAGCGGTGTCGGCACAGATCCTTCTGTCCGTGCCACTCTATTGCTCTGCAGTACTCAGGCAGCATGCGATGACATCACGCAGCCTGCGTCCCTTTACACGGCACATGGCAGCCGTAGACCCGAATGCGAACCCTGGCGGGGGAGAGTGACAGGAGTCGAGGTGAGTAGATTGCTTTATTTTTTTTATAAAAGGGGGACTGTATAGAATAGAAAAGGGGGGGCTGTATATCTAAGAAAACGGGGGGCAGTATATCTAAGAAAAAGGGGCAGTATATCTAATAAAACGGGGGGCAGTATGTCTAAGAAAAGGGGGGCAGTATATCTAAAAAAAAGGGGGTCAGTTTATCTAAGAAAAGGGGGGCAGTATATCTAATAAAAAGGGGGCAGTATATCTAAGAAAAGGGGAGCTGTATATCTAAGAAAAGGGGGGCTGTATATCTAAGAAATACATATATATCATAGAATACGGGAGCTGCTTATTTTATAATAAGGGGGCTGTATATTATATAATATAGGAGGTGAGCTGGATATTATATAACTGGGGGTGGCTTTTAACCATAATTTAACTACACATTATATAATCAAGGTGGGCTGTATATAATATAACTTGTGGGTGAAGGGTTATATGGGAGGGGGCTGTATCTTATATAAATATAGGAGGTGGCTGTATTTAAAAGGGAGGGTGGTTTATATGGGGTACTGTATATAATTGAAGTGAGTGGGGCATAATTTAAATGAAATTTTGGGGCGGTAAATCTGTATATAGTTAAACGTGGGAAAATCTGGATATAGGGGTCAGATTTTAATTAAACTATAGGAGCTGCATATAATTTAATTAGGGGACAGGAGCTTTTAATATAAATTTTTAAATAAAATGAAGAAGGGATTCTATATCCACTGTGTGTGTGTGGGGGGGGGGGGGTAGAGTGGTGTGTCATGAGAGGTGTACAGTATATGATTTAGGAGGACTTTTATTTCGGTGAATATATACTGTAAGTGACTGTGGTATATTATTGGTGCAGTGCGGAGATGTAGTGCCGGGAGCTGAAGATATCTGCCAGCAAATTGAACAGTCCTGGGCGGGAGAAGATGTAATGATGTCGTCTTCCTGATGGAGCAGATCGTCACCTGTGAGGTACTAGATGTCACTATTGTCTGTGTGACTGACCGGCTAGTGGTACCACGTGTGATGTCACAGAGGGCCAGTTACTAATTTTAAGTAATGTTGTAAGCATTTTTTTTTAACAGGATGTAAATGCTTTTAAAAATGTGGAAATTCAGTGTGCCGAACATATCCTGGAAGCAGGGGAGGTCTAGTGTTGGGGCGGGGGGCGGCATTTTAATTTTCGCCTCAGGCAGCAAAAACCCTAGAATCGGCCCTGGACATAGTAGTAAACGGCAGCAACCTAATTTGAATAGTAAGTCATGTCTGTGAATCACAGATGTGCAGCACATTTAACCCTTAAAGGACTCAGGGTTTGGTCAGTGAAAAACTGACATTTTGCATCAGAGTTCAATCAGTTTTCAGTCAGAGTTTGTTCAGTGTCTCAGTTTTTCACACGCGTTTTCAATGCAATTTCAGTGCAATTTCAATGCGTTTTTCACGCGCAGAAAATGCGCGTGAAATGGACTCAGGACTGTGCTCTATCTTTTCTATAGCAATTGATGCATGAAAAACGCATTGCACTTGCAAGTGTCTCAGAGTGCGATGCGTTTTTGATGCATCTCCATAGACTTGTATGGTGCGTTTTTCACTCGCGTGACTTGCAAAAGTAGAGCATGTCGAGATTTAAACGCGCGTTAAAAAAAACGCGCGTGTGTGCGTGAAAAAAAATGCAAGTCTGAAAAGACCCATTGGTTACAATGGGTCAGACTGCAATGCAAGTTCTGTGCGTCAAAAGCACACGCAGAAAACGTGCATGAAAAACGCAAGTGTGAAAGGGGCCTAATTCAGAAAGTAAATGTTTACAGAGATGTGTGAGAGCTTGTTATCTGTGATGCAAATTGTGCTTTATAGTGGCGCCATTTAGTATTCCATGCAATGTATTGGAAAGCTGGAAAAAAAATTCCAAGTGCAGTGAAATTAAAAAATATATATTTGTGGCGTTTTCTTTTGGGCCCTGTTTTGAAGGGTTTCTTTCTGTGTGTCAAATGACACTTCCCCTTTATTATTTGGGTCTGGTGTAACAGTATATCCTGTTGTGCGAAGGGGTTAATAATGGTATACTTTTATATGTGGTTATTTTTGGTATACATTTATATGTGCAGAATATTTTTATGTGTGCTCCTTATTCATGGTAAATATTTATGTGAGTCATTGGTACTGTGAATGCATATAAATTAATAAAATGTAATTAGAGTATATGAACACAATTATTGCCATGTCTTTGGTCACTGACCTCTGACAAGAATAGACATTGTACAGCTCTTTGAATGACAGCTGTAGCCTGACTCTGCAAGACTTCCCCCTCACTAAAGACTATTTTCATATTTAATTGCACATTGTAGCTCTCTCATCAGCTTCATATAAAGGACATATATGACATCATGTGTTCTCTTATGTCATCAGTCACATGTCTATGTAGATTGTCAGGGGCAGTCCCAGGATTTCACTATATATAATAAAGTTTATTTGAATGCTCTGGGGGGTGGGGTGGATAGAGCACTAAGCAAGATGTGTCACCTGTGTCTGTCTCTACTCCCACCATCTCCCATGGGGGGATGACCATGTTCTTTCTGTATGTCTGTCTGTCTGTCTGTCTCAGTCTGTCACCCACAGATAACTAGGTGTTAGCCATTACAATGACATTACCTATGTGTATGGTATAGTCATTGCAGGAATTTTTTTACATTCATTTCAGGTATATATTTAGATGCGTAGTATTTTCGCAGGACCTTATTTACTGCTGGTAAGCCTTACTGTAAATGATTCCACAGCAATTGGCCTCTTAGATTTCATTCTTATGATTTTTTTTTTAATGGTGGAGGGGCAATTCAATTTTCCCCTCAGGATCGGGACTGAATCTGCAGGGGCTCAGTTTTGCTTGTCTGCCCAGTCCTGGGGCTAAGTGCTTAGTATTGTAAAGTGGCAGACAAAGTGCAATCGTGACACAATTGTGTTGAATGCGCATAATAAACACATACAAAATCAATTCCGAAATTATTTCTCATGCAAACCCTGACAAAAAACTTCCATAGACACAATAATATATCTGCTCCGTGGTTCTCTTTTACCTTACTTACCATTTACAGAATTAACAAATGTAAGTTTGCCTGTGGGGAAATCTTCTGTGTATTCTTTGATCCAGATATTTAGTCGGTCATTCACATTACCATTGTGGTAGTAAAAAAATTCCAGGCACTGAAATTCTCTCACTGGATAGAAGAGTCTGCTCTCAAGTGTAGCATTAACTCCAGTTTGGTCTGTGCTGGTGTTAAAGTACATAAAATAGCCTAAAGGATGTAAAAGATGTGAGATGAGTGTGACATTAAAAAAAATACATTTTATGTTCAATGCAATCTGCTAGGGACACCCCCTAGCCCCAGTGAACACCACCAAAATGCACCACCAAAAAATTGATAGAGGCTAAGCTCTGCTCCATGTAGGAAGAAAGCTGCATGTTTTAATCCAATCTGTATGAAGTTTATATATACTGTTTGCAGTAAATAGAGAATTAATATAGTTAATCAAAATTGATCCTGTTTGTTATTCACTTATTATACTTTTCTAGTACGAATAGTAACATTTTTATGTATTAACATTTTTATTCTGTTCCCTCAAAGAATGGCAGGACCATTATACAAGCTCTTATACCTCTTGTGTCACCCCCTCATCCTCATAGACTGTAAGCTCTTGTGAGCAGGGCCCTCACTCCTATTGTCCCATATGACTGTTTATACTCTGTAATGTATTATTTTATTTGTAAACGTCCCCTATGATTTGTAAAGCGCTACAGAATATGATGGCACTATATAAATAAAGATTATTATTATGACATATATTACCATTGCTTTTTCCCATGTATGTATGGTCAGTCTGTGGTCCTCCTGGTACACTGGAAACATACTGCCAATCTGTACTGTCATTCGCACTCTGAAGCATGGCACATATGTCATCAGATTCAAAGGTACAGGAATCCAGGAATGTTAAAGAAGAAGCTGTACGATGGACAATATAATGAAACATTACAATAAAAATACATAATAAATAAATTACTCACTTTCCAGTATGATCTATAGAATATGAACTGATTCACAAGTAGCATATTACAGCATGATACATCATACACCCAATGAACCCCAGTCTGACACCCGCTGTGTGAGTGGTTACAAAGAAGCTAAACACGTTTCGTATGTTTGGATCCCCACAAACATATCATTTCTCCAGTGCTATATTTCCGTGCTGTATGAATTCGAATTTGGGTGGTTCTACAACCTTATGTAACGTATCCGTATAAAATACGGTGGGGGCTGGAAATGATGGATGGCTGACACAATGCACGTCTCACTGGTTCTACAAACTGTATGTATATACGGCAGCATTTGGTGCACAGCCGTATGCAGCACATATGCAACCCGCATTTTACACATTTCCAAAGACTTCTATGGGGCATATGGAATGGAAATACATGAGGAAATAGGACATGATCTATGTTATTATATGGCTTGCTTATTGTATGGTGGACATTACAGACATGTAATTGAATGGACTTATTGTCCATATACTGGTATATACACCCGTTTTCATACGTTCGTGTGAATGCAATCTAAGAGCTATAAAAAAGTAATCTGAATTTCTACTTACAGCAATTGTAGAGTCGATTCAATTTTAAAGCATCATTGGCACTTAAATCCATTTGTTTTCCAATGATGTTATTGAACACATTATTTTTAGTTTGAAGTGTTGCATTACCAGTAGAAAACGCTGTCCTGCCATAATGCATGACTGATGTATAGTCATACGGAACATCTAGGAACGAGGTCTGTTTATCACTATATGAGAGAAAGTTGGAACTGAGACCTTCAAAACAAACAAAAGAATGGCTGTAAATGCTGAATACTGCATTTCCCTAAATGGTTCTATTGTCATATATGGCTGATGAGTAACATAACTTCTCTTTCTAACTAATATGTGTAAAATGAGCTTCATACATAGGAACAAAGTATGGAGGGCAAAGAGGCTGCAGTTTATCTGATTTGTGTTGCTTGCCACCACAGCCTCATAAGAAACCAACTTTTCGAATGGCATATGGTAGACTGGGGGAGTTATTACATTAGGTCCCACAAGCTTCCAGTTTTCTCATTGTTTTAGTACAAGTCATTAACATAAATATATACATTAACATAATATATCTTAGAGAAAAGTTCTTCTTTCTCCAGAAATTGTCTCTGGGGACAATTATCCCAACTTTTCCTAACTCATTCATTACTAACTGATTTTCACTCTAAAATAAGTGCTGAATTCTGTCTTGCAGGCCAGACAGACAGAAGCTCATGTTGGTGTCAGATTACAACTTTATGGGGATGGGAGATAAAGGAGTGCAACATCCCCAACAGGGCCTAACAATATATGGGGGCAGATGTGAACCAGGAGAAGAGTGGTTGGCTTGATTGCAACACAGCTGTGGATGTTACAGTAGCATAGTCCTGGTGTAGGCCTCTTCTACACCCATCAGGATCAGCAGGGTGAAGAAAGAAGGGGAGGGCACATGGTAACAAGGTTCTCCCTGGGGCAGTCCCAGTGTGTGTAATGGTACAGAGACTCGCACGTTGAACAAAGATGGTGAAAAATATTTAACTCACATGCTGTCCATTTTCTGATCCTCCTTGAGATTGTTCTACTCCTTCATTGGAGTCCAGCTGTGTTTAGTTAAACTGAGCGGACTTGATTGGGAATAGCATACACCTGTCTATATAAAACACTGCCACATTGTAACAGATAATCAGACACTATACAGCCTCAGGGCTGACAAAAACCTTAGGCTGTCAAAGCAAAAGATCGCCCCTTGCCGATGATGTCACAAGGAGCGACAGTCAAAGCCAAGGTGGTGGCGCCTGCATGTCACCGGCTTTTCACTGCTGTCGACAGCTTTGCCGGTCGCCGATCGTGGAAGTTAACAATGGATGTTTGCTGCAAAATGCAGCAAACACTCACAGTGTATGGAGATGGCTCAATATGTGAGCCCTCTCCGAACACCATCAATTAAAGTTGACTTTAGAAGGAAGGATGATTACAGAACGAAATGCCTGAACAAACACCCTCTCTAGTCATTAAATGGAAACCTAGTATTAACATAGGATATTTAAGCATGAAGATAAGAAGGAGGATGGCTCTTTAAGGAAGCACTAGAAAAAACAGTAGAGACCCTAACTGCAATGAAATTTTTGCTTCTGGATTTCGTATAGGAAGCACTATGCCTTGGTGATATTAGAGAACTTTTAAATTATTATTTTAGATTATTTTAGTATACATATACACTATATTTAAAAAACATTTTATATTTAGAGTATTGCCGTTTTTAAAGGCTTACCATACTCAATATTTTCCCAAAAGATGGTCACATAATCATCCCTGTCAGATCGTGACTGCTCGTGATAGAACCCCAGTGCATGGAGGAATTCATGTTGAACGATTTCTACTGTATCGCAACCATAGCCAATAGAAAGCTGCTGTTTTCCATTCTGCATTCCAATAAATGAATAACACCTAAAGAAAGATATATCAAATATATAGTAACACATGAATATTGATTATTACGCATGTGATTTAATGGATTCCTTCATGTGGAAAATAATCGCAAATCACCACAAAAAAATTATTTCTTAGTTGTACTGTTACTTAATGAGAAGAAGGAGCTTTAAAACAGATTATATTCTTACTTTATGTAGCATAGGATATGTGACCACATCAGTGATACCACCAACAAGAACACGTAGAACAATAGTGACCACACACTTTTTGAGCGGTGGTGCTTAATGTAGGATTCTCAATCCACATTCAATCCACAGTCACCAGACCTTAACCCAATCAGCATGGTTTGGGATCAGCTAGACCACAGAGTGTGGCAAAAGAGCCAACAAGTGCTAAGCATCTCTGGGAACCATTTCAGGTGACTACCTCTTGAAGCTTATCAAGAGAATGGCAAGTGTGTGCAAAGCAGTAATCAAAGCTAAATGTGGCTACTTTGAAGAGCCTAGAGTATAAGACACTTTTTGTTGAGTATATAACTCCACATGTGTAATTCATAGTTTTGAAGCCCTCAGTGGGAATCTACAATTTATATAGTCATGAAAATACAGAAAACTCTTTGAGAAGGTGTTTCCAAACTTTTGGTCTGTACTGTATGTTCTTTAAAAATGTTTATAAATTAAAAAAGGATTCATAAATCCATAAATGCTTTACTTACCCACCACCAAGAAATACAGATACATAGTTTTTTTCACCATTCCAGGGTTTAAAGTCAATACAACTCTTCAGTCGGTAGCGCTCAAACGCTTTAAGAATTACACCCTTTGCATTAATGTCTTAAAAAGATAAAAAAGATTAAACATGAATTGTATGTAAAGTACATGGAGGGGGCAATGGGCCAATTATTTATTCAAATAAATCAATGACAGAGATTTACTGTTAATCGAATCATTCTAGTTTTTTCACATGTTCCCCAAAGAGGACTAATCCCACACAAAAAACAACTGGTAAGGCAGATTTTAGTTAGCATGTTATTAAAGGTGCAGGTCCTTGGCCAAATCCAACATACACCTTGTAGAGGATCCTGCTTCTGGATCCTTAGAGTGTAGAGGTTTCAGTACAGGTGTTGTGCCTGCAAAGATTCGATACAAATGACCTATCATGTAGATAGGTCATCAGTATCAATGATTGATCAGGGACAGTAAAACCCCCTTACAGGGGTTGTACCACAAATGACAGTTATCCATAGATGCATAAATACTTTTCGAGAGCCATCTTAATTTAGACTTTATATTAGCTTAACACTATGCTCCACGCACACAAATGTAGCTGACTCTTGTTCATCCTTAGATTCAGCCTTCATGCACATAAACATATTTATCACATTTGTGCTAGATGCTGTTTTCACGCTGTTTTAGCCTGAGAGAAAAAATTAGGGCATTTCCTATTTATTGCCACATTTGTGACCCTGTCCTCTTAGAAATCTACGGGAACATAAAAAATACCGTATCCACAAAAACGGGTGACATACAGAACTTTTTTCAGACATACAGCTCAGAAAATGAAAGCATACTGAAGATGTGACCACAAAAAAAGAGTTCTGAGGTTTGTGGCCACAGCAAAAAATATTAGTGTGCAGTTGGCCTCAGACTGAGGTGAATTTGTTTGTAAAGAGTAGTCCTACAGTCTGATCTACGAAAAAAATGCATCATGTGGACTACAGTCCACCCACTTAAACTATGCTTGGGTCCAGAAAGCCTAATTCTGATTAAAAACACATAATTACTTTTAAATATTACAGATTTACAATACTCTAATTTGGGTGTGAAAATGTACTCAAGAGTTGATCAAGCACAACATGGTCAATGAGATACAAATGTGATATGATTAAAATACAAATGTAGAGTAAGTGTGTAATAATCATGAGAAGGAAGAATATGGCTTTACTATATAATGGTCTCTGTGTTAGCTGGTCATAAAGGAAGTGTCCTAGGAATGTTACCATATATGGTTACGAACAGGGCCAAAAGATGAATTTGAAGCACAATGTAACTCTATAGGAGTGTAGTCTTTAAAAGTGACTCTGTCCAAGGGGGGTGGGACTTTTAGCATTTTACATACACACCAAGCTCTCACTCACAGGTCAACATATGGAGGAAATTTAAGGACACAAGATGTGGATGAAGAGATGGAAGAAGAAAGACCAACAGAAGATGATGAAACCTTCACCAGAACATCATTCAAGGACTGACTGACTGTAACACATGACTAATAATCTGCACAAGCATTCTGTATTTTGCAACCTGGAAGACGACAATAAACGTAACTTTTTTTTAATAATTACTGAATTCACCTAAGTAAGGTATTTTTGGAAGAACATACTAAAGGACACAGAAATTAATATTCAATACGATATTTCTAACATTTACTATTATTAATATAATAATTATTCAAGTCATTATTATATTTATAATTATATTATTATTATTATTTCACAACTAATTATAATATAAGGTATTCTTATAATCTACTTACCAAGGCTGTCTTCTAAGTAGTATGGGACTACTAGTGGCCATCTATATTGTGAACCAATAATTGTGTTTCTCTCTTTCTAGGGTAACAAAAATAGCAATTATTGCAAAATACTCTTAATTCTAATCTTAATTAAAAAAAAAGAGCTGAATCTAAAATGGTGCAGTAAATAAAAAGATGCAGGTGCAACCTGTATTTGCCTCTATCTTTGGAGACCATGGCCAACATTTATGTCTGATAACGTACAAACTTCTTGCACATGTTTTTATATAGTGTTTTGTGTTGCCGCTGCACTGTGTACGACAAGAAGGTGGCGTGCTTTGTCCTACCGCGCGCCACAATTCTGTCTGCAGCACAATTCTGCAGCATAAACAAAGTACACCAAAAAAAAAAAAGTGTATTCTGCCAGAGCAATGCAGGGGGCCCCAGGTTTATAAAGAAGGAGTGTCTGGCGCCCTCTGCACAATACACAGGTACATAGTACAGGCACATAGTACAGTTTGCACTATTTTTGATAAATCTGAGCCCATGTCTTCTTTTTGGCCTGGTAAAAGTTTTTTGCCTTTGCCTCTCAGGATTCCTGAAGTCACAGCATTTTTATTTTTTATGTGCCTTGTGCAAGAGCCTGTTTTTTTCCTTTAGTACTATATTGCAGTTTATACATTGTATGTCTGTTTACAATCTATGTTTATACACTGTATTGATAACATAAAAGTACAATTACACATACTGAGATTTTTTACAGTTCTTCTGTAGAAGTAGAAAAATATGAAACCGATATAACAAAACAACTTGTTCTGATAAAACAAGCTTGTACATAGCTTTATTGCTGGAAAAATCTAAATGTTAAAGGTCTTAGGAGACAATTACCTCTTTGCTTTTTTAACCCCTTCAGGACATAACGAGTTTTGAACTTTTGAACACTTTAACTTACCAAAATGATTTTTTTGATTGTTTGTTCATTAAACATTGTACTTCATGTTGGTGGTAAATTTTGGTTGTTATGTTTTGCGGTTATTTATTAAAAAAAAAATTGGCTAATTTATTTGAGAAATGTATCAATTTCAAAAAACTCTGACCGCAGGTGTTACATTGGGGTATCAGCTGTTAGTTACAGCTGATACCCTATGTATACTGATGATGTGCCAGCTCTTATTACAAGCTGAACCAGCATCTGCTCAACAGTAAATATATCCGTGCATACAGTGTCAATTGCTAGAGCTCAGTGGCGGATATATGCGCGCTGATCGGCAAGAGGTTAGGAAAGTGATTTTATTATCCAAAGCTTAAAAAAATGAAATAAATGTAATTATATATTCGGTATAACTATAACTTAGCACAGAGAATAAAGATATCTTGTTATTTATCAATTAACAACCAATAACAGTATCTCAGCTTTTTTTCATTTCTCCCCAGAAAGAGTTAAACAATAAGTTCCCTAAGTCATCATTATTAAATAAAAAAAGGCATTGTTCATGTAGTGCAACAAAGGAAGATTATGAAAAAGGAAGTCATAGTTTAAACAATTTATACTTACAGGTCAGGCTTTACAACTTAATATAAGAACATGTTTTCATTAGGTATTAAATGCCAGGTTCCCAGAGAAAAACTTTTTTTAAAATATACTAATTAGCACCGGGCACTCCTGTATATGTTGCACGGGCTGCCTGTCACTAATTCATCTCATAATTATGCATGCCTCCTTTCATTTAGAGCCACTCCCTCCCACCTCTCTGCATGAGAGCTGGTGAAGTCTCGCGCATGCGCTGTTTTCATCCCTATAAGGCAGCCACATCTGCCGGTTTACTTTTGCAAGAGTTCCCAAGACGTCAGTGGTGGGGGGAGTCGGTGTAAAAGAAAGCACAGAGGTATGCATAATTATGAGATGAAGGAGCGCCGGGCAGCCCATGCTAGACTGGACCGTTGCACCCACTGCTCATTAGCATATTTTAAAAAGTGGTTTTCTTCGGGATCCTGGCATTTAAAGCCTAATAAAAACATGTTCCGCTATATAGTTATGCCTGACCGGTAATTATATATAGTATAAATCATGTCTACCTAAGTGGTAGTTTTCCTTTAAGGCCCAAAACAGTCTGATCACTAAGGAGATAATAAGTCATACGATAAACCTGTGACCTACAAGGTCAATGACTTCAATGGACTATGGACTGTTGCACAGTACTTTCTGCTTATTGTTCAAATAAAGTTAAACCAATTTGAGGTAACCACCTAAAATTGCTCTTAGAAATGATTTTCTAAGGAGATGGTATTGTAAAAGATATGAATATTATATAATGGAAACTGCAGCAAAAAAAGGGAAAAAAATAAAATAATAATGTTTAAAATATAAATGTAAATAAAGAACACTTACTGAATCATGTATAATGTCTCCTTCAAATAAATCCAAGCCAGAGGCTAAAACAAAACCAGAAGAGCATGTAAATAAAGACGTGTTAACCTACCTACCTACCTCCAACTTTTTTTAGATTGAAATGTCAACAAGGGGTGTAAGCTCCAAAGGCATCCAAAGCAAAATCTGTATCAGGTCCACAAACTAGAATGTCTGATTTATATTATTGGTTTCTTTTTGGGAGGGGTCACCATAAGGCTTCTGTGTCCAGGTTTAACCATATTCTCTGCTCCCCATCTATTGATGCTGCTGTTGTCTGTTTTACATACCTAGATTTATGCCAGGAATGTCCGTGTGGTCCGGAAGAAGACTTCCATTTTCTTCTAAAGGAAACATAAAAAACAAAAATATTACAGGTTGCTTTAAATATACCTCCTGCTGTATACAGTATGAAGATTGCAAAAGTAGTATTTCAGGGACCCTAAAAATGCCTGTCATATGCACTCATTTTCCTTACCATGTCAGCCATCTTACTGCATCTCCAAGGTCACTGCCAAGACTATGCAGAGTGCAGTTGAACAAAGACACAAAAAGACTAAATTAAGCCTCTAGATTCTGAGTTGTATATAATTCTCATTTAAGCTAAATTTACACGGCGAGCACATGTCGGCGCCGGGGAGAGGAGAAGGGGGGTGAGCGCTGCTCACCCCTGTCTCTCTCCATAGAGAAACATGGGACTCAGTGGTCAGGTTTCGTTATGTGTATGGGTAATATTTGGGATTTGGATGTGTTCATTTTATAGTAGGATATATGAGTGTACTCTGATATTGTTTCATATAATGCGGGTAGGGAGTCAGCAGGCTTGCTTAATGTTAATATGATATCGTCAGCAAAGAGAGCGATTTTAAATTCTTTTGGTCCTATTTATAGATGAGCGAGCACTAAAATGCTCGGGTGCTCGTTATTCGAGACGAACTTTTCCCGATGCTCGAGTGCTCGTCTCGAATAACGAACCCCATTAAAGTCAAATGGAGACTCGAGCATTTTTCAAGGGGACCAAGGGTCTGCACAGGGAAGCTTGGCCAAACACCTGAAAACCTCAGAAAATGATGGAAACACCACGGAAATGGACAGGAAACAGCAGGGGCAGCATGCATGGATGCCTCTGAGGCTGTGTAATCGCACCATTATGCCAAAATTATGGGCAACAGCATGGCGATGACAGAGTGACCGAATGAGGCTAGATAGCATCTAAAACATCCAATAATTGACCCTGACACTATAGAAGACGGCATGCAGAGGCAGCGGCAGCAGTGGCAGGCTAGAGAGTGGCATGGCGACATACCCCAAATGGACTCAGGCTTCAAACCAATGGGTGGCAGAGAAAAACCAAAGGAGGTGAGCAAGAAGCGCTGAAATGATTTCCTATGTGAACAAAAGGTTGACGGTATATTTAGTCGATAACACAGCATGGTGGCGACATAGTGACCAAGTTCCATAACGTATCTGGTGAAAAACCCGAAAAATTAGCCTGACACAGCTCGTTTGATAAGGGGACGACATGTGGAGGCAGCCATGGAGACGACTTCCATGATTAAGAGTGACAGTATGGGGCATCCATATTGCGCTGCTATGATTGAAACTTCAGGTCTCCAGCATGGCGGCGACAGATGGGCCAAGTTCCACTATGTATCTGGTGAAACACCTGAAAATTCTGCCTGACACAGCTCGTTTGATAAGGGGATGATGTGCTGTATATCCTCTCGCGCTCCAGCGTCTGGGGTATAGACAGTTGAAAGTTGCGCATGGAGACATTGGTGGACGCTGTGGAGGATCGTGGAGGCGAAATGGACAGGAAACAGCAGGGGCAGTATGCATGGATGCCTATGAGGCTGCCTAATCTTGGGATGGAGCTGGCGGTCCGCTGCCAGACGAGCTTTCGCCTGTCCAAGCCCCTGTCAGCTCCTCCCCACCCAAAATGGGCCTGGGGGCCAGAAGCGTTTACTTTGAAAAAATTATAATTTTCAAAGGAGGCGGGGGCTACAAACAGCACTTCTAAGAACCTTTTGTATGAGATCAAGTGTAGTACTGTTCTTATAAGTTTTGGTTATGGCAGGTGAGGGGAATGTAAACAGATGCGCAAGAAGCAATGAAATAATATCGGTAAATGATAAAAGTTTGCCAGTATATTATGTGGATAACACAGCAGGGTGGCGACAAAGTTAACAAGTTTGATGTGGAAGCCATGAAAACAACCCAAAATTCTGCCTGACACAGCTCGTTTGCTAAGGGGACGATGTATGGAGGCAGCTATATGGACGACTTTGGGAGGCAGCTATGGAGATGATGTGTGGAGGTAGCAATGGAGACAACGTGTGGAGACAGCTATAAAGACGACGTGTGGAGGCTGCTATGGAGACAATTTAATTTGGATAGTGCCTGTATGTGGCAGTCCAAAAAAGTTTTCAAACCAGAGGAGCAGGTAGGTGGTCCTCCAGAAAAATTAAATACATAGAGTACTAAAGCTAGAGCCAGTTTCCTCTGCTTTAGTGTACAAAGAGGAGGAGAAGGAGGAAAATGAGGAGGAGTAGTGCATACATTATTCAGGATGAGCTTCTTTCACCTGGTGGAGAATGGAAATCCTGAGAATCCAGGCTTTATTCAACTTGATAAGCGTCAGCCTGGTGTGTACGCTTATCGGTGATGATGCCACCAGCTGCACTGAAAACCCGCTCAGACAACACGCTAGCGGCAGGGCAGGCAAGAACCTCCAAGGCATACAGCGCCAGTTCGTGCCACATGTCCAGCTTTGAAACCCAGTAGTTGTAGGGAGCTGTGTGATCATTTAGGACGATGGTATGGTCAGCTACGTACTCCCTCACCATCTTTCTGTAAAGATCAGCCCTACTCTGCCGAGACTGGGGACAGGTGACAATGTCTTGCTGGGGTGACATAAAACTGGCAAAGGCCTTGTAAAGCGTACCCCTGCCAGTGCTGGACAAGCTGCCTGCTCGCCTACTCTCCCTCGCTACTTGTCCCGCAGAAGTACGCCCTCTGCCGCTAGCGCTGTCAGAAGGGAAATACTGTTTCAGCTTGTGCGACAAGGCCTGCTGGTATTCATGCATTCTTACACTCCTTTCCTCTCCAGGGATGAGAGTGGAAAGATTTTGCTTGTACCGTGGGTCCAGGAGAGTGAATACCCAGTAATCGGTGCTGGAATAAATTCTTTGAACGCGAGGGTCACGGGATAGGCAGCCTAGCATGAAATCTGCCATATGCGCCAGAGTCCCAACTCGCAAGAATTCACTCCCCTCACTGTCCTGACTGTCCATTTCCTCCTCCTCCAACTCCTCCAACTCCTCTTCTTCTGCCCATACACGCTGAACAGTGAAGGACTGAGCAATGGTCCCCTCTTCTGTCTCGCCAACATTCTCCTCCTCTTCCTCCTAATCCTCCTCCACCTCCTCCGATATGCGCTGAGAAACAGACCTGAGGGTGCTTTGGCTATCAACAAGGGAATCTTCTTCCCCCGTCTCTTGTGACGAGCACAAAGCTTCTGACTTCATGCTGACCAGAGAGTTTTTCAACAGGCCAAGCAGCGGGATGGTGAGGCTGATGATGGCGGCATCGTCACTGACCATCTGTGTTGACTCCTCAAAGTTACTCAGCACCTGACAGATATCAGACATCCACTTCCACTCCTCATTGTAGACTTGAGGAAGCTGACTGACCTGACTACCAGTTCTGGTGGAAGTTGACATCTGGCAGTCTACAATCTCTCTGTGCTGCTGGTAAACTCTGGATAACATGGTTAATGTTGAATTCCACCTCGTGGGCACGTCGCGCAACAGTCGGTGAGCGGGCAGTTGGAGGCGGCGCTGCGCTGCCCTGAGAGTGGCAGCATCTGTGCTGGATTTCCTGAAATGCGCACAGATGCGGCGCACCTTGTGAGCAAATCAGACAGATTGGGGTATGTCTTGAGGAACCGCTGAACTATGAGATTTAACACATGGGCCTGTCATGGCACATGTGTCAGTCTGCCGAGTTGCCAAGCCGCCACCAGGTTACGGCCGTTGTCACACACAACCATGCCTGGCTTCAGGTTCAGCCGTGCCAGCCACAGATCAGTCTACACCGTGATGCCCTTTAATAGCACTTGGGTTGGTGTGCCTTTTATCGCCTAGGCTCAGCATTTTGAGCACCGCCTGCTGTCGTGCCTAGAGCTACCGACTGATGGCGCCATGCCCACAGATGGTAATTCGGAGGAGGAGGAGGCATAGTAGGCCTGAGAGACCTGGACCAAGGTAGGCCCCGCAATCCTTGGCGTCGGCAGTATATGACCAGCCCCAGGGTCAGAATCGGTCCCAGCCTCCACCAAGTTAACCCAATGTGCCGTCAGCGATATACAGTGACCCTACCCGGCAGCACTCGTCCACGTGTCCATGATCAGGTGGACCTTGTCAGAAACGGCGTTGATCAGGGAACGGATAATGTTGTCTGACACGTGCTGGTGCAGGGCTGGGACGGCACATCGGGAAAAGTAGTGGCGGCTGGGGACCGAATACCGAGGGGCGGCCGCCGCCATGAGGTTGCGAAAGGCCTCAGTCTCTACCAGCCTATAGGGCAGTATCTCCAGGCTAAGTAGTTTGGAGATGTGGACGTTGAGGGCTTGGGTGTGTGGGTGGGTTGCACTGTACTTCCTCTTGCGCTCCAGCGTCTGGGGTATGGAGGGCTGAACGCTGCGCATGGAGACATTGGTGGATGCTGTGGAGGATCGTGGGGGCGAAGGTGTGGTTTTCGCACGGGAGGTGTTTGGGCCGGGGTCCTGGGCAGGGGGTTGACTAGCAGAGGCAGCAGATGACACAGGGGAAGGATGCCCGGCCGGAGGTGAACGGGGAAGTGTGCCCGGCCGGAGGTGAACGGCCTTGGTTCCATTGAGTGGGGTGTTTAGCATTCATATGCCTGCGCATACCGGTGGTGGTTAAGCTAGTAGTGGTGGAACCCCTGCTGATCCTGGTTTGGCACAGGTTGCACACCACAGTCCGTCGGTCATCCGGTGTTTCTCTAAAGAACCTCCAGACTTCCGAAAATCTAGCCCTTGCCACGGGAGCTTGACTACGTGAAACATTTGGCGCTGATGCACCAGCTCTGGCCCTGCCTCTCCGTCTCGCCCCACCACTGCCTCTTCCAACCTGTTCTCGTCGAGGTCTCGCCTCCGTCTCAGAAGCCCTGTGTTCACCCGGCCTATCAACCCAGCTTGGGTCTGTCACCTCATCATCCTCCGATCCCTCAGTCTGCTCCCCCCTCGGACTTCCTGCCCTACGGGCTGTCATGGTCTGTGCGACGCCGGCCCGTGCGGAGCTGTCACCGCGGCCGGACTGGGAGCAGCGTCGGGGCATCGGAGAGGTGAGTTTAATTTGTTTTTATTTTTATGTACTGGGCTGGCGCTGTATCCCGGGGGCAGGGGCTGTATCCCGGGGGCAGGGGCTGTATCCCGGGGGCAGGGGCTGTATCCCGGGGGCAGGGGCTGTATCCCAGGGGCAGGGGCTGTACACTGGGGCTATGGGCTGGCAGGCTGTATTCTGGGGCTATGAGCTGGAAGGCTGTATACTGGGGCTATGGGCTGGCAGGCTGTATACTGAGGCTATGGGCTGTATACTGAGGCTATGGGCTGTATTCTGGGGCTAAGGGCTGTATACTGGGGCTACGGGCTGTATACTGGGGCTACGGGCTGTATACTGGGGCTAAGGGCTGTATACTGGGGCTACGGGCTGTATACTGGGGCTACGGGCTGTATACTGGGGCTACGGGCTGTATACTGGGGCTACGGGCTGTATACTGGGCCTACGGGCTGTATTCTGGGACTACGGGCTGCGAGCTGGCAGGGTGTATGCCGGGGCTGCGTGCTGGCTGGCTGTATGCCGGGGCTGCGGGCTGGCAGGCTATATACCGGGGCTGTGGGCTTTCTGGCTGTATACCGGGGCTGTGGGCTTTCTGGCTGTATACCGGGGCTGTGGGCTTTCTGGCTGTATACCGGGGCTGTGGGCTTTCTGGCTGTATACCGGGGCTGTGGGCTTTCTGGCTGTACACTGGGGCAGTGGCTGTATACTGGGCGGATACATATATATATATACTACAGTGGGCTGGATGTATACTGGCGTGGCACGCTGACTGTATACTGGGGGTGCTGGCTACTAGTAATAGTAGCTATATTCCTGTGCATAGGGGCAGGATTATAGGAGTTATATTCTTGTACATAGGGGGCAGTATTATAGTAGTTATATTCTTGTACATAGGGGCAGTATTATAGTAGATATATTCCTGTACATAGGGGGCAGGATTATAGTAGTTATATTCTTGTACATAGGGGGCAGTATTATAGTAGTTATATTCCTGTACATAGGGGCAGTATTATAGTAGATATATTCATGTACACAGGGGGCAGTATTATAGTAGATATATTCCTGTACACAGGGGGCAGTATTATAGTAGTTATATTCCTGTACATAGGGGGCAGAATTATAGGAGTTATATTCTTGTACATAGGGGGCAGTATTATAGTAGTTATATTCTTGTACATAGGGGGCAGTACTACAATATATTTTACTTAGGGGCAGTAGTATTATAGTAGTTACATTCTTGTTTATTGGAGAAGGTATTTTAGTATGTTTTAGTATCTATTAACAGTTTGTATGGAGTTTAGTAACTCCACCCACATCACAAGGCCACGCCTACTTGTTTTGACCCCGCCCACAGAATGGGGCCACTTTTACAGTTTTTTCCAGGGCCACTTTAAATTCCCAGTCTGCCCCTGGTTTCAGCTAATTATCTGGAGGAGCTGTTCTCACATGTGGCTGATCAGCTCAGCAGCCAGGCCACGCCCCAGCACACCCTTATTTCTTTCAGCAGCGAGGGGGTTAGTTGAAGATTGGTGGGGATCTCATTGATGACACCAACACCAATAACGAGAAACAGGGTCCCTATTACCCCATTAGGGAGACAACAGCAGTTTTTCAGACACATATTACTTCCTTTTCACTTCTGAAAGTCCCAAAGCCAAGTGAAGTGCAGCACAAAGCAGTCTTGAGCAGTTCCATTGTGTTCCATGTCCTACACAAACACTGCACTATTCACATGATGGTACAAGAGATCCTAATCTACAACTTAACCTCTGTCTGGTGGAAACATTACCTGTAACTTTACACATCAGCTTCAGAGTCACTGTAGTAACAAGTGTGTATGGATGATATAACAAAAATGTAAAAAACTTACCATAAATTTGTTGAAAAGGCTGAAATAAAAACATATATGCATTATTATAGCAAACTTAGAATATACATGTAATCTATCAAGGACTCCTCTGTATCATGATGTGTTAATAATGGAAGTTACCACGCATTGCTAGATTTGTCATACATTGACCTTCTGGACCCAAATGACATGGTTAGCATGGTTTTATACATGGATTTTTCTTAGGACTTTCAATTGTTTGTGTCACAATTCACTTAGAATAAAATCCAAAAATACACAATGCTTATTAAATTTTATGTATACAGGCGGTCCCCTACTTAAGAACACCCAACTTACAGACAACACCCAGTTACAAACGGACCCCTGGATATTGGTAATTTATTGTACTTTAGTCTTAGGCTACAATGATCATAGGTAACAGTTATCACAGGTGTCTGTAATGAAGCTTTATTGTTAATCCTGGATCTTATGACAACCCAACATTTATAAAATCCAATTGTCACAGAGACTAAAAAAAAATGTTGGCTGGGGTTACAATTATAAAATATACAGTTGCGACTTATACACAAATTAAACTTGAGAACAAACCTACAGAACCTATCTTGCACATAACCCGGGGACTGCCTGTATAAAGAGGCAATAACGACCCATGTCTTTGAATGGCTGCTTTACTGTATTAACAGAGCTTTAAAACACTAGCATCCATTTTACTAAATAGTACTTTTACATACTGTATATGCCAAATCTAGACCATAACTAAATATCTGAAATACATCCATACAAAAGTGACATATTTGAAGTGGATTATCTTACCAGACCACAGGCCACCAGTAATGAAGTTAGCGTTAGTAGCAGAGGAAAATTCATCAACACCATCATGAAATAGAAAATGTTGAAGGCATAGGGGACACTGAGAGTTTTAAACCATTCAGAGAATTTGCATATCGGTAATTTGACACATGTTGGAGAAGAATGTACTGTACATACTTTGTCATTTATCTGACAAATGTTTCCTGTTTGCATTGGACTGGGGATTATTGCAGAATCAATATATATTCTACTTTACATCATATTTAGTATCAGAGATAGTATATTATAAAATTTTTAGTTAATATTGGTTTTAAGAGGGGAAAAGAGGCGACCGGGGCGTGGAGTAGCCGCCTCGTGTAACCTCAGATGCGGCTACTCCACACCCCAGTAGCCGCATAAGTAAATTTGCATAAATGTCTGATAAAAGTTAACAAAAAAATGTGGGGACGTGGGGATTAGCCCTTAAAAGGGCTATCCTCACGTCCCATTGATCCACCTACCACCCAATCTACCTTTATAGGTAGATTTGTGGTGGTAGGTTCCCTTTAAACAACACAATATTACTGCAGGTAAATCTAACTTCTGTAAAACCAAACTGTATCTGCAAAAACGGTTAGACTCCATGACGATGGTCTGAGGGCTCGACGTCCACAGATTGGCATTTTCCAGAGAACACCAGGATTGGCAAATTCGCCACTGGCGCCCTGTGCTTTTCACAGATTAAAGCAGGTTCACACTGAGCACATGTGAAAGAAGTGACAGAGTCTGGAGACTCTGTGGAGAGCAATCTGCAATCTGCTGCCTGCAACATCCTTCCGCATGAATGGTTTAGCAGTGGGTCAGTAATGACGTGGGGAGGGCATTGTTTGGAGGGCGGCACAGCCCTCCATGTTGTTACCAGAGGTACCGAAATTAGATCCTTAGACCCAGGGGCGTTGCTAGGGTGGTAAAAGATCCGGGGCACGGGCCCCAATGCATGTGTATTGCACTTTCAGTAATGCCCCCCCTGTACATAACCCCCTCACATGTGGTTGTGCCAATAACAAGGTTACTTCTGGTATATACAGCTACAGAGAACACAGGATAAATCCCCATCACCACATCTTATGTTCCTCATTGTCCCTACATCTTTGTTCCCTGGCAGTGTTATCCTGCTGCTGCCCCTAACAATCTCCCCAAATACTGTAAGGCTGCGTCACACCTTTGTCTTGCATTTAAACAAAACCAGGTGCGTGTTACCCATCACATGTGTATTACTGGAAAATATATGTGATCAAACCAAGGCCTGTCCTAGTGCCATGTGTGAACACGCTCCAAGAAATGTCCCCCACACAGCCCCCCCGTAAGTAATGTCCTCACACACAGCCCCCCCCATAAGTAATGTGCCCCACACAGCCCCCCCCATAAGTAATGTGCCCCACACAGCCCCCAGGAAATAATGTGCCTCACACAGCCCCCCAGTAATGTCCCCACACAGCCCCCCCAGTAAGTAATGTGCCTCACACAGCCCTCCAGTAAGTAATGTGCCTCACACAGCCGCCCAGTAATGTCCCCACACAGCCCCCAGTAAATGTGCCTCACACAGCCCCCCAGGAAATAATGTGCCTCACACAGCCCCCAGTAAGTAATGTGCCTCACACAGCCCCCCAGTAAATAATGTGCCTCACACAGTCCCCCCAGGAAATAATGTGCCTCACACAGCCCCCCAGTAAGTAATGTGCCTCACACACAGCCCCCCAGTAAGTAATGTGCCTCACCCAGCCCCCCAGTAAGTAATGTGCCTCACACAGCCCCCCCAGTAAGTAATGTGCCTCACACAGCCCCCCAGTAAGTAATGTGCCTCACACAGCCCCCCAGCAAGTAATGTGCCCACACAGCCCCCAAGCAAGTAACGTGCCTCACACACAGCCCCCCAGTAAGTAATGTGCCTCACACACAGCCCCCCAGTAAGTAATGTGCCTCACACAGCCCCCCCAGTAAGTAATGTGCCTCACACAGCCCCCCAGTAAGTAATGTGCCCCACACAGCCCCCCAGTAAGTAATGTCCCCACACAGCCCCCCAGTAAATAATGTGCCCCACACAGTCCCCCCGTAAATAATGTGCCTCACACAGTCCCCCAGTAAATGTGCCTCACACACAGCCCCCCAGGAAATAATGTGCCTCACAAAGTCCCCCAGTAAATGTGCCTCACACACAGCCCCCAGTAAATAATGTGCCTCACACAGCCTCCCAGTAAATAATGTGCCTCACACAGCCCCCCAGTAAATAATGTGCCTCACACACAGCCCCCCAGTAAGTAATGTGCCTCACACAGCCCCCCAGTAAGTAATGTGCCTCACACAGCCCCCCAGTAAGTAATGTGCCTCACACAGCCCCCCAGTAAGTAATGTGCCTCACACAGCCCCCCAGTAAGTAATGTGCCTCACACAGCCCCCCAGTAAGTAATGTGCCTCACACAGCCCCCCAGTAAGTAATGTGCCTCACACAGCCCCCCAGTAAGTAATGTGCCTCACACACAGCCCCCCAGTAAGTAATGTGCCTCACACACAGCCCCCCAGTAAGTAATGTGCCTCACACACAGCCCCCCAGTAAGTAATGTGCCTCACACACAGCCCCCCAGTAAATAATGTGCCTCACACAGCCCCCCCAGTAAATAATGTGCCCCACACAGCCCCCCAGTAATGTCCTCACACAGCCCCCCAGGAAATAATGTGCCTCACACACAGCCCCCCAGGAAATAATGTGCCTCACACACAGCCCCCTAGTAAGTAATGTGCCTCACACAGCCCCCCAGTAAGTAATGTGCCTCACACACAGCCCCCCAGGAAATAATGTGCCTCACACACAGCCCCCTAGTAAGTAATGTGCCTCACACAGCCCCCCAGTAAATAATGTGCCTCACACAGTCCCCCCAGTAAATAATGTGCCTCACACAGCCCCCCAGTAAATAATGTGCCTCACACAGTCCCCCCAGTAAATAATGTGCCTCACACACAGCCCCCCAGTAAATGTGCCTCACACAGCCCCCCAGTAAATAATGTGCCTCACACACAGCCCCCCAGTAAATAATGTGCCTCACACACAGCCCCCCAGTAAATAATGTGCCTCACAAAACCCCCCAGTAAATAATGTGCCTCACACAGTCCCCCCAGTAAATAATGTGCCTCACACACAGCCCCCCAGTAAGTAATGTGCCTCAGACACAGCCCCCCAGTAAATAATGTGCCTCACACAGCCCCCCAGTAATGTGCCTCACACAGTCCCCCAGTAAGTAATGTGCCTCACACAGCCCCCCACTAAGTAATGTCCCCACACAGCCCCCCAGTAAGTAATGTGCCTCACACAGCCCCCCAGTAAGTAATGTGCCTCACACAGCCCCCCAGTAAGTAATGTGCCTCACCCAGCCCCCCAGTAAGTAATGTGCCTCACACAGCACCCCAGTAAGTAATGTGCCTCACACACAGCCCCCCAGTAATTAATGTGCCTCACCCAGCCCCCCAGTAAGTAATGTGCCTCACCCAGCACCCCAGTAAGTAATGTGCCTCACACAGCACCCCAGTAAGTAATGTGCCTCACACAGCACCCCAGTAAGTAATGTGCCTCACACAGCCCCCCAGTAAGTAATGTGCCTCACACAGCCCCCCAGTAAGTAATGTGCCTCACACAGCCCCCCCAGTAAATAATGTTCCCCACACAGCCCCCCAGTAATGTCCTCACACAGCCCCCCAGGAAATAATGTGCCTCACACAGCCCCCCAGGAAATAATGTGCCCCACACAGCCCCCCCAGTAAGTAATGTGCCTCACACAGCCCCCCAGGAAATAATGTGCCTCACACAGCCCCCCAGTAAGTAATGTGCCTCACACAGCCCCCCAGGAAATAATGTGCCTCACACAGCCCCCTAGTAAGTAATGTGCCTCACACAGTCCCCCCAGTAAGTAATGTGCCTCACACAGCCCCCCAGGAAATAATGTGCCTCACACACAGCCCCCCAGTAAATAACGTGCCTCACACACAGCCCCCCAGTAAGTAATGTGCCTCACACAGTCCCCCCAGTAAATAATGTGCCTCACACAGTCCCCCCAGTAAATAATGTGCCCCACACAGTCCCCCCAGTAAATAATGTGCCCCACACAGTCCCCCCAGTAAATAATGTGCCTCACACAGTCCCCCCAGTAAGTAATGTGCCTCACACAGTCCCCCCAGTAAATAATGTGCCTCACACAGCCCCCCAGTAAGTAATGTGCCTCACAAAGCCCCCCCAGGAAATAATGTGCCTCACACAGCCCCCCAGTAAGTAATGTGCCTCACACAGTCCCCCCAGTAAGTAATGTGCCTCACACAGTCCCCCCAGTAAATAATGTGCCTCACACAGCCCCCCAGTAAATAATGTGCCTCACACAGTCCCCCCAGTAAGTAATGTGCCTCACACAGTCCCCCCAGTAAATAATGTGCCTCACACAGCCCCCCAGTAAATAATGTGCCTCACACAGTCCCCCCAGTAAATAATGTGCCTCACACAGCCCCCCAGTAAGTAATGTGCCTCACACAGCTCCCCAGGAAATAATGTGCCTCACACAGCCCCCCAGTATATAATGTGCCTCACACAGCCCCCCAGTAAATAATGTGCCTCACACAGTCCCCCTAGTAAATAATGTGCCTCACACAGTCCCCCAGTAAGTAATGTGCCTCACACAGTCCCCCAGTAAGTAATGTGCCTCACACAGCTCCCCAGTAAGTAATGTGCCTCACACACAGCCCCCCAGTAAGTAATGTGCCTCACACAGCCCCCCAGTAAGTAATGTGCCTCACACAGCCCCCCAGTAAGTAATGTCCTCACACAGCCCCCCAGTAAATGTGCCTCACACAGCCCCCCAGGAAATAATGTGCCTCACACACAGCCCCCCAGTAAATAATGTGCCTCACACAGCCCCCCAGGAAATAATGTGCCTCACACAGCCCCCCAGTAAGTAATGTGCCTCACACACAGTCCCCCAGTAAGTAATGTGCCTCACACAGTCCCCCCCAGTAAGTAATGTGCCTCACACAGTCCCCCCAGTAAATAATGTGCCTCACACAGCCCCCCAGTAAATAATGTGCCTCACACAGTCCCCCCAGTAAGTAATGTGCCTCACACAGTCCCCCCAGTAAATAATGTGCCTCACACAGCCCCCCAGTAAATAATGTGCCTCACACACAGCCCCCCAGTAAATAATGTGCCTCACACACAGCCCCCCAGTAAATAATGTGCCTCACACAGTCCCCCCAGTAAATAATGTGCCTCACACAGTCCCCCCAGTAAGTAATGTGCCTCACACAGCTCCCCAGGAAATAATGTGCCTCACACACAGTCCCCCAGTAAGTAATGTGCCTCACACACAGCCCCCCAGGAAATAATGTGCCTCACACAGCCCCCCAGTATATAATGTGCCTCACACAGCCCCCCAGTAAATAATGTGCCTCACACAGTCCCCCCAGTAAATAATGTGCCTCACACAGTCCCCCAGTAAGTAATGTGCCTCACACACAGCCCCCCAGTAAATAATGTGCCTCACACACAGCCCCCCAGTAAATAATGTGCCTCACACAGTCCCCCCAGTAAATAATGTGCCTCACACAGTCCCCCCAGTAAGTAATGTGCCTCACACAGCTCCCCAGGAAATAATGTGCCTCACACACAGTCCCCCAGTAAGTAATGTGCCTCACACACAGCCCCCCAGGAAATAATGTGCCTCACACAGCCCCCCAGTATATAATGTGCCTCACACAGCCCCCCAGTAAATAATGTGCCTCACACAGTCCCCCCAGTAAATAATGTGCCTCACACAGTCCCCCAGTAAGTAATGTGCCTCACCCAGCCCCCCACTAAGTAATGTGCCTCACACAGTCCCCCAGTAAGTAATGTGCCTCACACAGCCCCCCAGTAAGTAATGTGCCTCACACAGTCCCCCAGTAAATAATGTGCCTCACACAGCCCCCCAGTAAATAATGTGCCTCACACACAGCCCCCCAGTAAATAATGTGCCTCACACAGCCCCCCAGGAAATAATGTGCCTCAGACAGCCCCACAGGAAATAATGTGCCTCACACAGCCCCACAGTAAATAATGTGCCTCACACACAGCCCCCCAGTAAATAATGTGCCTCACACACAGCCCCCCAGTAAATAATGTGCCTCACACACAGCCCCCCAGTAAATAATGTGCCCCACAATGTTCTCCCCCTTCCCTAGTCCCTATCATGTTTCTCACCTCACAGATGCAGCTCTCTCTCTCTCTCTCTTTCTGTGCGCTGCTTTCCCCTGCAGGTCATGTGATCATGACATCATCACAGGTCTTTCAGCCTCTGGAACTCCCGGAGGCTAGGTCCTTGCAGGGGAAAGCAGCGCCTGCACTCGTTCTCATCACGATCTGAGGACACAGATCGTGATGAGAACGAGAGGGAAGGAATCTCCCGGGCAGCGGGGCAGATGATCTGCTGACCCGAGGAGATTCGGGGCACTGGCAAAAAGATCCGGGGCACGAGCCCCGGATCTTTTGACCTAGCGACGCCCCTGCTTAGACCCCTTGTGAGACTATGTACCGGTGCTAGAGTGTGTCAGCAGTTCCTGCAGGATGAAGGCATTGAAGATATGGACTGGCCCACTGGTTCCCCAGACCTGAATCCATTTGGGGCATCATGTCTCGCTCCATTCACCAACATGACGATGCACCACAGACTGTCCAGTAGTTGACAGATGCTTTAGTCCAGGTCTGGGAGGAGATCCCATGGGAGCCCATCCACAACCTCATCAGGAGTAGAAGCGATATAAACTTCAGCATGTAGTATATGAGGAAGCTACCTATCAAATGGGGAAGAACTACTGGCCTGCCACAACCATGCTCTTTGTATCTACATGACTCATGAATATGGTATCCCTACTTTAAAGACAAAATAAAATAATTTTAAAAATTCCAAATCCATCAAGTTTTAACCTAATGGTACCCTAATAGTGCATCAATGGACTACAATCAACTACAGCCGCAGTACATAGCCATACATGGAGCTACAGCCGCAGTACACAGCCATACATGGAGCTACAGCCGCAGTACACAGCCATACATGGAGCTACAGCCACAGTACACAGCCATACATGGATCTACAGCCTCAGTACACAGCCATACATTGAGCTACAGCTGCAGTACACAACCATACATAGAGCTACAGCCGCAGTCAGGGCCGGTTCTAGACAAAGTGGGGCCCTGGGCAAAACTAAAAGTGGGGCCCCAAAATAAAACCAGTCACAGTAAGCAAGAGGCTGCTTTAGTATGGTAAAAGAAACTGTAATATGGGAGAATTTTATAGGAGATAGATAGATGATAGGGAGATTTATGGGCAGCATGGTGGCTCCGTGATTAGCACTACAGCCTTGCAGCGCTGGTCAACATCTGCAAAGTTTTTGTATGTTCTCTCTGTGTCTGCGTGGGTTTCCTCCGGGTCCTCCGGTTTCCTCCCACACTCCAAAAAATTTGGGGAGGGGGACCGATATTTTCTGAAAGCAGACACTTGCCCCATTTTCAAAATTGCATCAAAGATTTTATAGACGTAGGCGCCTTCATGCAATTTTGATTCAAATTGAAACATTTTATTAAAAATACTTAAAATTTGACTTTGATGGCAAAAAATTTGATCCAAACAGAAAATATTTACCTTCACATCTCCTAAATGTAATACATGGACATTTGTAGAGTTCACAAATGTGCCCTATTGATATGTTCACATGAATAAATCCACATAATATCACTAAAACTGTAATAACTAGAGATCTGCTTTTCAGCTAGACATTTTTAGACAGTCACAACCTGCAAAATATATCAATAAAACAGAATAAAAAGTAAAGACGCCATAAAACCTATAGAATTTTGAAAGCAGACAACCAGGCGATGCATTTGGCAATTAACATTCAAAATTTCCTCTAAAATATGTACAAATCCAGATACTTATATAAAGAAAATCTACTTTCCTAAAAAAGTAAGATGTGAGGAGATCATACAGACCCCACATGTGTATATTCACCAAAATATGCAGCAAAGGGAACTGCAGAAAATTCACACAGATGTATCATTGTATACTCCCTTACACAATGGTAACCCAAATAAATAACTATATATCCATAAACCTCTCTAATGAGATAATAAAAGTCACGTTTAGATGTGCGCCATTGTATTAGCTGCACAATAACAGAACCCTCCCCGCTTAGTGAGAATGTCATAACATAGGTGTAAATAATGGAGGATGATGGGAAATAAAAACTTTATACCAGGACATGTGTGTGTTTTTGGTGTTACATATAACTTTTCGGACATGTTCTGGTCGCGTGTAGTCACATTAAGCGAAGAGGATTGAATGTTCATCGTATCAGTCAATTTTCCCAACAAAAAATAACTATCACAAAATAAAAGGGAATAAGAGAGAAAGGGCCACATTTATCACTTTTGTGCGCATAGGTGTAGTAGTTGTGCCTAAATTCTGGTGCACTGTTTTCCAGAATTATCACAAGCTTTTACAGAATTAGCACAACCATCTGTGATAAGTATATTTTCTGCCTCTTATTAATCACTTTACTTTAACACAGTTTAGGCGCAATTTTGGTGCAGTTTCGGCGTAATGTTAGATTCGGGCACTTACATGTGATCCTGCTACAAGCTCCTCTCTGCTCCTCCCACAGCCCAGCATGAAGATAACACTCACAGCAGCACCCAGGTGTGTGACACCCAGCACCCAGTGATCTCCTCAGCAGGGGCTTCTCCTGGAGGGGATCCCCCAGTGCTGGTCTCCTGCTGCACCCCTGTAATTCTGCACAGTATCCCCCAGTACTATGTGCAACATTCTGTAACGTTCTCTTCTCTCTTGCTTTGAGCTCAGGATTCTGCAGAATGTTTTGTAAATAGAAGGTGATGAAGTGTAAATAGAGTCTGCAGCTCCTGTCTGCAGAGTATCTAATGACTGTATTATCTGTACTAGTGTCTGCAGAGTATCTCATGTCTGTATGATCTGTTCTAGTGTCTGCAGGGTCTGGATGAGCTTTTCTGCTAGAAATGAGCTTTTCTGCAAAGGGGCTCAGTGCTTTCTTCTCAGTTAACGCCAGCTCCGGGCTGGAGTGTTTTTGCGCCCGTTTTTGCGCCTAAATGAAAAGTCGCAAGTGATGAATATCATTAGGCGCATCAAAACATCTGGATTGCTAGGATAAATGAGGGAAAGCTGGTTATTTTTTGCTGCGCAGCTAGCATTTAGTCACATTTAGTCGCAAAAATGGCACAAAAAATGGTGCACCTGAATGAAAAGGCGCAAAAACAACAGAAAAAAACGATTGATACATGTGGCCCAAAGTGTGTTCTTAGATTTGCATAGAGAAGGGTTAAAAACATGAATATTAGTTGATATTATCCCTTCTCAAAATGTAGTAACATATAAAGTGAATATTTCCTTTATCTGTGAGGTGCAGCAGCTCCTGTGTCCAGCAAATACTCCCTGCAGCCTGATGGCTAAAAATCTGGAGATGGGGGAGACACTTCAGGGGGCTGTATCTCTGGTTCTGTGACACATAGAACCTCACTTCTTTTTTCCTATGAAAGAAGAGAGTCTCCTCTTTTATATGAATCTAAATTTGTGTTTCTAAAATGCAGAAAAACGGAGATATTAACTGTTAAACTGCCGTCGGAAGTTATATTTATATATAAAAATGGCACCTGATATCCTCACTTTAAACCTGAATATCTCTGGATCCATAGCACCTAGAAACACAATTCAAGATTCATTTGAAAGAAGAGATTCTCCCCTTTCTCCCTGGGGGCCCTGGGCAATTGCCACCTTTGCCTACCCATAGCGCCGGCCCTGGCCGCAGTACACAGCCATACATGAAGCTACAGCAGCAGTACACAGTCAAACATGGAGCTACAGTAGCAGTACACAGCTATATATGGAGCTACAGCCACAGTACACAGCCATACATGGAGCTACAGCCGCAGTACACAGCCATACATGGAGCTACAGCCGCAGTACACAGCCATACATGGAGCTACAGCCACAGTACCCAGGCATACATGGAGCTACAGCCGCAGTACACAACCATACATGGAGCTACAGCCACAGTACACAGCCATACATGGAGCTACAGCCGCAGTACACAGTCATACATGGAGCTACAGCCACAGTACACAGCCATACATGGATCTACAGCCACAGTACACAGCCATACATTGAGCTACAGCCGCAGTACACAGCCATACATGGAGCTACAGCTGCAGTACACAGCCATACATGGAGCTACAGCCGCAGCACACAGCCATACATGGATCTACAGCAGAAGTACACAGTCAAACATGGAGCTACAGTAGCAGTACACAGCTATACATGGAGCTACAGCCACAGTACACAGCCATACATGGAGCTACAGCCACAGTACCCAGGCATACATGGAGCTACAGCCTCAGTACACAACCATACATGGAGCTACAGCCGCAGTACACAGCCATACATGGAGCTACAGCCACAGTACACAGCCATACATGGAGCTACAGCCACAGTACACAGCCATACATGGAGCTACAGCCGCAGTACACAGCCATATATGGAGCTACAGCAGCGGTACACCGCTATACATGGAGCTACAGCCACAGTACACAGCCATACATGGAGCTACAGCCACAGTACACAGCCGTACATGGAGCTACAGCAGCAGTACACAGCCATACATAGGGCTACAGTCTCAGTACACAGCCATACATGGAGCTACAGGAGCAGTACACAGCCATACATTGAGCTACAGCCGCAGTACACAGCCATACATTGAGCTACAGCCACAGTACACAGCCATACATGAAGCTACATCTATAGTACACAGCCATACATGGAGCTACAGCCGCAGTACACAGCCATACATGGAGTTACAACCGCAGTACACAGCCATACATGGAGCTACAGCCGCAGTACCCAGCCATACATGGAGCTACAGCTGCAGCACACAGCCATACATGGAGCTACAGCCGCAGTACCCAGCCATACATGGAGCTACAGCTGCAGTACACAGCCATACATGAAGCTACAGCCGCAGTACCCAGCCATACACGGAGCTACAGCCGCAGTACACAGCCATACATGGAGCTACAGCCGCAGTACGCCACATTAGAGCTCCCTTCATCTTGAGAGTAGCAGCTGTCTCTCTATAGTTATGCAGAACTACATAAAGTCTCATTAAGTGATGCCAAATAGTATGTGTCCTATTTGAGCATAGGTCTATAACACAAGTAATGAGAACACCCAGTTGTCACATTATGCATACAGAGAAATACTTAATCCAGGATTTGGAGAAAAATGTGTCTTGGGATTGTTATTTAGTCTTGTATATAGTCACTGTTTAGTCACAATATACATTTTTTAGCACTCTCTAGATTTCGCTCTTAGGTGTGTCTCTCATCTTAAGGTTGGTGGATAAAGTAACCAAATCTTTTCTGCCTGGGGCTTGCAGTAATGTCACCTGTGTTACTATGACCAAGGTTGTACAAATGTTGTATTTTGTATGGTTCTGGTACTGTATTTGTGTACTGAGCTTTGCAGTGCAGTTGACAGTTTTGCAACTAATATGACTAAAGGGGCTGTGCCTCAGTACCAGTCTCAAAAGTGCCCAAAAATCAGGCTTATTTTTTTATGTAATCTAAACCAACTAATAGAAGGTGCAAATTTATACTAAAAAGACTTATACTACAACATATTTATCATCCAGATTTATACATCACAAGGCTGGATGATACCTGGTGCAGTATAAATCTGTCCGTCTCTGTTTACTCTGTTAAATGTTGAATGCTTCCGATAAATCTGCCCCAGAATTTATTAATTTACATGAAAGGTGGGACCCAAAAAAGATTTTCTCTGGTCGGCCCAAGGTACTCCAGTCCGACACTGCCTGCGACATGCTCCCCAGTTAAATACCTGTCCCAGCGGTGCAAATCCCGAAAATGTTGGAAAAAAAACTACGTAAATGCCTTGTCAATTACCTTGTTACCTACTCCTAACCTCCAATGCATTTCCCCACCTCTGTGCTAGACACCGTTGGTAACAACAGCAGAGCTTTCACTGAGCAGCATTGTGAGTTAGAATTTAACCTGCAGTGCTGCTCAGTATCAATCTCTCTGCACTGTTACACACTGTTTGATTGGTACCCTCATAAATGATGGCCTCCTGGACTTCCCCAGTGATAGTTGGCCACATGGAGCACCCCATTGATAGATGGCTACCTGGGCTACTCCTATGAGAGATGGCTACCTATGTGAGAGATGGCTACCTGGGCTACCCCTGTGAGAGATGGCTACCTGGGCTACCCTCATGAGAGACGGTTACCTGGGCAACCTCTGTGAGAAATGACTACTGGGCTACCTCTGTGAGAGAAGACTACTGGGCTACCCCTGTGAGGGATGACTACTGGGCTACCCCTGTGAGGGATGACTACTGGGCTACCCCTGTGAGAGATGACTATTGGGTTACCTCTGTGAGAGATGGCTACCCTGTGAGAGATGGCTACTGGGTTACCTCTGTTAGAGATAGCTACTGGGCTACCCCTGTGAGAGATGGCTACGCCGGAGAGAGATGGCTACCTGGCCAAACCCTGTGAAAGATGGTTTGAAAACAAAATAGGCAAGTCTTAACCTTAATTTTAATACAGGTGAATTGCTGTGCTTTTATTTTGATGGTTTCTCAGATTTTTTTAAGAATATGTTCAGCTTTCTGGTTGTTCTCAAAGGGTTCATTGTAATGGTATTGCTGTATTAATGTAACTACTAAAGTCTTCAAGTCATTTCCCCTGCAGTGAAAGCCTCCTGTGTATCTCCAGTGTGTTCCCATGTACCCTGCGTTCCAGGTTGTGCATCCTGAGGTCCGTATCCTGAGGTCCGTGGCTGTGTATCCTGTGGTCCGTAGCTGGGCTCCGGTCATCCTGTGCTCCTGCTGTGCCTTCCAGGGTTCCAGCCATCCTGTACTCCTGCCATCCTGTGCTCCTGCTGTGCCTATCAGGGTTTCAGCCAAGCGGTGTCTTCAGTCCGTGCCAGAATTACCAGTGTTCCTCTGTGTTCCTACTGTCATCCCAGGCTCTGACTGTTTCCTGCATTTGTTAACTTGGCTGTCACTGCGGGTCTCATACCAACCCCCACGGTGGTCCAGAGGGTCCACAGACTCTTCCCAAAGAGACTTTCCACACTCCCTGGAGTGGCACACTTACAAATAAAGAAAAAGATACCAGCTCACCACCCCGTAAATGCCTCCTGTGTCGGATCCGGCACGGGCCACCCTCCTGCTAGGGCACGTAACAATCCAGAAATATAATCACGGTCCAGCCAGGTTTCCGACAACATATAGCTTTTATTCGGTTACATCATAACCACTCCATGAAACAATCTTTGATAGTCAACGCGTTTCAAGCGGTATACCCGCCCTTACTCATGACAAATATAATATGCAGTGCAAACGATACAATCATTTAAAAGCCCCGCCGCCGAATCCGCCCCCGCCCCCAAATCTACACGTCACTTCCGGTTTCCGATTTGAATATTAAACAGTGGGCGTCGTTTCCGCGGTCAGGGTAAGTATTGAACTCCATTCACATTGTCCAATAGATTAAGGGAACACAAGTTCTTAGAAACTTTGTGTCAAAAAGATCCATTGTCAAATGGAGAATCGTCCTGCGGCAGGAACAGCAAATACTTCTTAAAGATGGACCGGTGTGCCATAACAAACAGCTTGCTTCCGTCTCTCCCGAGTAGAATTGCGGTGCGGACGGCATCCGTGCCGCGGGGCGATCTCCTCCCATGACAATTGCTAAAAACAAAGATATGAAAAGATATTAAAAACAATAATAAAGATGTTATATTGCAGAGAAGATGCATACAAGAAGAATAGATAACCACATCTTTCCAGTAGACTCCAGAATATAGACAAAATCGGGGTGATCAAACAAATACACTGTTGAATAATTTCTATACCACATCACCACTCATCTGTGTTTGTAATAGTACATAATCTCTTTTTTCATGTTTAGTCCCTGTGGATAGCATGTATCCAAATTAATCCAGAACGCCTCCCGGTTATTTAATGTATCAGTTATGTTGCCACCTCTGACTGGTTTTGGTATTTGTTCTATGATAAATATTTTTAAACAATCAGTGTTGGCTCTGTGCTCTGTCAAGAAGTGTTTTGATGCTGCTGAAAGATTCCTACCCTCTGGATGTGAAATATCATAGAGATGTTCTAAGAATCGGGTTTTAAACTTCCTCGTCGTTTGGCCTATGTACACAAGGGTGCATGTTGTGCACATAATGAGGTAGACTACGTTTTGGGAATCACAGTTTACGAAACCTCGTATTAGGTATTCCCTTGTGCCTGTGCTGTCGAAAAAAGATTTTTTGTTATTGACAGCATATTTGCATGTTCTACATTTGTTAGCCCCACATTTAAAAAAGCCTTTTGTAGACAACCATGATCTTTTCTTGGATTGATGGTAATTGAATAATGATGGGGATAGCAAGTTACCTAGGGTTTGTCCCCTCATTTTTTTTAAAGGGGGGGTTTACTGTGGATATTTTATTCTTGAGTTATTTCTGCTGCTGGACAAAAGTTAGGGGCCTTGGCTTTCATTATCCTTATATTGAAAATGCCAAAGACATAGGGTCATCATAGGTGTATGGGAGGCTATAGAAAAAGGGGTCAGTACGGGCTGCAGTTGAGTCAGTGGGCGGAGGAGATTGCGCTTCGTGGGATGATTCCAAAAGGTGTGGGAGGGGTGTTCAGCTGCAGAGTGCCATCCACATCTTCTACATTGTGATATATCTGGACGTTAGTCAGTGTGGACGGTTACATGCAGTTAGGGAATGTGATAGTCTTTCCTAAATAGATGGGTTATAAGAGCATGTTTGAAGTTCACCATTAAATTACTTTTATGAACAGTACAAGATGTCGGTTTGGATAGAGGAAGGGTTTTTTTTTTTCTCAAGTCGTGTTTTCAGGTCCCATGGGACACTTAATCTTCCACTGATCTTACGGCTTGTGTAAAACAGCCCCAAGAAACATGTAATAAAGTGCCTGGGTTTGGCATAACATTAGGGCCCTGGCATATCTGTTGGATCCATTCAAAGCTATACTGTTCATCCAGGCCCAAGGCTTGCAGGAGCTTCTTCAAAGCACTTTGTTTAACATCCTCTGGGAGACCACCTATTCTTATTAATCTTCCACAGAATCTCCTCATCTTCGCTGAGTGCCCTTAAGTTCTAATTGTTTTCCAGGGCTTTAAAAAGGCTTGGGGGAATTCTTTAAGGGCTGCAACCAAGTTTTCCAACTCGGTGTAGTGTGTAGTGGCATTGTTAGAGATGGGGCTTCAAAAAGATGGCGCCACCATCTTGCCGAGGTCATCAGGGAGCGGCAATCCATCGCCATGACAGCCTCGGGTCTTCCAAAGACCCGAGGCTGCCTTGTTTTAACCCCTTCGTTACAATGTGCAATCAGCACAACCAAGGGTTAAAGTACCCTAGGGAGTCTGAAAAATAGTAAAAAAAGTTTAAAAACCTAAAAATTCAAATCAACCCCCCTTCCCTAGAAGACATAAAAATAAACAGTAAAAATCATAAACACATTAGCTATTGCCGCATCCAAAAATGCCAGAGCAAAATATAAAACGGCTTTTCACTGCGTTTAACCCCGTAACAGAAAAAGTGTCCAAAGTCGAAAATGGCACTTTATTTTTAAAAATATAAAAAAATTCAATAAACAGTGATCAAAAGGTTGTACAGTCCTAAAAATTATAACATTGAAAACATCAAAAGTTGCAAAATATGACACCAAATTTTTGAGGCAGAACACAGTAAGGAACACTATGGCCATACAGTGAGGGACACTTCCCCCGTGTTCCTTTCTTCTTCCCAGAGTTGTCTGCCCCATGTAACATGTTGTGCTTGCAGCCATTTTGCTAATAAAGTGAAAAGAAAAATTCGAAAGTCAATCCCACGAATCACTGTAAACTGCTTCGGAGAGAGGATTGAGGCAACTCAAAAATATAAACCTCAGTCGCATGATTGAGTGCCGACGCCATTTTTCAAACGCCAAACATCTCTAAAAGCAATTTCCGCCACCAATTAAGAAAGCTGGAAAAATAAGATCAGAATGCAGCAGAATTGGAAAATAAAAATGAATCTTTTTATACTTCTCTATCCCCTAGTTCTGATCATTCGCATTTGTTTTGCAGTATATTGTCTTTACTACTTTCTTGTAAGTTGTTGCAGAAGGGCAGGCCTCGAAACCTCTGTGAAGCTCTCAGTAGTCATGAAAAAAGATTTTATGCCACAATCTTGGGAAGGGTTCACATATTTACAGTAAATGGGTGTTAAGGATAGGTCATCAACAGCAAAAATGTAATGCATAAAAGGTTGCTACATGAAAGGAGACTGCTGGGAATAGGGGAAAATCTGTGTTTTGGGGTAAGTAATTGGCTTAGTAATAGAAAACAGAGGGTCGTCATAAATGACGCATTCTCAGATTGGGTTGAGGCTACCAGTGCCAGAGGGGTCAGTATTGGGCCCCTTTTTCTTTTATATTTTTATTAGTGACCTTGTAGAGGGTTTGGGGAATGGGCAGAGCAATGGCTGAAGAGGTTTAATGTAGATAAATGTAAAGTAATGCACTTGAGCCATGAAAACAAAATGTACAATTATGTCCTAAACAGCCAATTATTTGGTAAAACTGCACAAAAAAAAAAAAACACTTGGGGGGGGTAGTTTAGTGGTGGATGGTAAGCTTCATTTTAGTGACCAGAGCCAGGCAGCTGATGCTAAAGCAAATTAGGGAATAGATTCTCATGATAAGGACATAGTTTTGCCCTTATACAAATCACTGGTCAGACCGCACATATATGGAATATTGGGGCAGATTTACTTACCCGGGCCCATTCGCGATCCAGCGGCGCCTTCTCTGCGGTTGATTCAGGTCCGGCCGAGATTCACTAAGGCAGTTCCTCCGCCATTCCACCAGGTGGCGCTGCTGCGCTGAAGAGCATCGGAACGTGCTGGAGTTCACCGAGGCCGGCTGAGTGAAGGTAAGTGCAAGCTCCGCGACACATTTTCCGTTTTTAAATGCGGCGGGTTTTCAAAATACATCGTTCGGCCACACCCCCCGATTTCTGTCACGCGCATGCGCCAAAATTCCGGGGCAATACAGGGAAAAATCGGAAATATTCGGGTAACACGTCGGGCGAACGCAAATCAGGCCCTTAGTAAATGACCCCCATTGTGTTCAGCTTGGGGCACCAGTGTAACATAGTAGAACTGGAATGAGTGCAGAGGAGAGAAACCAAAAGATTATTAGGGGGAAAAAAAAAAAACACTGAGGGGTGACCTCATTACATGGGCAGAACAAGGATCTTTTGTTTAATTCATAAAAGTTGGACAAAAGGGTTGATTAATTTTTCCAGCCTTATATATTATGAAAGGGTATGTAGCCTTAGAGTGGGGAAACCAAAGTATTTATTGTCAGCCAGTGAATTTGTCACTTCCTCAAGTTATTGAGCTAAAGGATTTGTCTTGGAACTTACTTCTATGCTTCCCTGGCTGCAATCATAAGCAAGATAGTTGGTAACATCAAGTAAATAAATACAATTTTATAGGCACTTATTCTATTAAAAGGTTTTAAAATATTTTATTATACACCAAATACAATACCCCAAATGGCCATTTGTAACATTTATAGAATCTTTAAACTTTATTACTTCATGTAGTCAGTAGAAAAATTGATAGGATTTCTCAATTGCAGCTTGGAACTGAGCTTCTTCATCAAGGTAGACATTCTGTGATTCACATAAGAAATACAAACAAAGTAATAAATATCTGGGTGATTTGTCAAGTAAAACCTCAATTATAGTAATTAAAAGGTTTACCCAAGAACACGAGTGGCAAAGAAAAAAAAAAAAAAAGACGCATTTCTACCTTGCTCCTGCGTCACCTGGTCATTGTTGGGTTTCAGGCACTGTATTCAGCCTGGAAACCAGAAGTTTGCCCTGTGGCCTCCACAAAGCAGAGAGCAATAAAGGAAGCAACATCCCTCCATCCCGGAAAGGGACACCCACCCGAATCTCTGGTCTGGTGAAGCACACAAATACTGGTTCCTTAGCAGCATACCCCCAATGTTTCAAACTTCACGCCTTTCTCTTAAAACCTTGTTAAGGAGGTTTGAAGGCATCACAGTTCCCAAATTAGAGCTCCAAGGGGTACTAGATCCTTTGTTTAAAAGGTTACACACGTAGATTTCCACAATAAGAAATGCTTCTGCTGTTTTATGATTGCAAGCCTGCCCCGGCCAAAGGCTAGAAGACACTTCTTGCAGGAAATATTGGGTATATTGGGTATACTGCCATTGAAACATAACCCGACTTCAACCATACCTCTACAACTACATACAGGTAGAATACATTTAGGATATTATTAAATCCATTTAATTAGGTTATATGCCATTTTTGCAGCACAGTATCAAATATCTTTTGTGTGTGGTTATCATTAAAGACCCATCAGTATAGGGTATAAATGTCTGATCATTGGGATTTTACCTGGGGTCCAGAAGCCCTCCAAAGCTACCCTGTTTTAAATAAGACTTTGGTCTCTGACATCTGTAACACCCAGTTCACACTTGAGTCAATGGTTTCTACTAGACTCTTTGAAAATGCGGAGTGTAACAGAAAGAGAAAGCCCAATAATGATCCATTTGTTACAGATTTTCCTCAAGGTTTTCATTCTTAGTGTTCCCTCTGACCATAGCAGTGCTCTGTAAATATATTTTTGTTTGTACATGTCCCTGATCTGTTAAGTGCTGCCGAGTGTAAGGGCAACATATATATTTCTTGTTAATAATAAAATAACTATAACATTATATTATGTTCATGCTTACACATATATTAATAGTGAAGAGAAGTAGTTCAGCTCACCACATTTTGTCCCCTGCTATTAATATGGAAGGAAACCTTTTGTACATTGACGTCTATAGGGAATGAGACCTTCCATTTTTAAGTTTTTGATATGCCATCAAATTTACAAGAGCAAATGGGGAACAGGTTTCTTACTATTGCTTCAATGCAATTATTAGTTTATAAATGTTACGGTAATTCCTTTTTTCTTTTGATACTTACCATAAACTCTTCATAATTAAATTGGTGTCTAGCATTTAGGTGTCCTACAATGTTCCCAGTTATCTGACTGGCATCACCACAGGGCAAAGCAGAGCATATAGGGCACACCTGTAAAAGCAGAGTCACAGCATTACTATTTGCCTTCTTGATCAGTGCAAGGTTTCACCTTTTGCATTATAAAAGGTGAATTTCTTTGTCTACTTAGTTTATTTTTCGATCAAAAAAATAAATAAATTTTGGTATACGCGGGACCAAAAGTGGAGTGAATATCAGCTAATGTTGTGGCAAGATATAAAAGAATCTGCCAGAAGATTTGAAACAATTTGAAAACAATGTGGATCTTTATAAAAGCTACATAAAAATGTGCTGAATCACCCGAGATTGTAAAGAGGTTCCAAAGCTTTTATAAGAAACTTGTATAAAATTCTGTAAAACTGGTTTAACCTGTCCAAGTATAACATTTGTACAATAGTTACATATTTACCGCTTCTGCAACTTCAAAATAATGCATGAAGTTACAATGGTCCAGTAACGCTTTTCGGTTCAGGTCTCCGTGTTGGCATAGTGGGCACTTATATGTTGTGTCAGATCTGAAAAAATAACAAATATCAAATAAACAAATTATTGAAGGCAAACTTAATAGGAAAGCAACCACCTTTTACATGTACATACAACACTGTTCTTAGCACTTATGGAAGCCAAAAGTGAATGAAGCTTTTTCCAAGGGCCACAGGAAAGCTACATAGGCCTTTTATCTTGCAAAATTCTATTTTGCTACAAGTCATAAATCTGAGTTCTGATTGGTTGCTATAGGAAACAAAGGACATTTGGATTTGTATTTGGATTATGCAAATACGATAAGGAGTCTGTTCCGTCTGGAACAGATATACTGGTTTTGTATTAATCCTGCATCATGTTATAAGGCTTGTTGTTTGATGTCAAGAGAGCTGCCTTACAAGGTAGCTAAAAGAGGAGTTATTTTCTGGAAAATATGCTAATAAGTGTCCAGGATGGGATAAGTCTTCGTTATCATATCTTGTACACCAGATTTCTGGCATTCAAGATAGGTGGAATTCCTGCTGCATGACCAGGAATAGTGACCAGTGGTGGCGCCAACATTATTTGCTAGCACCCTGTGTACTAAGGGACAATACACCCATAATCTTTATCCAACTTACGGTTTGGTAGAAAATGGGTCACTCTGCAATTTTGTATCTTTGGATGCAGTTCCAAATTCCTCCTGGTAACTCTTGCAGGATTTGTAGTGAAGTCGCATGTAGGATAATTTTACCTATAGAGGGATATAGGGGAGATTTATCAGAAGCAGAGCAAAACGGTTCTAGTTTCTCATGGCAACCAATCAGAGCACCGCTTTCCTCTTCCCACAGCAGTTTATAAAATTAATTAAACGGGAACCCGTCAGAAATTGGTCCAATAAACAATTACCAGTTTGTTTATCAGCTTTACAACTTCGAGATCAAGTTTCCTTCATGGCCCAGCTTGGTTCCATCATCCACAAAGTCAACGTTGACGTGAGATGTACTGTAAATGGGTTGTATAAAGTTAAGGAAGCAGAGAGTTTAACGTGGAAGTCAAGCTATCCCTGCCTCAGAACACCTCCTCCCCTGTGATTGACATCATGCACAGGACTTCTGGTTAGTGATTTCTCTGGGTGCAGGACCATCAATTATAATGAAGGTGGTGTCCTGAGAAAGAGAAAGCTTGAATTCTGTATTAAAATCTTCGCCTCCTTGACTTTATACAACCAATTTATACTCACTTCAAAGTTGATTTTCTGGATGTTTCCACCACACTGGGACATAAAAAAAATCCTGATCAAGAATGTGTTCAGCTGCTTGACAAAATACTGGTAGTGGTTTATTAGGTCAATTTCTGCTGACAGGTTCCCTTGAACACTTGCATTACATTACAGAAAAAAAAAAATGGACGCAAACCAACTCAAACTTGGTAGTAATGATAGCATTTTATTTTGTTCTTGAACAAAATGTTCGAAGAAAAGTTGTAGTTTTCTTACCGGTTTCCCACAATATGTACAACCTAGTGAAAGGATCCTCATTTTCAGCTCAATGTCAGAAGCTCTTGTTGGTGCAGATCTTTCCCATCTACTTAAAGTTCCACGGCAGAGAGGACAATGGGCCCCACTTGCTTTAATAGCCATCAATAAGCATTTTCTGCAAAAGCTGTAAAGAATTATGGATTTTTATTTTCCACTTTTGCAAAAACAACTAACCTTCATACATCGTATCAGAGGAGGGTAGTCATCAAGGTTACAAATTGGTTTCTGGGGTATACTCTTGGAAAAGCTGCATGGTTGAGGGTGCGGTCACACGTGGCATTTGTATTGCGATTACAAAACCAATGCATTGCAAGGTGGAGCTCGGCCCAGTCGCATTTGTGTATCCATTGAATGCGATCGGTAACCTGCAACCGGTGTCTTGGGAAATACCAAGTGTTTGTTACCAATCGTGAATTTGATCAGAGCCGGATTATAGGCGGGGCTCCCGTGGAGAACACCCCGGGGCCCACACCACATTACCCATGAATAGGCACCCCACCAGTCCTGAACAGTCAGTGACTCAGACTGGCTGTTTCCATGTGGGATCCGAAGTGGACTATGGCAGCCTGAGTACGGCCATTTCTAGAGATAGAAATGATCTATGAAAATGAGATCCAGATTACTGGCATTGGAGTCTGGACATTAGACAGTATTATGTGTCACTGTGCTAGGCCATTAAGTAGAAACAGTAGCCTAGGCTTTCCTTGGGCTAAACACTGTGGAAATGTAATTTCTGTCATCATGGATCTCTAAAGAAGCATTACAATTTCCAGGGAGCAACATTTACTTTATTTAAAAAAAAAAAAAAATAGTGACGAGGGCCCCCACCAATTTGCTCCCCGGGGCCTCCACTGCTCTTAATTCAGCCCTGTGATTGTAATTGTGTGATGACGTCAACCTGCAGTTTGATCCTGGCGCCGCCTAATGTCATTTGTCGCCTGCACCGGAGATGTGAAGAAGCCGCCAGGAGGAGAAAGTTATTTACTGGGGACAGCACTGTGACTATTTGGGGAGGGGACATCTCTAACTACATGGGGGCAGCACTGGCTACTGGGGTGTGGGGGCTGTACTGTGTCTACATGAGGGCAGCACTGGCTATTGGGGTGTGGGGGAAGCACTGGCTATGAAGACTGCAGGCACAGTGGCTAGTGGTTACCTGGTGCAAGCAAATTGACTATTACCACTGTAGGGGCATAACTCTGATCTCTAGGGGAATAACTGAACACCATTAAAATCGTCATAAAAAGGTGGGGGAAATTATGATAAAATGAGGAACCTAGTGGGTTTTTTTTGTTGCTGTTGTGAGCTGGTTTCGGGCTGATATAAGCTACCATATCCTCAAGATAGAAAAAGATGAAAGAATTCCTCAAAAGAATTTCTGACCAAAGAAGTCATGTCCGAGTTTCTGGATTTACAGCAAGTGCTGGTATTACACTATTTCACAATTCTACACTTAATACACAACACTTGGTTTTGGTTCTGTTTTCATGTACATTTTTTTTTTTAACACACATACATGGCTTACGTGACTGAAGGGGTTGTTCAGGCTTTTTTATGTTTTTGTTTTACCAGTGGAGTGGGAAGGCTGTAAAAACAAAAAAGTAGTTGTATACAGAGAGGCAACAGTGATGCGACAACCACAGCGAGCTCCCCTTTCCCTGCGCTCTGTGTAAGCATTAAATGAACAACAGCCAGGACCTGCAGCTCCTCCACTCTGGTTACAATGTCACTGCTGCACCTCTGTACGCCTCTGGCACATCACTGGTGTTAACATCACCCTCCCTCTCAGCTCTGACAACCCCCTCTGATTAGGAACGGCACCAGTGGCGTAACTAGAAGCTGATGGACCCAGTGCATAGTCTGTGCCAGGCCACGGCTATAATGTATGGTTTATAGTAATAGCCTCCTCATATGGAAAAGGGACACCGTAAGGGCCCAGGTGTGATCGCAACCTCTGCACCCCCTCATTTTACGCCCCTGGACGGCACTGTATTTGTTAGCTTCTCAGTAACATAAGGTTAGCATGGCCAGGTTTAGTGTGATTAGGGAACACACTTTGGTTCCTGGTGGTTACGTTCACACGCTGCATTTAAATTAAGTTTAGGAGTACAATTCAGCACAGAGGGAAGGCTTTCTCCTGCATGTGCACTACACCAAACATGTCTTTTAGGGTAAACAAAGATGCGATCGGGAGAAACTCCATCCCACTGTACAGGAATTGGGCTCCTATATTTATTTAAAATGCATTGGGTGAACGCAGCCTGAGGGTGCAATTCACATGATGCGTTGCGTTTTTTGATGCGTTTTTGTTGCATTCTGAAGGCTTCAGTCTTTGGAATGCATCAAAAACGTGACACAGCGCATTGTGTGAATGCGCCCTGAAGCGGTTTTTGAATCTAATGCTAGGAGTGGTTATTTGGAGAGACTTCTCCTGGGTCCAGCCCTGCTCTTAAAGTAACATGCTGGGGGTATAGGCAGTGGCATTACCTTGACGTCACTAATAGAGGGCTTCAGCACAGAGTGCCTAGAGCAGGGATGGTGAACCTTTTGGAGTCAGAGTGCCCAAGCTACTTCCAAAAACCATTTATATGTCGCAAAGTGCCAACGTGACATTTTAGAAGTAACTTATTGATCCCTGCTGTATCACAGGTTTTAATCGTATTGGCGTCTTGAGTTCACCAATACAATAGATAGATGATGGTGAAATTTGTATTGTAGCTTTCCTCCATGTTCCCCTGAAGAGGAAGTATCAGGGGACCCAGAGAAGGAGCTCCAATGACAATCCTTCTCTAGTCACACCTGCTTGTTCCTCCTCTAGTCCTGGCAGCCAAGGATGTTGCTTTAAAATAGTGCTGAGCATGGCACATTCTGGTCTGTATTGGATCACAGGAGAAAGCCTTGAGTCCTGTCTGGCAAACTCTGTGTTGGGGTAAAGGCCCGAGTGCCCACAGAAAGGGCTCCGAGTGCCACCTCTGGCACCCGTGCCATAGGTTCGCCACCACTGGCCTAGGGCATCATCAACACTCAATACAGCCCTGCAAGGTTTTTTTTTTTTTGAGACTTTAGTCTGAAGAGTCAAACAAAAGTTTAAGCACTGGGCTGGAGTGCAAAACAAATTTAAAAGTCGCAAATTGTCACAGTTACGCTAAAAAGTAAAAAAAAATAAAAAATATTGATAAATGACCCCCATGGTGCTAGTTTCCAGTAGCATACATTTAAGTGTAAGCGCATATGTGATCTGGAGCAACTACTACCCAGTGAAGCTGAATTATATTACACCTTTTTATGCCACATTTTTATTGTGGCTTAATGCCAAAAGTGCAATAAAACTATGCAGCTGCTAACAAATTGCAGAAATGCTTTTGTACAGTCTACTACACAGCTTGGCTACATGTGTAAGGGCGCGTTCACACGTTGCGTTTTAACCTGCGTTTTCATTTCGTTTGAAACACATATACAACAGCTGAGGAGGGGTGATTTGCCTAATTACATCACTGTTAACATTTCTGTTTACAAAACGCATCGTAAACGTGATGTTAACGCATGCGTAACAATGCGTTAACGCATGTGTTTTGTTAACGCATGCGTTAACAAACGTAAAAGGTCATGTAATTAGGCAAATCACCTCTCATCAGCTGTCTTATATGTGTTTCAAACGCAATGAAAACGCGACCAAAACGCAACGTGTGAACGTGCCCGAAGGGTGATGGCACACATGGCGTTTTGAACACTTTTATTTGTCCATTTTTAAGCAGTCCGTCGAAAAAAAGCATGCGTTTTTGAAAAATGCTTCAGTTTTTTCACAGGTTTGACCAATTGTGCTTTTTTAACACATGCGGTTTTGACAGACTGCTTAAAAATGGGTCAAAACGCGTTCACATGTGCCGTCACCCTAAGGCCGGCGCCACACGTGGCGTTAAATTAACACAAAACACCGGCTGCTCGTTCCCGATCGCAGGCGTTTCCATAGAAATGCCGATGCGATCGGGCCGAGGCCCGCCCCGGTGGGCGCGACTTTGTCTGCGTTTGCAAGTGCAGACAAAGCGCCACGTGTGGCGCCGGCCTCAGGCTGTGTTCACACGTAAGGCAAGGCAAAGCAAACCCCCACTTGCATAAGCAAGTGGAGCAAGCACCACCTATCGGTTTTGCCTTGCATTTCAAAATGCAAAGCAGACAGCACGTGTGAACACAGCCTAATAGCATCCTGAAGTTATCCAGATATGAAGGGCAAAAGCATTTACTCACACATGCTGACAAGTCTGAGTCCGGACTGGTGTCTGAAAGATTTCCTGACAAACTGAGCAGCTGAAATCCTCTGCTTCATGATTTTCAGAGAAAACAGACGTTAATGCTTTTGCTTCTGCCATCTGAGTCCAGGAGATATTTCTGCTTTTAAAACCAACCTGTACTGGAAACAACATGAACAACGTTTACCAAATTCTTAGAAGCCTGGATTTCAGTGGGTGCTATCTGAAGATTTATATCACCTGAGCACCATATTGCATCCAATTGGTCCTTAAACCTATGAATGAATTAAGGCCCCTTTTACACTGACGAGTGTGATGCAATGAACTCGCATCACACTCGAAACGCATGCTGCTCGGATCGCACGAATGCTGCAAACCGGGACTGAACTGACATGCTGAGTTCTATTCCGGTTTGCAGCGTTTGGGGTGTGCGATCTGGGCAGCATGCGTTGCGAATGTGATGCGAGTTCTTTGCATCACACTCGCAAGTGGCCTAAGGGTGAAGACACACGTGGCGTTTTTAGGCCGTTTTTGAGCCGTTTTTAGTTAGTGCGTTTTCACATCGTTAAAAACGCATGCATTAAAAACGCATGCGTTTTTTGAAAACGCATGCGTTTTTGACAGGTTTGACCAATTATCTTAATTCAAACTGCTCAAAAACGCATGCGTTTTTTACGATCTGAAAACGCACTAACTAAAAACGGCCCAAAAACGGCCTAAAAACGCCACGTGTGTCTTCACCCTAAAGCCGGCGCCACACAGGGCGCTTTGTCTGCGCTTGCAAACGCAAACGCAGACAAAGTCGCGCCCACCGGGGCGGGCCTCGGCCCGATCGCATCGGCGTTTCTATGGAAACGCCTGCGATCGGGAACGAGCCGCCGGTGTTTTGCGTTAATTTAACGCGAAACACCGGCGGCTCGTTCCCGATCGCAGCCGTTTCCATAGAAACGCCGATGCGATCGGGCCGAGGCCCGCCCCGGGGGGCGCGACTTTGTCTGCGTTTGCAAGCGCAGACAAAGCGCCCTGTGTGGCGCCGGCCTCAGGGTGATGTCAGACATGCCGTCTTGGCTGCGTTTGCAAACGCAGACCAAGCCGCACCCACCGGCTTGGTTTTAATGCAAAACACCGCCACACATGGCGTTTTTAGGCCATTTTTGGGCCGTATTTAATTAGCACGTTTTTTGAAAACTCATGCCTTTTTGTCCAGTTTTCAGAATTTGCACTACTAAAAACGGATAAAAACACAGAAACGGCCTAAAAACGCAATGTGTGACATCTCCCTAAGGGTGATGTCAGACGTGGCGCTTTGTCTGCGCTTGCAAACGCAGACAAAGTTGCGCCCACCAGGGCGGCCCGCGGCCCGATCGCATCGGTGTTACTATGGAAACATCGGGAACGAGCGGCCGGTGTTTTGCGTTAATTTAATGCAAAACACCGGCTGCTCGTTCCCGATCCATAGAAACGCCGATGCGATCGGGCCACGGCCCGCCCCGGTGGGCGGGGCTTTGTTTGCGTTTGCAAGCGCAGACAAAGCGCCACGTCTGACATCACCCTTAGGCCGGCGGCACACATGGCGCTTTGAACCCGTTTTGGGCCGTATTTAAGCAGTCCGTTAAAAAACGCATCCATTTTTGACTCGGTTTAATTAAGATAAATGGTAAAACCGGTCAAAAACTGATGCTTTTTCAAAAAACGCAGGGTGGTGGCATACGTAGCGTGTTGAACACATTTTTGGACTATTTTTAAGCAGTCCATTAAAAACTGCATGCTTTTTTTCCGGTTGTGTACGTTTTTCCCGATTATCATAAATATCATAATTGGGAAAAAACTGTTAAAAACTGAAAAACTGATGCGGTTTTTAAAAATGCATGCATTTTTTAACGGACTGCTTAAAAACGGCCCAAAAACGGGTTCAAAACTGTTTGGTACTGTTGAACTGCAGAGATGAAGAGACTCCTTGCATCATTTATCATTATGAGATGCTTGGAGTTCAGTCCTTGGCAGGGGTGAACTGGCCATAGGCTGCGTTCACACGTCGCTTTACATAGCGTTGTGGAACACATTGCAACAGCTGAGGAGAGAATAATTACCTTATTACACTACTGTTAACATTTGTTAACACTATGTTAAGGCATGTGTTAACATTGCATTAACAAAACACATGGGTTTATGCATTCTTATCGCATGTGTTAACATCAAATTTGCATTGCATTTTGTAAATGCAAAAGTTAACAGTTATGTAATTAGGCAAATCTCCTTTTGACATGGCTTAGAGCAACATATGACAGGGGGCAGCAATATGAGGAGGAGGACACAGTATGAGAGAGGATGGAGGGCAGGAGGTCACAATATGAGGAGGATGAAGGGCAGGAGGCCGCAATAGGAGGGAGAGAGGGGTAATAGAGATAGCTTGTGCATTATACGTAATTTTGGGGAAATCCAAAAAACTTGCATTGTACTCTGACCCATTGTAATCAATGGGCTTTTTCAGACTTGCATTTTTTTTCACGCACCCACGCGCGTTTTTTTTAATGCACGTTTAAATCTCAGCATGCTCTACGCGGCTAGAAGTCTATGGAGATGCATCAAAAACTCATTGCACTCTGAGACACTTGCAAGTCTAATGCAAGTGCAATGTATTTTTCATGCATCAATTGCCATAGAAAAGATAGAGCTCAGTCCTGAGTCCTTTTCATGCACGTCATCTGCGCGTGAATAACACATTGAAAATGCATTGAAAACGCGCATGAAAAACTGTGACACTGAACAAACTCTGAGGGCGCGTTCACACGTTGCGTTTTGGTCGCGTTTTCATTGCGTTTGAAACGCATTACAACAGCTGATGAGAGGTAATTTGCCTAATTACATTACAGTTTATGTTTGTTAACGCAATGTTAACACATGCGTTAACAAAATACATGCGTTAACGTATGCGTTTTGTAAACGGAAATGCTAACAGTGATATAATTAGGCAAATCACCTCTCCTCAGCTGTTGTACATGCGTTTCAAACGCGATGAAAACGCAGGTCAAAACGCAACGTGTGAACGCGCCCTGACTGAAAACTGATTGAACTCTGATGAAAAATGTCAGTTTTTCACTGATCAAACCCTGATTGCACCCTGATCAGACTCTGACGTGATCTGCAACGCAAGTGTGGATGGGGCCTAAAGCTTAGTTTATAATCTGACATGCATCGCTTTATATGGTTATAACCTCTTAGGACCATATTATGTTATAAAATGTAAGTTTTGGCTGATATGTTTTGCGTTTATTCATAAGAAAAATTAAGATATGTTTTCGAAATTATATAGTTTCCAGGCCGGTGGTTTTACCACCTAAATTAGTTACAAAATAATATTTCTCATATGTCTGCTTTAGATTTCTGTAATTTTTAAAATGTCTGGATATTTTATTTTGATATCACATTGGTTTTCTATATTTTCAAGGAGATTTCAGAATTGAAATTATTATTGTTTTTAATGAAATTTGAAATATATGAATATGAAATATGAAATGTTAGAAACCCCCTATTTATCATTCTATTTATAATCTGTGCCCTGTAAACTATCAGAAGCAGCTTTTATGAAGATTGTTAACCCATTGAGATCTTCATAGTAATTAAAACAAAATGGAGGTGAAATTTAAAAGGGTCCAATTTTGTTGGTAATACGTTCATTTAGACGTACACATTCACAAGATTAAAAAAAAAAATCTTAAAATGTGCTATAACTCACATGAGCACATTACTTGTTATACGGGTATTCAGCAAGGCACAGAATGAAAGGAGGGCCTTGCCTCAGCCAGTTTTGCCCTATAGAATTTTGTGCTTTTTAGTTGGTTGATGGGGCACTTTTTTGAGCTATAAAATATTTGTTTACCATTAATTTTTTCATACGAAGGCTTATTATTTGTGGGATAAGATGCATTTTTCATCTTGGGGGGCTATGCTCTATTACTGAAAATGTATTAACTTTTTTGTGAGGGGTTGTAGAAAAAACATGAATTCTTTCATTGATTTTTGACTTCTTTTTTTTGGGTGTTTACCAAAAACCCTAAGTAACATGTTAAATTTATGTATGTGTCAGTATGATTAGTGCAATACCACATTTAAATATTTTTGCTTACATTTTTATTATTTAATTATTTTAATTTTATTAGCCAATCTCCACACTGACCTGAGTGAAGTTGCCCCCCACCACCACCACCTTGTTCAAATCAAACAAAACTGGTGCCAGTCAATTCTGATACCTTTGTGCTGGTTTGTGCTGCTTAAATTTTTGTTTGTGCTACTTTTGTTTTGAATATATTAATGAAATTGTAAAGGTGAAAAGTTCAGCCAGCCCCCCAAACCCCTCAAACCTTTGTGCTGGTTTGTGCAGCATTTTTTTTTGTTTGTGCTGCTATCATTTTTAATGTATTCATAATTTTTTCCAGAGGTCGGCAGAGTTTATTCCTTCCAAAGTACAATGGAGGACATGTACATAAAGTGTCGGTGTCTGCATTGGCTTTGTTACCAACCTGCTCTCTAAAAGAAGATACACATTTAATATTGTGGAGCTGTGCACATACATTTTGGGTGCTGAGACCATTTTATGTCGCTGGGACCAAAATCTGTACCGAGGCAGCAAACATCCTAATTTGAGTGCAATAGCACGGTTTTGGGATGCAGAGACTGATAGGGAACAGGGGAGATCTTGTACCTCACTATTCTGTGCAAGAGACATCTGTATCCAGTCCTGAACACCTCCAGCTCTGCTACATACACACAGAGAGCACTGTCACACGACCTCCTCCTCTGAGATCAGGGAGCAGTAGCCGCTCCCCCCAGGAGTCCAATAGATAAAAACAAACTACGAATTCACAGGGCTTTTCAGCCCAGGCAGAGGAAGCAGCTACTGAAGCAATTAGGTAATCCGAGGGGTACAGCAAGGAAACTGTTGGATTAAGGTAACAAAGATAATAGGCAAAGTTGTTTTACATCCTAAGAGCTATTGATTTGCGTGTGTTTGTGTGGGGGGGGGACTTTACAGTTTAAATCCGGCCATTATATTCCATGATTCCGTCAGCATGCTTTAGCTCAAACAAACGTTTTGGGTCCATTTTCTCATACCTGTGTTTGTGGATAACTTAGGTCTCTATTTTGTGTATTGAATTCATGATACTGATGTTTTTTTCCTAGTGCTGTGTTTGCGTGGCTGTAATATCAGGTCCTGTCCTATTTTTAGCTGTTTTTGTATCTATTGGCTTCCCATTGAAATCTATGTGTTGCACGTTTTTGCGGACTGCATTAAGGTATACACATTTTTGCAGACCATTTTTGCATTCTTTTGCTTAGCCCTTCTTCTTAGAATGTTTTCTCAATTAAATAGGCCCTTGTCAGTTTTCTGAGCACATTTCTCATAGTTTAGAGCTGCAGACTTACCAGTATTATCTTGTCTTACCTCGCTTAGGCACGGATGTTGTGTAAAAAACAGGGTTTTTTTGCTTCAACCTGTGCATTACATCTGTCATTTGTTTTATGTTCTTTTGATTTCTTTCATTCTTCATGTTGTTTCTGCAATACCAGCACAAAACCATGCTCAGTTGTGGCACTGTTTTTGGAAGAAAACCCCTATTATGAGCCATGATGTACCTAGTCATGGTGCCATGTAGGCGGAGGCCTATCTATACCGGGTAGGGATCTGGCCCTGGGCTGTAGTTAGTGGCACTCTCAGTCCTTATGCCCCCTGGGTAAAGATCTTATCTGTCTGTAGCTTGTAGAGTAAGCCTCTGAACGCTGCTGTTTGCCGGCAGGAAGTCTCTGTGTGTGTGAACTCGTGTTGAAATGCAAGGGGAGGGGCCGATACACAGTGCAGCCAGGAGAACAATGTGTCCTGCCAGACTATAGACTTCTGATCTACGGTCGGATCCCTGAGCAACCGAAATTGTATACACCAGGACTGACAGGTCGAATTTATATGTGTAAAATTCTGTAAATTCAGTGAATTAGAGAATTTTGTTATTCTTTTGTTATCCTGAGTATATTTAAGAATCTTTCATCCACGGGTGTCAGGACAAGGGAGTCTGTGGACCCTCTGGACCACCGTGGGAGGTGGTACAAGCCGACCTGGGACCGGAGTCTAAGTGGAACCCGGTGTTCACCGGGTCGTTCCACAGGTGCGACTAGCCCGCGGTGGCTGCCAAGGTAGTAATACAGGAGACAGTCTGTACACGGAGTGACGGGAGGAGAATAGCACAGGAAGGCACACCAGGACTCACGTCAGGAATCGCAGGACCACAGGAACGGACTGGCACACAGGAATCACAGGAATGCAGGAATCACAGGAACGCAGGAATCACAGGAGAACTTTCTCTTCAAGGGGAAGACTTGAAGATCCGGCAAGGGTCATAGGAAGAGGCAGAAACTTATAACAGGCCAGCGCCAATTACCGCAGGAGCAGGAGAGGACATCACTGGAGCCAGGGGAGGTGAGCAGAGCGGAGCTCCGGAGGGATGCTGAGGGGTATGGGTGCGCCCGCGATCGGAGACAGAGATCGCGGGAGCACCCGTGACAACGGGAATAGTCCTTTATGGCTCAGCCTTTTTATTTTGTCATCCCATACTGTATGTATCGCTTTATATGGTTCTAACTTTTGACCACTCTAACTTACCAAAATGATTTTCAGATTGTTTTTCATCACTCATTGTACTACATATTAATGGTAAATTTTGGTTGATATGTGTTGCATTTATTTATGAAAAAAAAAATTTGCAAATTTTGGGGGAAAATTTATCATTTTCAAATTCAAAATTATCTGCTTTTGAGACGGATAGTTTTATCACTGGGATGGGTTACTCACTAACATTTCCCTTATCTCAACTTTATGTTTTCTTCTTTTATACTTATATGAAGGTAGACATCTTACAAATCAGATTTTCATTCAGTTTTTTTTAAATGAGTTTGAAAAATAAAGTTTTACAATCCCCCTATGAAGCACTACATAGTAATTACAACACAATGGAGGTGAAATTGACAGTGGTATAATTTTGCCGCTTATACATTCATTTAGTCCTAAAATGTACCGTATATATATACTTGTGAATAAGCCAAGTTTTTCAGCACAAAAAATGTGCTAAAAAACCTCACCTCAGCTTATGCACGAGTCTATAAAAAAAATTACATACTCAACCTCTGGCGCCCCAAAGCTCGTTGCGGCTCCCGATCCTCTTGGTACCTCCTCTTCGGTCTTTTCTCTGCTGTAATGGCCGGCAGAGACGCGTCCATGCGATGCGGCAGAGAGAAAACCGAAGAGGAGCCATGCCGAGGATAGGGAGCATCGGGGCGCCGGGTGAGTATGTAAGTTTATTTTTTTATGTGCTTGGCAAACTATGTGCTGGCTGTATACTACATGGGGCTGGATGTATACTACTGGGGGCTGTCTGGCTGTATACTACTTGGGGCTGTCTGGCTGTATACTACTGGGGGCTGGTAAGCTATATACTACAGGAGGCTGGCTTGCTGTATGCAAGATGGGGCTGACCTGCTGTATACCACATGGGGCTGGCTGTATACTATATGAGGCTGGTTGGTTATATACTACAGGGGCTGGCTGTATACCACTGGGGGCTGGCTGTATACTACTGGGGCCCAGCTGGCTGTATACTACATGGGGCCGGCTGGCTGTATACTACTGGGGGGCTGCCTGGCTGTATACACTACTTGGGGCTGGCTGGCTGTATACTACTGGGGGCTGTCTGGCTGTATACTACTTGGGGCTGTCTGGCTGTATACTACTGGGGGCTGGTAAGCTATATACTACAGGGGGCTGGCTTGCTGTATGCAAGATGGGGCTGACCTGCTGTATACCACATGGGGCTGGCTGTATACTATATGAGGCTGGTTGGTTATATACTACAGGGGCTGGCTGTATACCACTGGGGGCTGGCTGTATACTACTGGGGCCCAGCTGGCTGTATACTACATGGGGCCGGCTGGCTGTATACTACTGGGGGGCTGCCTGGCTGTATACACTACTTGGGGCTGGCTGGCTGTATACTACTGGGGGCTGTCTGGCTGTATACTACTTGGGGCTGTCTGGCTGTATACTACTGGGGGCTGGTAAGCTATATACTACAGGGGGCTGGCTTGCTGTATGCAAGATGGGGCTGACCTGCTGTATACCACATGGGGCTGGCTGTATACTATATGAGGCTGGTTGGTTATATACTACAGGGGCTGGCTGTATACCACTGGGGGCTGGCTGTATACTACTGGGGCCCAGCTGGCTGTATACTACATGGGGCCGGCTGGCTGTATACTACTGGGGGGCTGCCTGGCTGTATACCCTACTTGGGGCTGGCTGGCTGTATACTACTGGGGGCTGGCAGGCTGTATACTACTAGGGGCTGGCTGTATACTCCTGGGGGCTGGCAGGCTGTATACTACATGGGGCCGGCTAGCTGTATACTACTGGGGGGCTGTCTGGCTATATACACTACTTGGGGCTTGCTGGCTGTATACTACTGGGGCCTGGCTAAGTACTACTGGGGGCTGGCTGACTATATACTACTGGGTGCTGGCTGGCTATATACTACTGGGGGCTGGCTGGCTATATACTGGGAGACTGTAACCAATGCATTTCCCACCCTCGCTTATACTCTAGTCAATAGCGTTTCCCAGTTTTTGGTGGTAAAATTAGGGGTCTCTGTTTATACTCGGGTCAGCTTATACTCAAGTATGTACGGTACATATTTCCAAAAGAGTATGGAGACCCCCACATGTGGACGCTGTATGGGCGCACAGCGAGGCACAGAAGGGTAGGAGCAACTGCCAGTTTGGTTCTATACAATGTAGCAGATTTTAGTTTCCTCATTGGCGCCATTTTGTAGGCTATAATATTTTGTTTTTTCCGTTAGTGGGTCCATGTGTGGGCATTCTTTTTGTGGGATGAGATGCATTTTTCAGTGATACCATTTTGGTTTCTATGCCCTATTGTTGAAAATGTATTGACTTTTTTGGGAGGTCAGAGGAGTAGAATTGTGTAACTTATTTTTTACTTAGTCAGTAAGATTATGGGATACTGTACTTAGATATTTTTTCTTATGTTATTTATTTTACTAAATTTGCAAAATAAAACCTAATGGGGGACAATCTATCATTTTTGCATCGCCATCTTACTAGTGGCACAACACTCTATTGTTTTTACTACGTAGCTGGTTGATGGCTTAGTTTTTGTGGGACGTCTTGTATTTTGCAGCAGTAACATTCTGGAGTAGATTTTTTAAAATCACTTTTTATTGCATTTTTTGTGGGATGAAATATGTAAAAATCATAATTTTTAGTGTGTTGAGGAGTACACACATGACATCTAGTGGGCAAATACTAAACCTACATCACTTCTTTTATGAATAGGAGTAGAGTAATAACACAAGAGGACACACGTGACATCTAGTGGACGGGAATAAACATTACACCAACCGTCTAAGAATTAGAGAACTCTAGAGACCCCTAGTGGTGGAATATTACATTTTACTTTACATAACCCGAAATATTCTGAAATAAGAAACAAAAGAATATACACAGGGCCGGATTAAAGGAGGGGCTCCTGGGGCTCTAGCCCCGGGGCCCCCACCACTTTCACTTTTTAAGGGGCCCCCACCAGTCAGTCGATCACTACATGCTGCTGCCAAAACAGTGCATCAGCAATCTCCCCCAGCGATGGCAGCTGTGCCTTCAGTGGCCGGCGGCTGCCTGAAGAGCATCATGGGATCACTGGAAGGGAAGGTGAGGGTAAGTATGAAGTTTATTATTTTGTGGCCATTTTCTACAGGGGACTGGCAGCTAAATTCTACAGGGGGCTTGTGGGAGTATACTACAGGGGACTGGTGGCTGTATTCTACAGGGGGCTGCAGGCTATAAACTACAGGGTCTGGCAGGCTATATACTAAAGAGTCTGGCACGCTTTATACTTCCAAAAACATTGTTGAAAGGGCCCCCACCAGTTTGTGCCCAGGGGCCCCCACCACCCTTAATCCGGCCCTGAATATACACATAATGGTTATAAAGGCAAACCAGAGTTATATATATTTATATATGCCTACTAATTCCATGCATTATTCACATGTAAAACAATACACAGAGGAAGGCGAAGGAAGAAGAAAAAAAAACATGGTCCTCATGCAGCAAAGTTAAAGCCCCAAGAGATGTAACAGTTTTTTACAGCCTTTATTGTGTGGGTTCAGTAATAATTTTTGTATTCTACAGGACATTACAGACACAGTGATACTATATATGTGGGGTTTCTCTTCTGATTTTGACTTTTTTCACATTATGGGGCTTATTTAGTAAGGGTCTGTGGCCGCACTTTCATCGGTTTTTCCGACGTTTTCTAGATTTGTGCCGCTGGGACAGGTATTTAACTGGGGATTGTGTTGCGCGCAATCAGATTGTGTTGAAGCTGTGCTGGCTTTGATGCAACAGAAATGGGGGGGGGGGGGGGGTGCCGTCAGACTGAGCGCAGGATTTAACTTTCAAATTGTGTCACAAGCACTTACATGCACCAGGAAGAAGAAGGTGAACTGCGGCTGACCTGAGCGGGAAAGCGACACATGCAGGATATCGGACTGCAATACTGATGCAGTGTAACCAAATAACACAAATGGATGATAATCCAGTATACATCCGTCGCTGAGCATCAATTGCCAGAGCTCAGTGACAGATATATCTGTTAATGTAACAAGACAAAACACATGCTTCTACTTACAAAACACATATGCGATTGGTGATGCGTTTTGTCCAATGCATTTGAATTGCAAACTGATCATCAGAATGCGGCCTCCAGCTGTGTTCATCTGAACTTGAATTAAGTTTATGAATTAAAGTCATGGCCATTGGTTTTGAGAATGATACAAATGTAAATTTTTACAATGTCTACTGCATCAGGTTTTATAATGGCAATTTGCATATAAGATATGTTCTTTAGATTTGTTCTTAAGTTGAATTTGTATGTAAGTCGGCACCATATATTTTATAATTGTAACCCCAGCCAGATTTTTTTTGGTCTCTGTGACATTTGGATTTTAAAGATGTTGGATTGTCATAAGAACCAGGATTAACAATAAAGCCTAAGGCAAAAGTACAGCAAATTACCAATTACCAGAGGTCCGTTTGTAACTAGGGGTTGTATGTAAGTCGGGTGTTCTTAAGTAGGGGACTGCCTGTATTCCAGAATGTTATAGAGTGATCAGCTTAACAGCAATTCATTGCAAATTGAATATTTGCCTAGAAAATGAACTTTTCCCCCCAAAACACATTTCAACTTCATTGCAGGCCTGCCTTAAAAGGAGCAGCTCACATCGTTTCAGTGATTGCTCCAGTAATACAGGTTTTGGTGTTGATGAGGACAGGGCTGGAGATCAATCTGTCATGATTCAATCTGTCAAGAATCACACCACTGGACACTTTAAAAGGAGGCTGGTGCTCGGCATCATTGTTTCTCCTCTGTCAACCATGGTTATCTCTAAATAAGCATATACCATACAATAAAGAATGGTACCAGAATGTCCTCCAAGAGCAACTTCTCTCAACCATCCAAGAGCAGTTTGGTGATCAACAATCCCTTTTCCAGCATGATGGAGCACCTTGCCATAAAGCAAATGTGATGACTAAATGTATCAGGGAACAAAACATAGAGATTTTGGACCCATGGCCTGGAAACTCACCAGATCTTAATCCCACTGAGAACTTGTGGTCAATCATCAAAAGACGGGTGGACAAACAAAAACCAACAAATTGTGACAAAATGCAAGCATTGATTGTGCAAGAATGGACGGCTATCAGTCAGGATTTGGTCCAGAAGTTGATTGAGAGCTGCCAGGGAGAATTGCAGAGGTCCTGAAGAAGAGGAAGGGTCAACACTGCAAATATTGACTTGCTGCATTAAATCATTCTAACTGTCAATAAAAGCTTTTGTTACTCATAATATGATTGCACTTGTATTTCTGTATGTGATAAAAACATCTGACAAACACAGAGGGCAACAGATCATGTGAAAATATAATATTTGTGTAATTCTCAAAACTTATGGCCACGAATGTAAATTTCTTCCGATTGCATCTGCATTTACACTGAAACGCTTGCGATTGGGAACCGGCACCACATGTTTTGCATTGTGCACATAAGATTAGGAGAAACTACTCAAGTGCAGCAATCAACAGGAACCTAAAAGTGCCCACTAACCCTAAGCTACTGACCCACTAACATATACAGTGCTCTCAACAAGGGGTTGTCCGAGCTGGGGGAGGTTGTTGTACTTAACCCCATCTAGAGTCCAGCAATGTGCCTCCCATCACCCTCGATCTCTGTAAAAGGATTCACAGTGACCTCACAACCGCTGCAGGTCCTGGCTGTGGTCTGTGTAACGCTTACACAGGCGGCAGGCATAGGCTGCCCCCGGGGATGCGTGCTGTGGTCATGACATCCCTACTGCATCTCTCTATACATATAGAGACCAGGGGTAATGGGAGGCACTTCACTGGACTGGCGCACCAGAGGGGGGTAAGAACAACAGCTTTTTTTGTTTTTTCAGCCTCCCCACTCCACTGGTAAAATATGCAAACCTGGACAACTTCTTTAACCATGAAGGCCATGTATGTATATGTCTATATATTTATACAGTATACAGTTATGTATAAAAACACACATGTATACATATATAGAGACATTTGTAAGTACATAAGAATATGACAATAGAACCAAAACCAAGTTCTTTGTTATGTACTGAGTAAATAAGTAATACAAGCACTTAATGTAAATCCGGCAACTCGAACATGACATCTTTGTTTGCAGGAGTTACCTTTCATATTCTTCTGGAGGATATGTTAGCTTCTTCCAGCCAGAACACAGCTCTGAAGATTTAGCGACACAAAAAAGTTGGATTCCTCATTTTATTGTCATCTTCTTACCTCCTTATGGGAAATTAAAGTGTTCTGTTTTCCCCTTAGAGATCTCAATTATGCCCCTTTAGTGGCAATGGTCACAATTATGCCCCACAGTATGCAATAGCCTCAATGAGTGTCCCCAGTAGCCACAGCGCCTGCCACCAGTAGCCAATAATCATAGTCACAGTGCCTGTCCCAGGAGTCAAAGTGCTTCCCCCATTAGTCACAGTGCTGCCCCCAGTAGTCACTGTGCTTGCCCCAGTAGTCACAGTGCTGCCATAAGTATCCACAGTAGTGCCCTCTGTAGCCAGTGCTTGCCCCCAGTAGTCACAGTCCTTATCCCCAGTAGTCACATTGCTGCCCCCACTACCATTAATCACAGTGCTGCCCCCCAATAGTGGCAGTGCTGCCCCCAGTAATCACTAGCTAGTACTGCCCCAGTAGTCAGATAGCGCTGCCCCAAGTAGCCACTTACTGTGCTGTCCCCAGTAGAAAGTGCTGCCACCCAGTAGTCCCAGTGCCCCCCCCAGTAGTCCCAGTGCTGCCCCCAGTAGGCCAATGCCCCCCCCCCCACCCAGTCATAGTGCTGCCCCAATAGTCACAGTGCATCCCCACTAGTAAATAGACAGTGCTGCCCCCAGTAGCCAGTGCTACCCCGTGTAGTCACAGTGCTGCTCCCAGAAGTCACAGTGCTACCCCCAGTAGCCACTAGCCAGTCCTGTCCCCAGTAGTCAGACAGTGCTGCTCCAAGTAGTGCTGATTATTTGTCTCTAACTCAGCAAATGATTAATGTTAATCATACCCCGATACCATGTGGACGAGAAGTTACAGGCTGATGTATAACATAGTTCCCCAGCAAGAAGCAAAAGTCTAATATTTATGCTGGAATAACTAATTAGAGAGAAGGAATGTTACAAAGATAAGGTGGATTGTAAATTATGGGATCTGTGTGGAGGATCCTTCAGAGTGCCCGCTCAGCTAAGAGAGCTCAATAAAAAGAGACGGGTGATATGAAACCGGTCAAAGTTTTTGGTGTGGTGAGAAGTTTAAGGGAAAAGAGATTTTATATATTTTCCTCCATGAGAATATATTTTCCTCCAGAGCAGCGCCCTGTTAGACTCTCCCCCCTATATTACATAACACCAGAGAGGTGTATGGAGTCAGGAGAGACTTGTTATAATTGTGGTATCATCCCCACACCGTGTCACCAGTCACTCCCCTGTATCTGGTGATTAAGGCATCCATTTTAGCACCACATTAAGAATGGGATTTCTCAAATCCTTGAAGCTCATTGCTTATGACTTTACTTTGTGAATAAGTTGTTTGTTTTACAGTGACCAGTGTTGGCAGGGATTAAGTACTAAAAGATTATTGTTTCTTGTATTAGCCCTGTGGAGTTATGTTCCTGAAGAGATATTCTGCAGTCCAGTTGACCCCTTACAGCTGAAGTCACTTTTCACCTTCCTGACACGGGCCATTTTTTCAAAACTGCTCTTTGTCACTATAAGTGCTTATAACTTGGGAATATATCTGTTATGAACAAGGGAGATACACATGCCAGATTTTGTTCATCAAGCAACCCATATCCCTTACCCCCCCCCCCCCCCCGCCTCATCTTAATTAGCCTTATCAAGCTAGCTAAGGGTGTTATCTAACACTATAAATGCTGCAGAGGAACTCTGGTTGTGTTCTCTGGGTAGCTATTAACTAACACCTTTTGCAGCCACAGCGACTTCTAAAGGCTTGATCAGATTTTCCATTCATTTTCAAGAGACAATGGGGGGGATGTATTAACCCCTTAGTGCTCTGCGCCGTAGCTGTACTGCGCTGAGTCTCGCGAATAGCGTTCAGCGCAATACAGCTACTGCGCAGAGACGATGCCGGTTCAGCTCTGCAACCGGCATCGGGGGCTGCAATACATTAGTATTGCAGAGTATTATCATGAACAAGCAATCAGATGATTGCTTGTTCATGTCCCACGGTGGATCAAGTAAAAAAATGTAAAAAAAATGTTTTTCAATAAAAAAATTACTTTATAAATCACTAAAAATGCCCATGCGCCCCAAAACATATAAAGAGACATAGAATGCTCAAAAAAGTCTAAATCATAACACAAACCCCACATATATATTATCACCGCGTCCGTAGCAATCCTTAGAATAAAAGTAAATAACTATTGAACCCGTACGATGAACGCCATAAAAAAAATTTAAAAACCTACCAAAAATTATGATTTTTGCCTATTAAATCCCACTAAAAATGCAATAAAAAGTGATCAACAAAACATATGTACTCCAGAATGATACAACATCTCCCGCAAAAAACAAGCCATCAACCTGCTCTGTAGCCAAAAACGTAACAATGTTATGCCACTTGGAAGACGGCGATGCAAAAATGATAGATTTTCTCCCACATTAGGGTTTTATTTGGCAAATTCAGTAAAACGTAATAAAAAATATTCATGTCTGGTATCCCCGTAATCGTATCAACCCATAGAATAAAGATAACATGATTATTAGGCTATACGATGAACACGGAAAAAAAATTAAAAATCCAGTACAGAATTGATGCTTTTCTACTCGTGACCTCAATTTTCCTAAATTTTCAACAATAGGTGATACCAACCCCAAAATGGTAACACTGGAAAAAGCATCTCATCCCGCAAAAAAAATGCTGTCACATGGCCCAAATAATGAAAAAGCGAAAATTTATAGCCTACAAAAGGGGCAAATGAGGAAACTAATATCCTGGCAGCTGCAGGGCTCCTTCGCTTCTGCGCCTCGCTGTGTGCCCATCAAACAAGTAATGGCCACATGTGGGGGGTCTCTGTACTTGGGAGAAATTGCATAACAAATTGTATGGTGGGGTTTTTTTTTTATCTTTTAAAAATGTGTAAATTTTAGGGCTAAATGAACGTATATCCGGCACAATTTGACCATTCTAAATTTCGCCTCCAATTTGATGTAATTACTATGAAGATCTCAAGGGGTTAACAATCTTTGTAAATGCTGTTTCTGATAGCTTGAGGGGTGCAGATTTGAAAATGGGTTGATTATATAGGGGGTTTTAATGCTAAATATGTAACATTTTATTTCAAACAGTATTTATCCCCAAAATAGTCAATTCTGAAAATACGTAAAATCGATATTCGATTTGTAGGCCGCGTGACGTCAAAATAAATTATCCAAACATTTAAAAAATTATGAAAATGTAAAGTAGACATATGGGAAATGTTATTCGGCAGGTTATTTAGGTGGTAAATCTATCTGCCTGAAAACGCGATGATTTCGAATTTTAAAAATGGCAAATTTTTCTAAAAATTCATAATTTTTTCTTTTTTTTTTTGTAAATAAACGCAAAACTTATCAGCCAAAATTTACCACTAAAATGAAGCACAACATGTGGGGAAAAAACAATCTCAGAATCGTTTAGATAAGTAACAGAGTTCAAAAGTTATAACCATATAAAGAGAAGCAGGTCAGAATCCCAAAAATGGGACTGAGCCTTAAGCTACAAAATGGCTGCGTCCTTAAGGGCTTAATGCACATGCACCACAATTCTTGTGGTTTTGCGCCTAAAACACTGTCTAAAATGCCTTGCGCCACATGTATCAAGGCTTTTAGACCAGTTTTTAGCCATTTTCCAACTTGTGCGACTGAGGGGGCGTGGCCTTCGGAAAATGGGCGGGGTTTGATTGAAAAGGACGCGTGGCCTATTTGCATGATCCGTGCGCCAAAAATTGTGGCGCAGAGTTTAGACCACTTTCAAGTAGGTCTAAACTGGAAACCGACAGTCTTATCCTGCACCAGATAAAATCTGGCGCAGAAAATGACTAGGGTTTTCTTCCACTAAACTGACAAAACCTGGGACACATTGATACTTCCACCCCAATGAGCCATAAAAAATAACAGGGTTAGGGACAGTTATGAAGTCATGGCCATTTCAGCCCCATGGGAACTAAATTTAGTACCCCAATTCCCTAGGCTTTAGCACCATCGGGCCACAAGATATTTATGGGACCATAGCAAATGGGTCAGGATTCACTCAGATCCAATGATACCAGAACCCTACGACTATGACTTCTCCAAGGTTTTAGACTTAATACCAGGTAGGAGAGTCCTATGAGTCCTCCTGGGGGTGTGCAGGGGTGTGTCTGCACCTAATATAATCAGAACTCCCCTGATGCTTTTGTCTTTCACCTAGGGGAAACCTTAACATCACAAGCACAGAAGAAGGGTCTTAAAGTGTGGACTATCCATCCCCATTAGGCCCACACACAAGGTAACTAACTTATTGAACTGCTGACACTTGTAGTCCTACCCTTGTATTTTGTACTCTGTTTAACGTATATATATATATATATATATATATATATATATATATCTATATATATATCTATTGTGTGTACTGTTTGTCTACTGTTCCCTTAAGGTAATTAAATATAAAATTTAACCTGTGTCGTTCTTTTATCTCGATTCACGAATCTCCTGTCCATGTTTCAGTTATTTACATGCTCACGGGCTGGTTCCTTGCCCTATATAACCCCGTTACGGACCAGGCTTATATTAAAGGAGAACTGGTGGCAGCTTATTTGGTTTGATAGAGTTCTGTTTCACTGAAGCTAGTGAAAGGGGTCTTACAGCCATACAGTGCTGTGATTTATTGTTGTGTTATATACGGAAGTTGTGTGGACAACTTTAAATCCCTTCCTTCCCCTCTCAGAAGCGTGTCTGAAATGGATAATTATGTGACCTTGCGTACCCTTCAGGGGTCCAAAACGTCATGGTTTCCTTCACAATATTCAAGTGATTTTGAAGTAGTTTTTTCATGATACTTTGTACTTTTGCATTTATTTATGAAAAAAAATAATATTTGGTAAAAATTTTGAAAATAACTGGAGTGGTGTAAATAATGTAAGTGGTGGGTGACGGCTACAGTATGCAGCTGACACCTGCAGCTTCTGACACCGGCGCCGTTCGGCAACCGGTGGCAGAAGCGGGACTTAGTACTACGTCACGATGCAGCAAGTCCCTGCCACACATGACGTAGTACTAGGTCCAATGTTGGTAAGGGGTTAAAATTCTTTTTCCCACACAAGTAGGAACATTTCCAGGTTTATTTAAAGAAGTTGAACTCAAACCAGAATATCCATTGTCCCAAAAAGAATTTTCGATTTACATAAGTAGTGTCCCAGTTTTAGTGTTTTAGAGCAAGCACTTTCAGCCAGTGTCACACACTTGTTGACTGCTCTACTTTTTGTATTTTTATATCAAGATTAACAGGTTTTTTGTTTCCACATGTTAAGGGAAGTCATATGTGAAGAAAGTCTATCCAACAAGTGGCTGGGATTTTATTAAGAAGGTGTACGGTAGTTATACTCTCAAAGAGTAGAACAGAGGTCCAGATGTTTTGTTTCTATATGTTGATGACTTTTTATATTGTCTTAAACTTATTTTGTCCCTTTTGTGCTTTCTAGCCCAGAGAGCTTGTGCGACTTCAAGATCAAAGTTTAAATTTTTTGATACTTTATTCCAGATATGTCTTGGTTGTGTTTTTATTGCGTTTTGAAACCCATTACAACGGCTGAAGAGTGGTGATTTGCCTTATTACATTACCGTTAATATTTGTGTTTACAAAATGCAATGTTAACACAATATTAACACATGTTACCAATATTAACAATATGCTAACAAAATACACATTGTTAACACACATCCCAACAAAATGCACATGTTATCGCAGTGTTTACACATGTTCATGTAGTTCAGATGTAAGCCCCTGTCTGACAATGGGCCTAGTCATGGACGCACCCCCTGGTGACAGTCACTGACAATAACTGGTGTCTGAAATATATCCCAGCAGATTGGACAGTGGAATTACTCCTCTATATATGGGAAAGGTGGGATGGAAGAGGGAATAGCGGCCATTGCAATATAAATAGTATGTATAGGAAGACATATACTCCCCGTACCCTGCAGGGTTAAAGGGAACCTGTCACCAGGAGACCCATTTCTAGCACTCCTCCAGTCCCCACAGAGCATAGTACATACACTGCCAAAGTGTTTTTGTATAAAAAATTGGTTTTACCTTTCATTAGCATCTGCTGTGTGACTAGGAAGTTGCCAAATGGGAGGGGCTGGAAATGAACAGCTCCCCCCCACCCTTGGGGAACAGCTCCTCCATGTGACCTTTTCAAATATATGAAAACACCCATCACTTGGCTTAGCGACGCCCCCTGCTCCTCTACAGCCAATGCCGAGTGAGGGGAGTTATTCATATATTTGAAAAGGTCCCATGTTTCCCAAGGGTGGAGGGGAACTGCTCCTTTCCAGCCCCTCCTATTGGCAACTGCCTAGTCACACAGCAGATGCTAATGAAAGGTACAATATAACATATCTTTTTTTCTGTAAAACCAATTTTTTTATACAAAAACACTTTGGCAGTGTATGTACTATGCTCTGTGGGGACTGGGGGAGTGCTAAAAATGGGTCTCCTGGTGACAGGTTGCCTTTAAATAATTATGTTGAAAAAAAGTGTTTTTCTCCCCCAAAAATAATGTGGTAGGATGTTTTTTTAGGCAAGAGAAATGCAAAATTGAAAAAACAATCTGAGGGTGTGGGTCACTCGGTCCAATCACATATAAATTTCCAGTTTGATTTGTGACCAGCACCCGGTGGCTTGTATTGTTTAAACTGGTCAAGCATGCCTTTCACCGGGAGCGTTGGGAAACAAAACACTAGTGGCCCATAAAGTGGTCTCGGGCATCAGGTCTCCTCTAGAGGTCGAAACACTCCTGGTCTGCTCATGACAACCCTGGAAAAAAATAGGTAATATTACTGATCTCCACTGCCCTATTCTCATAGCCAGAGGGCTTTTTCATTATCTCATTAGGGAAGTGCAGATACGAAGAACTACACCCAGCCTCATATATACATATCAGTAGCAGAATATCTAAGATCTCATTTATAATAGCCTTGGTACATTTAGAGTTTTGAGACTTGCTGTCTGTCTGCAACTGTTTATAAAAAAAAATTTCCCCTTTTTTCTTTTCACTTTCCCTTTTTTTTTGTACCCCTCTCCCACTGCCCAGCATAATTATTTAAGTATATGTAAAATTGTGAAGTTATATGCTTTTAATACATTAATAAAGGGTTACATTTATAGTACTCTGCAGCTATCTAGTGGTGTGTTTTGTTAGGTGCAGCCTTAGGGAATGTGATGGTAGTGAGTACAGTTTGTTGAATGTGTCTAGGAGAGGACATATATTTGGTGGAACTAGCGGCCCATGTGACCGCACCCTAAAAGGGTCGCTTCAGCCAGAAATATATAATACTATGCAGGAAATTTACCATTAGGTGTTTTGTGCCGTCTTTTATTTTATGATAGATTTATCATTGTGACTTAGGCCAGTGACACACGTGGTGTTTTGAACCCGTTATTGGGCCATTTTTTAAGCAGTCCGTTAAACGCTTGCATTTTTGAAAACCGTATTCGTGTTTTTGAAAACACGTCCGTTTTTGACTGGTTTTACCAATTATCTTAATTAAAACGGAACAAAAATGGATGCATTTTCAAAAAACGCATGCCTTTTTTTAACGGACTGCTTAAAAATGGCCCAAAAACGGGTTAAACGCCACGTGTGCCTCCGGCCTTAGGGTGATGCCACACATGGCGTTTTGAACCAGTTTTGGTCCGTTTTTAAGCAATCCATTAAAAAAACGCATGCATTTATGAAAATTGGTTTGACAGGTTTGACCAATTATCTTAATTAAAACAGGTAAAAAAAAACGGATGCTTTTTTCAAAAACGCATGCGTTTTTTAACGGACTGTTTAAAAACTGACCGTAAACGAGTTCAAAACGCCATGTGTGGTATCACCCTGTTTTCCACGTTCTGTTTTTGTCGTGTTTTTAAATGCATCCAAAACGCAAGTGGGAGGGGGTTTGGCCAAAACACATATGCATTTTGGATGCGTTTAAAAATGCAACAAAAACGGCACGTGTGAAACCGGTCTCAGGGTGCAATCAAACATGCTGTTTTATGTATGTGTTTCAAACCACACTGCTAAACAGCTACAGCTAAAGGCTGGCGGCACACGTGGCGCTTTGAACTCGACACTAGCGGAACGTGTGAATGCGCCCTCAAAGTGATGCCACACATGGCGTTTTGAACCCGTTTTTGGTCCGTTTTTAAGCAGTCCGTACAAAAACGCATGCATTTTTGACTAGTTTTAATTAAGATAAAACTGATTCAGACTGAGCGCCATATTTAACTTGTAAATTGTGTCACACACCCTATGGTAAAGGTGCACCAGAAAAAAAGATGGTGAACTCTGTCGGGCCAGCGCAGGGAAGCGCAAGATTAATTATTTCTGGCGCACAATCTTAGTGATTCACAGCACAAAGTATTATACACGGAAATTTCTAAGTAAATGTTATGTTGAAAGCCGCATAAAAGTGGCAAATCTTTAGTTGAGACAACTGTGACACATTTGTACACCAGTCTCTCACATTCTATAAAGCACAGAAAAAGGGAAATTCAAGATGGAGGTTTTTTTATATATAAAAATTAGTGATTAGAGATGACCCAATGGTCTGGTTCAGTGTTCGGATGTCAGGTCTGGACATATTGCCGTATTGGCAGCCGAAAAGCTTTGCCGGCAGCATGTAAATGGCTAACACCTGCGATCAGTGCGATCAGTGCAGTGCAGAGGTATTTGCTGCAATATGAAAAATTGTGTGCACCCCAACACATGTTTTGTCTGTGTCTCCTCAGGAGGCACAAATGAAACGTACATCAGGGCACACACACAAGGGTCCCAATAATTGTCATAAAATAAGAGGTGTAAAATAATTATTACCTTAGATACAGTCTTTTCCAAAATATTTGGCTCAGCTCAGCTTTCATTTTATAAACTAGTGTAGGAAAATAAAAGTTGAACTCTGATTGGTTGCAATGAGCAGTTTTGCTATCAGACACTTCTGATAAATCTCCCCTTGTGCAGAATTTAAAGAGGACCCGATCACCAGATATTGACCAACCTGAGTAACAATGTCTGATAATAAAGGTTTACAAATCCTTCCCATATCACCTAAAATTAGCTGCTAGTGGGGCACTGTACCTTAATTACAGACGTTTTTCTGATATACAAATTAGGTTTTGTGACTCATGTCTGGTATTTGTAACTCTTCTCTCTCTCAGGCTGGCAGTGAACCACGCCCCCTTATTATTCTGACTGACAGGTCTCTGTCTCTTCAAATCACTGCCCTAGCTCTTTGTACTTCGGGACTGTCTGCTAATATTAAACTACAGACATATAAAGCTCTATGTACAGATGGGAAATATTGTGCGTTTTTTTACATAGAGCCTTGAGTTACATTCATGACATGTGACCAGAGTGACATCATTGCTATTCTTAGAAGGCTAAAGGACCTGCAAACTGTACACCATGTATGTGGTTACATGAAATCAGAGCAGCCTCTGATGGAGGATGGAGAGGAGTAGAAGTCCATGGAGGCTGCTGTGACTTCATGTGGTCAGATACATGCATGGGGTATAGTTTGCTATTATTAAGAAGCTAAAGGACCGGAGATGATGTCACTCTGGTCACATGACATGAACTGTGACCAGTAAGGAGGAATAAGGAGTGGGGAGGAGTAGATTGGAGGGGCTGACTGAGCAGAACACACCCCCTCTGATGACAGGTAATATAAGATAAAAGGTGATTTCTGTGGATGTAAGCGAAACAAATTTAAGCTAAAAGGCGGCTGTGCTCTATAGGAACCTGTCACTGGCTGTATATGTTCTGCTTAATGAAAACTGCACCAATTAAAAAAAAATTAACTCACTTTCAGCATAATACTGACAACAACCTCGTATTTCTGTGATTTCTATATTTATACTGAATTCACTTTACATCTGGCAAATCTGCAGCCCCAATGAATTGACTATAGTATATATTGACTATACAGCTTTTACTGTATACTGTACGTGTGGTGTAACCACAATAAAAACACAATATATTTCCAAACAGCTTTATTATATCAAATATGAATTTTACTATGTAAAAACAAATATAATACAAAATACAGTACATATACTGACAGTGAGAATTAGATGGGATAATAAAGGCATCATATTAAACATACTGTATCAAATGGCTTATAAAACATGAGGTTTAATTTAAATGGCCTGATTACTAATGTACATATTTACACATTTTACTAAAAGAATCATAAATTACATGCATGTAGATATCATGTCTGCCTGTAATTGCTGCCATCCTGCAGCGTCTCTGTGGCTGTCATCACAAGTCTTGTTAGGGTGGTGCCACACATGGCGTTTTAAACCCGTTTTTGGTCCGTTTTTAAGCAGTCCGTTAAAAAATGCATGCGTTTTTTGAAAAAGCAGCTGTTTTTGACAGGTTTTACCAATTATCTTAATTAAAAAACTGGTCAAAAAAGGGATTTGCTTTTTAAAAAAAAAAAAAAAAAAAAAACATGCGTTTTTCAACGGACTGCTTAAAAACGGGTTCAAAACGCCATGTGTGGCATCACCCTTAGCCATTTCCCCAACTTGTTTCACAGTCGCTCTAGAGCCATAGTCTGCAGTGTTCTGTGATAGATTATTGTAAATGTATAGAAAGAAGCGGCAATAACAAGGCAGACAGAATCAAACTGAATATCAGAAGATACAACACAGAATATATAGTAGAATTTCTCTACATGTGAAGTCCGGCTTCATTTTCAATCTACAACAAGACGGGTCAGCATTCCTGCTCGGTTTCACAGATGTGGCTGCACCAGAACCAGGCGCAACGCGTGGCTCATGGCAAATAAGAGCAAGCGTCAGAGGCGACTATAAGCCCTGTAACTCGAGTATTGTAATTTGGTGAAGGGTGCATCTGGCTCTATCACCATCAATTGCTTTGCTCTTGTGTTACTCTAAGATGTATTAGTACAACATTTCATGGCTTTCCTTGTATCACCCTGCGACTTCACATGATATTAATAATAAAGGCACACGTGCTTAGTAATAAACCTGGATACACCTGAGCCACACAATGGGCAGCAAGAGGAGAGAATCTATGGCTCTATGTGTGTAATACCTGCTCCTACAGGATCTATTAGGAAAACATCAATAATCAATCTTCAAGCGCCTGATGCTCCTGAGAAATAAAATACTCCTAATATCAGATTGTTGTAGTCCTATCTGGATAGCCTGAGCCGTTACATAGGATCCGCCAGAAGAAAACCTCTTTATTGGCTTTACCCCACAGTTTTACAAATTATCCATCTTCTTTTAGGATACATAGTTAAAAGGCAGCCAAGGCATTGATTGCTGTCAAAGGCTTCAATGCAAAATGGTAAAGTATTTGCACCCTAAAGGGTTATTTTCCTACTCTGTAAGTTGCCCTGACATAACGGATCCTATTTACACTGGGTAAGGATTATGTTACCTTACAGACCTGATCGTGGTATCATATGCCCCGATTAGTTAAGGTAAGTGCAGCATCTCAGGTACCACAGTGGCAACAATGTATTCACTAGAAGTTCACAGCAACTAACCTGAAAGTTCACTTGTATTCAAGCTACCTGGGAATCTTGTTTGTTTTTATTAAATGGAAGCACTAGCTAGTTTATTGCTGTGCCTACCGAGTATTGTCACCTGCAGACCCGGATATTCTGTTATATGGCAGATTAAAACACAACAATAGTACAAGAAGTGTTAATACACACAATGGCTGATTACTACACATACCAGTCCTTAAATAACTCTATTATAATGTTATTTGTGCTGATATTGTATAATACAAAATACCTGGTGATAATGGATACTCGTAACACACTTATAATGTAAGTGATAGGGATACATTATAACAGGTGAGTGCAAATAGCATGTGTGCACAGCTAGCCAAATACAAAGCATATCACTAATAAAGAAACCAACATGCAATAGTCTATCACAACACTGCTAGAAGGTGGATGAGCAATGACACGGATGTTCAAATCAATAAGAGATAAGCTCTCTGCAGAACACGCACTTGAAATTACTGCATTAAGGATTTTTAAGTTTCTTCAGGACCCTCATGTCCTAGCCTAGAATACAGAGTACAGAGTAGCTGCTCTGGAGGATAGCAATCTAAGCCTTGCACATTCAGTCACTTAAAAGGACATTTACCACCAGATCAAGGATTGTAAACCAAACATACAGACAAACTGGTGTGCGCCCCCTGTGGCAGGATCTGCTCTTCTTTTAACTTCTTATTCCCCGTTTTTTTTTTAAAAAAAAAGGCTATTAGAATTATGCCCTTTTTTCTTAAAACCAGCGTATAAGAAGCTAAAAGAAGAGCATATCCTCCCAGAGGGGGCACATACCATTATGTCTGTAGGTTTGGTTTACAATCCTTGATCTGGTGATAGATGTCCTTTAATTTTAATGAGCAGCATGTAATACTTAATATATCCTGTGGTGGCGCTGCAGGACAATGAAACAGCTTGATTTCTATGGAGATCAGGTCGGATCACCAGAGGTCTTATAAAGTGGGACATCCTGCTATAAGCTTTTCATTTCTGGACCATATCGTTGTCCAGCATGGACAACGAGTTTTGAGGAAGCTTAAAATGACATTAAAAAAAATAATAAGCAGATAAAAAAAAAGCACAAAAAAAAAAACAAAAAAAAAATCAGGACAAAATAGATGCTGTGGAACAAATGAACTGAACAACTTTGAGAAACATAAGGCAGCCAACAATGGGTTAAAATTAAACCTAAAGAACTTTGCGCATACAAATTCATATTTGTAACAAAGAGAACAGATGGGGGGTTCTCCAAAACGTGAGTAAAGTAGTAATACTATGTGGTAGTAGAAGACTGTCTTGGCTAACTTTTAAACAGTTTTAGTATATCTGTAAATGTTATTATTTTAGAGCAAAATTAAATAAATTGACTATGGCGAGGATGTTTTTTCACAGTAAACCAATTTTACAAATTTTGCAGCCACTTTCAACAATATATACAGACTGCTCATAAAGAACAGTGGTTGTATATCCACAACATGCTTTAGTATGAACACTCTTCTCTGCCATCGCAGGAATTCAAGCCTTAACTCATCCCATTCACCGCGAGACCTCTCTGCCAGGCTAGCGGCCTTCTTATTATGTAGTTGGCTTGGTTATTTTTTTTGTTATGTGATATAAAGTAGTCAACAGACAGACATCTACATTTTGTGCCTGACTTTTCTCCATCACCCACATTCACCCATATATTTGTTATATATATCGACAAGACAATACAATAGAATCAGTCATCAGACTGTTTGACTCTTTCTAACCTTATACTACAGCAGTATGTGTATTACAATGTGGCCACGTAATACTGGTTCAAGATTTAAGAAACCTTCTATTAGATTACACTATCAAGTCTGTTACATTCTTACTGGCTTTAGTTTTTGTTTTGTACTTATATTGTGCTGTACAAACTCTTGCTGTACATGTCATCCAGAATATCAACCATCTGCCAGTTACTCTTTGTTAGGCTCAGGTCAAACCTGCGTATGGGCTTTCCGTTACACTATCCGTTACACTATCCGTTAAAGGAAGGTGTACGAAAAAAGGAAGATCTCCCACTCACCTTCTGGTCCCCATAGAGTTTGATCAACCTTCCCATACACATCCTTTATAAATAGTGGAGAAAGGACACTTACTGCTGCACTATTTTTTCCACTATTTATAAAGGAACCTGCCAAAGGTGTGAACTGAGCCTTACCCTCATAACAAGTTATGAAGTTTTCTAGTTCACACATGCAGATGCAGGGGTAAAACAGCTAACATGACACTTGTCTGATGCTCATATTCAACATTCAACACAGTAATACACATACTATAATGCTGTAAATCTTCAGGTGCTGTGTAACTACAAGTCACAATATGTCGGCGTACTTCTAGTTCCCCAACACCTGGAGAGCTGCGGTCATCTAGCTCCACTGGAAAGTATACAACACTATCAGAAGATCAAGTAACGTCTGCCCAGAATTCAGCCATAAAATACATCTTATGATGTAGTCTTATATAACCACATAATGTGATAAAAGTAGTCTTTGTCTGTAAACCCAATAGGTACACCAGCAGCTCTTCTACACACCATTCCGATCGTCTTCTTGGCACCTAGGTTCTGTTTGAATGTCTCATGAAGTGTAACATAGAAAGATCTAGAACTCTTTCAATAAGAGCCTCCTCCACTATGTTTATGTCCTAAAGGTTAAAAACAGAAAAGATTATAAGGGTAATACAAACAGTTTTGAAGAACTGCACAAAATCTGCATAGAACCTATGTCTGCAAAAGTCTGAAACTGGGCATAGACACATGTGAAAATATGCAATATGGACAACATATAATAAGGTTTGCATAATTTCACATCTGAGAGTTGACACTTAAAAAAACAAAAACCTGTACTAAAAAATCTATGTTACTTTCTCCTCAATCTTCATATTCAATAAGCCTAGTGACAGTGTGCCCTCCATACGGAGCCTTTTATTATAAATTGTTATGTATTGAGTACTACCATACAATACAACATGCATGGGTGAGTTCAAGCAGTGGGAAGGGTGCTGGATTTTCTGCTTCTCATTGATTTAATAGGGAGGCAGAGTTTTTCTTGTTTTCCACAAAATGGGGGAAAAAAAAATCTGCATGAAATTTCTTGCTGCAATTTCAGTCTCCCAGAAACTGCAACGAGTGGAGGAACACAGGTAAGCCCCCTTATGTAGGGTTCAGCCTTGGTTTTTTGTTGCAGAAAGAAGTAGGTGTTTTTTGATTGGATTTATAGGTAGACAACTGCCCCCAAAATATGAGAAAGACTATGGATCGGTTTAATCCAATGTTAAAAAAAGCATATGATGGTTAAATTAATGCATATGACAGTAATGAGGCAAAATAGATATATTTTACTCACAATGTAATTCTCATAGTAAATTGAGTGTCTGGCATGGAGATGGCTCAGGAAACTTGAGTTATAGCTCGGGTCTCCTCCTGGCATCAGATGACAAATGGGACATCTCTGAAAAAAAATCAGGGTGAAAATATTAGTAACTTATAAATGTCGCAAACATCTACCTTGTACCCTTTTGTCTAATACAGTCTGGAACAGAATATAGTCTGCTTTTGCTTCCTTTATGATAGGTTTCAGTAGAGCACAGCCTCCAGCCACAGATAATCATACTCATTTGTGTCTATGACCTTTATAGTTTTAGCAATTGTTGGCTTTTGGAGAAAGAAAAGTTGTACAATTTTCAACAAAGTTTCAAATCTCTTGTCAATAGAACTTTGCAAGGAGTTCAATACTTGGAAGGCCTTGACTGTTACACAATGCTACATGAACAGTGGCGTTACAACAGCCGTAGCGGTTGCTACGGGGCCTGGGTGGCACAGGGGCCCGGGATGAACAGACAAGACAAAAATTTATAAATTATATTTTTTCATGCCCATATTCCCAGCATACTGGGGCAATGGGACATTAATACAGCCCCTGTCCTCCCAACTAATCCGTGGCCGCCCAACTCCGCCTCTTCATTTGTCCCCACTTCATTTGGCGCCGAAAGCCCCCGACAGCGTCCCACATGGCCTGGCCATTTCAACTGCAGCCTGCCGCCGGGCTGTCCTACTCAGTCCGCGGTTGCCCACCGGCCTACTCCAACTGCGGCCGGCCCAGTATGTACACTCCGTTCGCGGCTGCCCGACCGACTCACTCCATCCGCTGCCTCCTACTACTTCCGTGGCTTCCCAGACGTGTATGCCACAGCCACCAACCAGCCCGAAGAAACCCACTGGCATGATGCCACAGCAGCCGGTCTGCGAGAAATGTAAGTCCCTATATATGTATGTATAGTTATATGAATGTATACTGTATGTGTGTATTAGCTGTACAGTATATGCTGTATGTGTGTATTTGCTGTATATGTGTGTATATGCTGTACAGGAAAGAGAAGGAAAGACAGCAATCCAAGTCCTGCACGATAGTTCATAAAGGGTGGTGCTCGCAGCCAAAGGTTTTGGTACACAAACCTGAGGAACAGGACATCGATGCAGGAGGCCACAGCACGCAGAAGGTTCCAAAGAATGAAGGCTTTATTCACATAAGAGGCATAAAATTCGCGACATTTCGATTCGCAATGAATCTTTCTCAAACATGCTTGAGAAAGATTCATTGCGAATCGAAACGTCGCAAATTTTATGCCTCTTATGTGAATAATACCTTCATTCTTTGGAACCTTCTGCGTGCTGTGGCCTGCTCCATCGATGTCCTGTATATGCTGTACAGTATATACTGTATGTATGTGTGTGTATTTGCTGTATTTTATTATTTCTTTACATTTTTTAAACTTTTTTTTTTCACTATTTCTTAGACCATCTAGGGTACATTAACCCTAGATGGTCAAATCGTTCCCACCATATACTGCAATACTACTGTATCGCAGTATATGGCATTTCTGCACACTATACATTACAGACCCGAGGCTACCATGGCAACCGATCGCCGCCCCCTGATGACGTTCGGGGGAGCGACGATCGCAGGTAAAGAAAAGTGCGGCCGGCAAAGAAAAGGTTAACACCCGCAATCGGGGCAAGCACCATCCACGGGAGTTAGCGATGGGTCTTTGCTGCGATATGCAGCAAAGCCCATCTATTTATAAAGAGGGCTCAGCCCGTGAGCCCTCTTCATACACCCTTCATAGCTTCATAGTACGGAGCATGAAGGGGTTAAATTAACAAAACTGCACCTAAAACCACCTTTAAACTGATTGTACTGCAATGTGTGACCGCACCCTATAGAAATCTGCTATGGGGCCCTGCCTCTCCTAGTTACGCCACTGTACATGAATACTGTATATATTTTACTGTATGGTTTGGTAAAGTAAAATCACATGTTATGGTAAAATATTGGAAGCATTTCTATGTTTTTACATGAAACAGAAAAACATCATGTCATAAAATTCCTTACCACCAATTGCGTCTCTGTATTGTGGGATGCAAAGCAATGCTGTACAAGCTCATCTTCATCCATTTCTTCAGAACAGAAAGGACAAGCATACGTTTCCTCTCTGAAAAGCAAAAGCACATACTCAGACATCTAGATATACAATATGACATTTTTTATGACAAAGCTTCTCATATAGAGCCTCTTATTGGTCTTAGACTAGGCTGTCATGTTTTTATGGTGGTCTAAGTATTGCATGGGTCTCCTGTGAGGGGCAGAGCAGTTGCTCTGATGTCTTGTGACAGCCGAGAACCTGCTCTAATAACCGTATAGGAAGATGATCCGTTTTGGGATGATTAACCCATTAGATTCTACAGTGCATGTTGACCATAGTGTCCTAAATGCTTTACGATTGTGGCGTGACAATGGTTTCTATGGGTCCTCCATGTAGGTTTATCTATTTGTCCCTCCTTCCAGCTAAGGTGTAGGCTGCCATACAGTGTATAACACACTGTAAAAGTATTGCAGTGGGTAAGCATAGCACTATGTTAAAAAAAAATCCAACTTTCCCTTTAAAAAATGCATTTTATCTATGTATTGTCCCTTTAAAAAATAAGTCCTAATATGGCTACTTTGAAGGAAAAGACTCAGTCTTATCATGGTACAAAGTGGTTGCCAACTCCTTTACACCTCCTAAGCTGCTATAAACGTCCTAAATGCACATCCATGTGTATAGGTGTTATGGCAGGGTCCACCTTCAAAAGGTTAAACTTTCTGTACTATGGACCTCAAAAACACAGTTCTAGAAACACCTAAGGCCAATTAACCCATAATGGGAAAAAATTTCTTCTGGTCCAGTCAGAATAATATCCCATCTGATGTGATTTTTCCTGTCTCTCTAGAACTTATTCACAGTCTTGTTCACGATATCCTTTGGCAGCTAGGCCCATGGTCTTTTTTTCTTCTAGTAATAGGGATGAAGAGTAAGACGATAACAAGGGGACCCAAAACCTGGTAACAAGTTCCCCTTTACCACATTCCTGATAAGTCAGATAATACATAGAACCCATCATCCCACTGACACAATGTAACATACCTGATTTGTATCTTTCCCAACTCTTCTAGAGGTCCATACTTTGTAATATATTGCTGACACATATTTAAGTGTGCTCTCATTTCACTCAGGCATATCTAAAAGCAAAATGCATACAAGTTAGATGTTATTCTTTGAAGAAAACCTTCAAATACAAAATACTTGCTGTGTTTCAGGCGGTAGAAAGATTTGATATAATAATCAATAAATTCTGATTACATGGTAATGATGGACCAGCATTGGGAGAGAAAAGTACTGGACCGCACATCCACACATTACACAAGGATCTATTGGCGCTAGGCTGCATATACAAAACAAACTTGAGGTTCTTAGTTACATTTTGATCAAATTGTATAATCCCACTAACCACTTCATGGTGACCTCGTTATAATGGGTCCCTATGCTAATAGGTGCGGCATCATATGGCATCCACCACCGATGCAACGCAGCACCAGCCACTGGCATTGCCCCATGGCTCCGGGCCCTGGGTTCCCACTGTAATAATGGCTTCTACAAGCTCCATGACACATATGTTAGACATGTTCTGATTAGAGATGAGCGAGCACTAAAATGCTCGAGTGCTCGTTATTCGAGACGAACTTTTCCAGATGCTCGAGTGCTCGTCTCGAATAACGAGCCCCATTGAAGTCAATGGGAGACTCGAGCATTTTTCAAAGGGACCATGGTTCGGGAATAAAATGTGTTAATTAATTGAAAAAGAATGTCTTCTGATAAGTTAGCAGATGTATGCAAACATCTGCAATCTATTCTTCACTGTTCCGCGCGTATATTATCTCCCGACAAGTTAGCAGATGTGAAGAACAGTGAAGAATAGGATCATTTAAGTGAAAAACACAGTGAAGAATAGATTGCAGATGTTCGGCACATCTGCTTACTTGTCGGGAGATACGCTGTCTCCGTGCCCCGCTGTCTCCGTGCCCCGCTGTCTCCGTGCCGCTCCCCGATGTCTCCGTGCCGCTCCCCGATGTCTCCGTGCCGCTCCCCGCTGTCTCCGTGCCCCGCTGTCTCCGTGCCCCGCTGTCTCCGTGCCGCTCCCCGATGTCTCCGTGCAACGATGTCTCCGTGCGGCTCCCCGCCGCTCCCCGATGTCTCCGTGCCCCGATGTCTCCGTGCCCCGATGTCTCCGTGCCGCTGCCTGATGTCTCCGTGCTGCCGCTGCCCCATGTCTCCGTGCTGCCGCTGCCCCATGTCTCCGTGCTGCCGCTGCCCCATGTCTCCGTGCTGCCGCTGCCCCATGTCTCCGTGCTGCCGCTGCCCCATGTCTCCGTGCTGCCGCTGCCCCATGTCTCCGTGCTGCCGCTGCCCCATGTCTTCGTGCTGCCGCTGCCCCATGTCTTCGTGCTGCCGCTGCCCCATGTCTTCGTGCTGCCGCTGCCCCATGTCTTCGTGCTGCCGCTGCCCCATGTCTCCGTGCTGCTCCCCGGTGTCTCTGTGCTGCTCCCCGGTGTCTCTGTGCTGCTCCTCGTGGTCTCTGTCCTGCTCACCGTGTTCTGCAATGTATTCTTCACACATATATATTGTTCTTCACATACTATTTTGTTCGCACCGTTCCGCGCGTATCTCCCGACAAGTAAGCAGATGTGCCGAACATCTGTAATCTATTCTTCACTGTGTTTTTCACTTAAATGATCCTGTGTTCACTGTGCTCACTGTTTTTATTCTATTCTTCATTGTTCTTCACTGTGTTTTTTTAATTAAATGCTCGATCTCGAGCAGGGGAAATACTCGTCCGAGCAACGAGCAGTTTCGAGTACCTTAATACTCGAACGAGCATCAAGCTCGGACGAGTATACTCGCTCATCTCTAGTTCTGATCCATCATGACAAATAATCAGCCAGGGGCAGCATATAATGGTGGTACAGGACCACTGACTTTAAAAAGACAACCAAATGTATGTTTTTAATTATTTTTTAATGGAAATAATATATGACTGGTCACCTAAAAAGGATGACATGTATAATTGCACGCAAAGATCTGACACTTCTTCCTTACTTTGTTTACTGTAAGGTTCCGCAGGCATCTTATCTACATTCTGCCTTACCTTTTCTTCACATTCCTCACAATTCTGAAATACAGTTTTCATCTTCTTCATGATGTCCACAGCAAGTGTTCCTTCTGATGAGAGGTGAGTCCGGCAATACGGACAGGCATAGGCGTTATTCCTCAGACTAGCCTTTATACAAGACTGACAAAACCTACAAGACAAGTGGAAATATGATTATTGGAATATGGAAACACAGCAATGAGCAGAAAGAAATAGGTCATAGAAGAATAGGAGCATATTAAGGGAAACTGTCATCAGTTTTGACAATACAAAACTGGCATGGAGATCTGTATAACTATACCTCTATGTGTGTTTTTAGTAGCAACAGGACTGTGAAAATGCATTTATATTCCAGTATTGGAGCTGGATTTTGAGCGGTCTGGTGTGTGAGATCACTTCATTGAACACTGCACAGCCCTTCCCCCTTGAGTAAAAGTTGTACTATTCACAGACATATAGCTGGGGGAGGGGCTGTGCATAAGTACATTGAAGAGATCTCAACAGAGTGCTCCAAATCCAGCTACAATACTGGAATATAAAATCAATTTTAGTTTAGCTTTAACTCAGACACTTTAATAAATCTCCTCAAATAGATTTATTGGGTGACCAGCTGCTTTAACATACTAAATAATGAAAGGGGGTTCCTAACTAGAGCTCCCAGTGCTTGTATGTACACAGCCTTAGTATGGTTGTATACAGAAATCATCATGTTTGCAGAACAGCCCAGCTCCTGGGTGTGTTACCAGAGCCCCTCTGTGCTAGAGCTTCACAGGCTGTTACACTCTCTCACCCTCCCCTCTGCTCCCTCAGCACTTCCCCTTCCCTCTACCTGATGTAATTTCATTGCAGCAGGGAAAGTTTCAGCACACAGTGGAAGCGCTAACAGCCTGTTAATTTGCAGCACGGAGGGGCTTTAGGAACCGACCCAGTAGCCTTTCATGCTCATTAGCATAATTGTACATGTTGATATTAGAAGGCGGCCTTGGATAACAAATATAAAAAGATTACCACAGTGACAGTGCCTGTATCTATGAGTAAGTGCCCCTGCTGTGTCACACTTTATTTTGATGACAGCTTTTCTGTAACTTCTATGCAGCTGAACTGCAATACCCAACACAATCTATAATAATATTTATTTATATAGCGCCATCATATTCCCTAGCGCTTTACAAATTATAGGGGACATATACAAGTAAAATAAAACATTACAGAGTACAAATAGCCATATGGAACAATAGGAGTGAGGGCCCTGCTCACAAGAGCTTACACCTATGGACAAGTGTGTGATCAGAATACAACTTTTACTGTAAGAGTAGTGTAAGAGATGAAAGCTGCCATTCTTTGTTTTTCTTTTACACAGTTTTATAAATCTTACCTATCGCTCCTTACAGATTTTGGTTATATGCATGTATCTTATTCTTGCTCGTTTTATGAGATCTGTCCTTTTGAACTGGACAATGAGAAAAACAGCTGTACCCTCTTGATAAGAATATCTCTGAAGATACTAAATTGTATTACCCTGCTCCTTCTTAATCGGTGACCTTTCACATACATATTTTACTGCAGTTGAACTGTGATAAGAAACAGACCTCTGGAAACGTATACAAATAGTGTGTGTATATATATATATTTCTGCAGCTCCCCACCATTGCCCGGTCTGGTAAATAACTGCTCTTTAACAAAATAGAATCGGTTAATAAAAAAAAAAATATTTATCTATCGCTATGTATCTATCGCTCTGTGTCTGTCACTCTCCCTGCCTATCTCTCTGTCTCTCACTCACTCACACTGCCTTTCTGTCTCTCACTCACACTTGTCACGGCTGCCCCTGCGATCCACATCTTGGATCGCAGGCACACCCATGCCCCTCTCCGTGGCGGCGGCCCTTCCCACCCTCACTTACCTCTCCACGTTCCTCCTCCCGTCCCGGCTGCACTAACTTTAAAAGGGCCAGACGGCTTCTCCCAGCATTCCCCGCCGGATCTTTGTACTACACGCTTCCCGTGTGCTGATCTTCTGTTGTGACCCTGGACCTCTCCCGACTCTGCTCTTTTGCTGCCAGCCCTAACATCCTGCTCCGTCCCTGACCTAGAACTGTTGCCGCCTGCATTGACCTACTGTCTGTCCCCGACCACGAGATTGCCTGACGATTGTGTACCTCGACCGCCACTGTGGACAAGTTGCACCTGTGGAAACGACCTGGTGGCACCACGCCGCAACAAGACCAACCCACTTTGCAGCGGGCTCTAGTGAAAACTGGACTCCAGTCCCAGGTGTCGGCTTGTGTCATCCTCCGCGTTGGTCCACTTGCTTCACTACCCCAGAAGCCTGACAACACTCAGTCAGTCTTTCAATCACTCTCTCTACCTGTTTTTCACCTACCCTCCCTGCCGCTCACTCACTCTGCCTGCCTCTTTGTCTCTATCCCTGTACCTCACACATAAGTTGTCTTATGCTCATTGCCTATAGTAACCCATCAACACTCAGAGCTCAAATACTAATTATCTGAAGCAAAATGTTAACCATACACGGCTCAGCTTTTAACTGCTACGGCAGCAGCAGGCAATGGCTCCTGTATATGATGGGTAATAAGTGTATTTTGGAAAGCGTGCATTAAAATTTCAATTCAGAATCTAGTCCATGATGTCCCCCGAGTCACAGAGAGCGACTGCGCAAAATTTGTTGATAATAAACGTGACAGTGCAGATTCTTTTAGTGGATATACATACACACAGCTTTATATATAAGATATACGGAAAATTGATATAGAATGTATAGTCAGTAAATCTGTTTGAGTCTCTTAAAAAGTATTTTTTCTGATGTAAAAGTCACAGATTACCTCAACTGAATGGAGCCAATTCCCTTGAGTATCCACTGCACTAAATACCGTTCATATCGGATCTGCCATAGGGAAATCTAAAACAAGCAAATGTAAGAGCTTATCCTCATTCAGATATTGTTTCCATGAGGTTAATGATTAGATTGGAGAAGTGTTGACCTAGTTTTACAGATCTTGAACTATCCTCAGTCACCCATAGTTATCAAATAAGTATGACTGTAAGGATAACTCTATCCATGTGTAACCTGATAGAAACTAGATAAAAGAGCCAAAATAATCTATGGAGACAACAAGTCACATCAAATCATATATCAGCATCTGTTCCATTCAGTAAAAAAAATGTAAGAATATGTTGTCACAACTACAGCGCATAATGAGCCGTATGATCGTTCAGCAAAGCCAACTTACAACATGTGGCTATCCTGACCATAACTGTAACTGTATCCATGCAGGAAATTGATGACACAAGGAAAAAAAGGAAGTAAAAAGGGGAAACTTTATGGCCAACACCATTAGGTAAGAAAGCCACCTATAAAGTAGGAAGACTTATTCTGTAATTCTGTAAACGTCTTTGCTCCAAATCTTTCAAGGTGGTTTCTCGTATTTCAGTTTATGAACAAGGCCGGGTGCAGTACTACACACATCCTGAGGGCAGGAGTGGTGCTGCCTTTGAGAGAATGCAGCTAGTGTTCCTTTAAGTAAGCCATACACTTGACTGAGCACCCAGCAAATCCCATGTAAAAAAAAAAAAAAAAGGACCAGATCATGTATTTTGATACAGTTTGATACTGAATAATGTTAGAGAAAATGTCAGAAGACGTACCTAAATGGTCTGTGCACCTTTAGCAAGCTGTATATGCAATATTAGTCCTCAATATAAGATTTGTAGGTATTCAACACTCAACACCCCCGAATCAGCGGAAGATGAACAGATAAGATGTACAGTTATGCTTTCTGTGGTCATATCAGATTACTACGGATCAGATCCCTTTTGTGTGAAGGGGTTAAGGTGCAGTGACTCAGTTCTGGCGAGAAGAGCTGATCTGTGGGAATACTGGGTCTCTGCACCCCACAATCTGTTATTCATCTGCACTTTAAACCCACAATATCAATAAGTAAAACCCCTTAAAGCATATCTAGAATACATGTTTAAAATCAAAACCATCCCAATACAATAATGTGCAGGGGTGTGAGAAAGCAAAAGATTGCTATGACACTGGCTTGTGAAATAGTTGCAGGACACACTGCTGTCCTCATCTAGTGTCATGTACGCAGATGCCCTTTGGTGAATATGCAGACTGCACAGCCGAGCTCTTCCATAATGACCTGGTTAACAATCCACGTCTTTTACAGTTAGACCTGAGGTCTTGAAGGCCCTTTTCATAGAGTAGGAGAAGCCCTGATGGACACAGGAATGTTTTTGTTCTTTCATGCTTCCCCTCTAAAACTCGTGGACATGCTGGATCAGGATGATATCATTTTGGGCACAAGCCAAAAAGGACAGATAATATGAAAAACACATGTTAAAGTTCAAAAAGTCAGAATTTCCCAACCTGTGGTAAATGTGTGGTTATCCATTTCCCTAATGACTGTGTAAAATGTTCAATTCTGGGGTCATAATTTGTATAAAATAATAGACCATCTAAAGCCACTACAAACAGAACATCTAAGGCTTTATTCACATGCCCATCGGGGAAAGGGGGGGGGGGGGTTGCATGTACGTCCCCCATAGACAGCAATGGGCGCACAGAGAGATACGGTCCTATCTCTCCCCGTTTTAGGGTCACCCCTCCTCCTCTCCATCGCGGCGAACATATGCCCATACGTTTGTGTGCTTGTAGTGAATATCCACCAGGAGATTTAACCACCTTCCATTTCTGTATATTTTAAGATTGAATGATGACTTACACTCTTACTTTTTTCTGAATAAAAACTGGAGCTAAAATGTAAACAGTGAGATAAGCAATCACTGCGTGGAAATGCAATGACCTAATTTCTTAATGAGAACCTGTCAGGCAAATTAACCACCAAAACTAAATATATTTTCATAAACTGCCATTGAAAAACATTGCCCCTATCCTTACATTAAGTTTACATGCCAGTAAACTTAAACAATCAGGTCCTAAAGCTGTATGCAAATTACCTGAGAGAAGTCTAAAGAGCCATTACACTATTGAGCAGTCCAGCTTATTCATGAGTGTCAGGCACAGCCACACCCCCTAGTACTTGACTGACAGCCTGTATAATGACACTCCTGGTGCTCATGCTCCCTGCAGCCTGTGTTTATGAGATATTCCTATTTCCATGACTGACAGCCTGTATAATGATGTGACACTCCTGGTGCTGGCCCCTGTATGTGCTTCCTGGTACTGGAGCCCCCTGCATCCTGTGTGTGTATGAGATACTCTATACACATGACTGACAGCCTGCATGATGATGTGACACTCCTGGTGCTGGCTCCTCTATGTGCTTCCTGGTGCTTGTGTGTGTATGAGATACTTCTATACACATGACTGACAGCCTGTATAATGATATGAAACTCCTTGTGCTGGCTCTTCTATGTACTTCCTGGTACTGCCCCCCCTGCAGCCTGTGTGTATGAGATACTCCTATACAAATGACTGACAACCCGTGTAATGATGTGACACTCCTGGTGCTGTCTCCTCTATGTGCTTCCTGGTGCTGGTGCCCCCTGCGGCTTGCGTGTTTATGAGATACTCCTATACACATGACTGACAACCTGTGTAATGATGTGACACTCCTGATGCTGGCTCCTCTATGTGCAAGTTAAATCCCGCGGTTCTTTCGAATCCGTCCGATCGTCCAAGGTCCCCCCCCACGATTTGTGTCGCATAAAAGCAAAATCCGAACGTGTGCTCCAAATAACCCCTTTTAAATACTTGTCCCAGTGGTGCAAAACGGAAATAGTCGGGTCCGTGGGCCCCTTAGTAAATGAGCCCCATGGTGTTTGCATTGCGATGCCTGACCGAATCTTCATTTCCAGTGAAACACAGCACCTGTACATGCACGACACCAGGTGCTGGTTACCCATCACATGGTTCACTGGAAATGCAGATATGGCCGAGCTCCCCCCTGAGCGCTTGCATTGCAATGCAAACGCCATGAGTAAATACACGCCAATGTTTTCATATTTGCTTCCATTGATGTGAATGAGAGAGGAACCTGAAGCGACCACAGTATAAAATAGCTGATTAGCAGGAGTCTTGCGTATCTCACCTATTCTATGGATAGGTCATCAATAGTTTAGGGTCTGAAATGATGATGAGTACACAGTCATTGACCAATTTGTGCCAGAAATGTTTGTCACATAGTATTGTATATATAATTTTTCCCCACAAATCAATAGCTCTTGGGATGTAAAATAACTTTGCCTATTAATTTTGTTACCCATATCCTGCAGTTTCTTTGCTATACCCCTCAGATTACCTCAGTGCGGCAGCAGCTGCTTCCTAGTCCATAGTATAAACAAACTCTACAAACTCCTGGGAGGGGAGGGGCTGCTGGGAGGAGGTCATGTGACAGAGCTCTCAGTGTATACAGCAGTGTTGGATGTGTTCAAGTCTGTGGGTACAGATGTTTCCTGTACAGAATGGTGAGGTAGATCTCCCATGTACCCTATCAGTTCCTCCATCCCAGGCTGTGATTCTACAGAGTTTTCTCTGTCTGTCTTTGCTCCTCATGCTGCAACCCTTTCCCTACCTTGTCATCAGGCAGCATCAGCTCTGTGCATAGAAGCTATTAACCCTTAGTGCTCACACAGAACAGGCTATATGCTCCATGTAACTGTTACTTATGATTACTACCACTTATTACATGTTCCCTGCTCCTCCATGTGATGGAAGCTGCCAGGCTGTCACCATAAAAATCCTGTATGTGGACTGTGCAGTGTTCAGTAGATTTACTTATGGGAAACTAAATGGATTTAATGCTCAATTACTTTGAGAGAGAACACATGGCATCATGGGATCTGTGGGCAAGCTAACTGTCCTCAGCTTGAGGGCATAGACTGACAGACATTAGTCTCTGCCCACTTCATCTCTAGTGTGAAAGATTTTAGTCAAATACTTTCAGAAAAGAAAAGAAGCATAACTTTGGAAAGAAAAATGAGCAGCACAAAGTAGGCATCATTCTGTTTTTTTAAAGGGGGAAACATATCTAATAATTTGGTGACATCATTATAACTTTACAGTTACGCTTTAAAGGAAATCTACCATCAAAATAAAAGTATGATAAACCAGAGACACTTACTCATTGGTACTATGGTCATCATCTTATATTTGTTATCCATGGCCTCCATCCTTCTATTATGCCAACGAGTCTGAAAGGCTCCCTGAGCCCCTTCATGCTAGAGCTTCACATGCTGTCACACTGTCTCACCCTCCCCTCTGCTCCCTCAGCACTTCCTCTCTCTGCCTGATGTAATTTGACTGCAGTAGAGGAGGTTTAAGCACACAGCAAGGGGGAGAACTCCTTGTACAGTGTAACAGCCTGTGAATCTGCAGCACAGAAGGACTCAAGTAGCACCCGCCGGAGTCCTTCAGGCTTATTAGCAAAATCTTAAAAGAGGATTTTAGAAGGAAGGAGGCCATAGATAACAAATATAATAAGATTACCACCATCACAGTGCCTGGATCTAGGAGTAAGTGTCCTGGCTACATGCCTGCCACAGCAGTGACTCAGAGCAGAAGGGAGTTGCTGTGCAAAGAGATTTCACACAACAGTGCACCATAACGTTACAAGTCCAGTTACAATTCTGGAATATGAATGGTTGAAGCTGCGAGTAGGTTCCTTTAATTTTCATTAAGCTCTTCTGTTATGGAAGAGTATAAGGTTATCTCATAAAACCTTAAAGTCACAGTAGACAAATTATAGATGCAGGTACAGCTTCTGCCCTGGGGCACAGGAACTTCTAGTGACTTTTGGTCATTTTTATGGAACTGGTAAACTGAGCTAAGAATAACCTGTCTGACCGGACGACTTTAATGAAGAAAGCGCTTGTTTACATTAGATATGATGATAAAAATAACAGCTGTGTTTGGTTAATATCCTAATGGACAACCTAATAAACTGAACCTTGGCTACAAGCATCAGTCACATTCCAAAATGGGCAAATAACTAGAAAAACAAATCAAAGTTCAACCCGACTCTGAAAAAGAGAAGTCACATGGCGAGGCAGGATTCATTTAAAGTCAGGACATGTCTAAAGGAAATCGCTTAGATAAACTAAGAAACAACTGGGGATGGAAAGAAGTGTGAACAATGGCCAATGCAAATATATGTCAGCACTAAGACAACAGTGTCTGTACACTCAGGGATTAGATTATAATCTCCTGGTGTGATATCTCCATCACGTATAATGGAAATAGAAGAGGACATAATTAGGACTGTTGAGTTTTTTACTGAAATACCCATAATGTTGAGTTTTCCCATGGATCTTTGCAAGTCTTTAGGCGGTGTTGGTGTGCCAAACTAACATGTGACATCATTTCATTATGAACGAAGTTGCTGGAAGCCACTTGACCCAAACCTCCTAGGCTTAGGCTTCTGTCCCCTGTAGTAACTCCAAGGTCATATGTACATTTCCCCATATACTTGTCCAGATATAAATGACAAGAGTTCACACTTACATTGCATGTTACATTCCAGCTTTCACTTAGCCTTTGAGTTAACCTCTGACATATCATAATGAAATAACTCAAGCAACTAATGGTTTACAGGCCAATCCAGCCCTGAGAAAGTAATGTGAAATAAACAATTTATTACATTGGGGCATGGAGTTGACTTAAAGGACATCTTCCCCCAAGATGAAGGATTGTAAACCAAGCACACTGATATACTGGTGTGTACCCCAAATTATGCAAATGAGTCTGTAGGGCTTCAGGAACCTGGAGGCACCTGGAACCCCTCAGGCTCATTTGCATCATTTTAAAGGCATTTAAAAAAAAAAACAGGGCATAAGCAGCTAAAAGAAGATCAGATAAGAATCTGCCAGAAGGATCACACACCAGTATGTCAGTGTTCTCAGTATACAATCCTTCATCCTGGTTGTAGATGTCCTTTAAAGGGTTTTTTTTCACAAATATGGGGCTGGGCCCAGGTAAGAAAATAAAAGTACACAGACATTGCTCCAACTCCTATTTCACTCTGATACTTCTGTTTCCAGGCCTTAACCCCAACTGGAAGTTCATGGGGGGGGGGGGGGTCACAGAAGAAGCTTTATCCATTAATAGGCCCCTTGGACCATATAAAACACAGTAAGCAGAGTTCCCTCGGAAAATGGAACTGACGACACATGTCCAAGGATACCCATGTCCATATCCTGTGAGCCCCCAGAACTCACAGAAAGTCAGACGCAGGGCCCGAAATCAAAAGTACTGGAGCTACACCGGAACTGGGCTGAGGTAAGCGTGTGTTCTTTCAGTTATCCGGCCCTCTGCTTTTTTCTGTATTCCTTGTAACCCCTGTTATGTATTTACTTGACATACTGGGGTTAGGAGGAGCTCAACTGATTCCAGATCAGTCAATACAGAGAGTGGAGCTGGACCTCCGTCCCTGCTCTCTACTATAATTTCAGCACCAATCTGATGTATCTCATCTGAAAAACCTGGAAATCCAGGTATCCCTTTATGTTCAGCATAAAATAAGTATAATTGTTAAGATTTTCTTTTTAACTCCGTCTCAACATGGCCCATCAGACATAAGGTTCTTTGTGCACTATAGATCCAGCAATATTCACATTTATATCCTGTGGATCATCCTTAGTCATGCTCTTCTCCCACTCCCATTGTATTCTTTCAGGAAGCGGCCTGTGTTTGTTCATATGATGTCATTTCCCTAAATCGACAGCACAGCTTCTGTCTGTTAGTGCACTGGAGAGTAAAACAAATACAAGCTATTGCAACTTGAGCCCTATGGAAGATATCAACAGGACGGACATGGCAGCTGTTATACACAGGGGCTCCTGCTCACTGACTACACTCATTTTACTAATGGACTGGAGTTTTAAAGAACATGCAAACCAGAAAGCCACAACAGCGTTGTACATAAACCTGGGATCGGGCAAATGTTGACCACAGGCACATAGCACAAATCTGCCTTACAGCTCCTGTACATTAGCAACACAGCAGCCAGAACCGGCTGTAGGGCTTTAGCCCTGGATATGTGGATAGAAAACCAAAGCAAATATTAGGAAACATGCCCAGACATCAGATACATGGAATAGCAGACTAAGCTTCAGCTAATCACAGGCTGTTCCACTATGCAGGAGCACTTCCGCCCTCAACACTTTGGGGCACATTTACTAAGGGTCCGCACACCGCATTTCCGAACCATTTCTGATTTGCGCCGCATTCAACAGAAGTTTTTGGCGCACATGACACAAATCAGGGGTGGGCCGTCGGACAACCAGACTGATTCGGACTAAGTGCGGGATTTAAAATTCAAATTGTGTCGCAAGACATGCACTTACATACACCAGGAAGAAGAAGGTAAACCCCGGCGCACCTCAGCGGGGAAGCGACACATGCAGGATATCGGGCGCACGATCTTGGTGAATCAGAATCAGTGCACCAGACTTCATCCTCGTCGGACAGTCCGGATTGGGGATCGCGGCAGGACCGGGTAAGTAAATGTGCCCCTTTGTGCTGCAACTTCCTCTGCTGAGATTACATCAGACAGAGGGAGGAAGTGCTGAGGGAGCAGATGGGGAGGTTGAGTCTTAAATCTATTAGCATAATTTTAAAAGTTGATTTTAAAAGGTAGGAGGCCATGGACAACAAATATATGATTACCACAGTCACAGTGCCTGGATCTTTGAGTAAGTGTCACTGGTTTACCCTGCTTCATTTGCTTTAAACATATGTTGTACATATTACATATTGGAATGTTGTTGTTTACATTTTCATTTCTCTATCAATATTTAATAAAGCTACTACGGTATATTCTACAAATTGCATCCTGGCCACTAAAGCCTAATAAGAGGCTGACACTTCTGTGTGGGTTTTCTAAACAGGAGTCACCTCATTTACATCACACACAAGATAACAATAGGAGATAACGTGTCTATAGAGAACACCATCATTGCCTCCACTAATGACAACAGATGATGTGACACCCACTGTGTATTTACACCCCTCCCAGTACAGAGCATGCCTAGATAACCCACCATAAACTTCAGTGTAGGCTCCAGAGTATTACTGCCTAGGGCCATGAGTCTCCTACTAGAATATCACTAGATGCTACTAGAGGTCAGGCAACATGGCCGCCTCCATAATCACAGACAAATACTGTACACAAAAAAAGTAAAAGGAAAATGAAAATAACTTTTTAATATATATATATCTAAGGATATCAGGACATCCCCCAGCAGAAATCTCAGATTCACCCTGCTAAATGCTTTTTGCTATGGAGAATGTATTGGACCCATTAGAGGGAACTTACAATAATTGGTCTGTGCAAACAATCGCTGTGAAGGAGTCTCCATATACCCCGGCTCCTATGTACACAAAGCAGTTTATGAGTCTCCATATACCCCGGCTCCTATGTACACATAGCAGTTTATGAGTCTCCATATACCCCGGCTCCTATGTACACATAGCAGTTTATAAGTCTCCATATACCCCGGCTCCTATGTACACATAGCAGTTTATGAGTCTCCATATACCCCGGCTCCTATGTACACATAGCAGTTTATAAGTCTCCATATACCCCGGCTCCTATGTACACATAGCAGTTTATGAGTCTCCATATACCCCGGCTCCTATGTACACATAGCAGTTTATGAGTCTCCATATACCCCGGCTCCTATGTACACATAGCAGTTTATGAGTCTCCATATACCCCGGCTCCTATGTACACATAGCAGTTTAGGATCCAGTAATGGCTGTGTGTAAATAGACAGTCAGTGAATGTTAATGGGTGGTCAGAGTGGTAGGACAAGTGCTGCAGATTGTTATCTATAATGACAAGGCACACAACTAATGACAGCTCCATCTATACTATTGTGTCTGTATACCTGTAAGGACACGTAAAACATGGACAGTACTTTAACTCAATAGAACTGGACCCAAAAAGACAAGTAAAAGTGATGCTTGCCTGTTGCAGTCTATGGGGGACACCTTGTACAGAAACAATCCTGATGTATATACTTCAGAAAAACATAATGTGAGCGTACAGAAAAAAGTACTTTTTGTACACATGAGGTGTTTGTGAAGACTAAAGCGATCTCCTGCAGCGTCCTGTATGGAGGCAGAACTATGTATAAGCCTTTTTTACTTGGCTGGATGACAGAACAAAGAACAATGTGAGATATTCTGGGGAATGTAGGTCAGCACTGTGGATACTGATCGTCCATGCTGTATAACTGTACACAGAGGAAGGAACAATGAGCCCTACTGTGCCCCATGCTGCCAACAAGTCCGTGTGCCACCGACCGCCATACCAGACACGATTACGGACAAAGAGGCCGCCATCACCCGCATTAATCCTACAGTAGGAATCAGACTAGTCCAATGGCTAACAAATCTGTCTGTCTATTCGTCTGCTAGGGCAGTATTTTCAGACATCTGGTATTATACAGAAATTTGGCTCAGATCGATGGTGCCACACACGTTGGCGAAAGTCAGCGTGAGATGAACAGGACTTGTGAGTCACAAGATAAGCGCATAACTGCATTATATGTGGAGATGGCAGCTCAACACAGACTTCTTTATCTGTGCAGCATGTGCCATTGTCAGGAAGGCCATGTGGAGCCCTGACCTAAGGGGGCAGGAGGAGTCATGTGACCTCTACCTCCCCCAGTAGTGCCCCGAGGGGTCTATTACCTTCTCAAGTAGCTAAAAAGTTGTATCTTACTTTCATGTATGTGGTTGCCCCATGAAGTCACTCACTAGCCCAGGACTGAAGTAAGTTTAGGTCAGATCCCGCGACCCCCATCATGGTGCATACTAGGGGTTGTAGAACAGTCACATCTCGCCCTCCCCCCTCCAGCAGCCGAGGATGCACTTACACATGGCCACAGCGTGTCCGGGTCGGCCGGTTCAGCACCTCCAGGCACACGGCGCAGTCATAGTTGGGGTTGGTTTCATCTATGTTGAAAGTCTTCTGGTCCCTGTCGCTGCTCAGTATGGAGCCCATGTCTGCTGTCCGGTCACCGGGGATGTGCTGCTCCTTTGTGCGGGGCACTGGCTACATGTGCGGAGCAGCTCGGGTTACTGCGGGGCTCTGGCCAATGAGCTCCGGCCGCTATTGTTGGGGAGCAGCATGTGCCGTGTACACAGCAGTAACATGAGCCGCCCCGCCTCCCGGCCGTACATCGGCTTCTTACTGGCTGATACTGACGAGGGGGCGGGACATGTCACTATCCTGCCAGCAACAAAGGACAGGCCGCACATCATGGACAGCTCCCGGGAGGAGGCCCCCGCACAGCTGTCACCTACCGTACTACGTAGTAGCCATGTGTATAGTCACCTACCGAGCTACATAGCAGCCATGTGTATAGTCACTTGCCGTACTACGTAGTAGCCATGTGTATAGTCACCTACCGAGCTACATAGCAGCCATGTGTATAGTCACTTACCGTACTACGTAGCAGCCATGTGTATAGTCACCTACCGAGCTACATAGCAGCCGTGTGTATAGTCACTTACCGTACTACGTAGCAGCCATGTGTATAGTCACCTACCGTACTACATAGCAGCCGTGTGTATAATCACCTACCGTACTACATAGCAGCCGTGTGTATAGTCACCTACCGTACTACATAGCAGCCATGTCTGTTGTCACCTACTGTACAAATCAGCCATGTCTGTAGTCACCTACTGTACATAACAGCCATGTCTGTAGTCACCTACTGTACAAATCAGCCATGTCTGTAGTCACCTACTGTACATACATAACAGCCAGTTCTGTAGTCACCTACTGTACATACAGAACAGTCATGTCTATAGTCACTGTACATATGTCAGCCATGTATGTTGTCATTTACTGTACATACATAAGATATTGGGCAGTTCTGTAGTCACTTACTGTACATAACAGTCATGTCTATAGTCTCTGTTCCGACGATCATGCACTCTGGCGCTATTCACCAAGATCGTGCACACGATATCCTGCATGTGTGTCGCTTCCCCGCTCAGGTCCACCAAAGTTCACCTTTTTCTTCCCGATTCATGTTAGTGCATTGTCTTGCGACACAAATTGAATTTCAAATCCCGCGCTCAGTCCGAATCAGTCGGATGGCACGCCCCCCCCCATTCCTGTTGCATGAAAGCCAGCGGCGCTACGCCAAAATCTGATTGTGTGCGACACAATCCCCTACTAAATCCCTGTAACAGCAACACAGATCCCGAAAATGTCGGGAAGTCCAATGGAAATGCGTTCCGCTGACCCGTAGTAAATAAGCCTCATCGTTCTCCTGTCTGTGACTGAACTGAGCTCCTCTCTGCAGCCGCCCCTCCTCTTGCATTGCAAGACAAACACACGCAGCAAACAACAGCGTGAGGAAAGTAAATCTACAAGCTACAGACAGACTTTATCCAGGGGAGGGGGAGGCACAGCAGAGCTGACGGTGTATGTTATTATCATTTCTGATCTGTCTCATTTCTTTTTCTGTGTGTCATATACTAGTTGAGTGTTAAATCTAAATGAGTCTGATCATTTAAGCACATTGTCTGCACACAGCATCTCATAGCACTAGAGGAATCATGAAGTCTCTGGTTAGAGTCCTGCCCACACTCTGGAATTCTACACTGACCAGCCTAGGGAGTGATAACAGCACTAAAACTGAGTAAAATTGTAAAGTAAAGGGTTAGAAATGATCTTTATTGTGTAAGCATCACTAGGGAGAGATTTTTCTTTCATGGACAACCCCCTTTAAGTTTCTTGATTTTAATACACATGGACATATGAGAAGAGATTAGCGGACCTGATGGTCAGTTTGGTCGTCTGACTAATTCTGTCATATTGCGGAATGAACAGACAATCACGCAAACTGATGCCCCTAGCAGCTAGCCATGGCTATGATTGGCCAGGCATAGATGGCAATATGTCCAGGTCAGGCAGCCAAACCCAACCATGAGGTCCACTCATCTCTACGTATGAGGTCTTTTTTGTGGAGGAGTTGCTGTGTTTGCACTTACGTATGTTAACGCATCTATCCAACACATCCCTCCTACCATAACTATCGATCACAATTCATGGCTCCACAATATGTTTGGTTGCAAATGTCTGCTGCCTTGGCATGACCTTTGATTTTGCATTATCCTTTAAGCCCCACATCCAGGGCCTTACTACTGACTGCCACCTCCCTTTCAACAACATCTCCCACACCTTAGTCCACGTCCTCATCATCTTCCACTTAGATTACTGCAGCATTGTCCATCTAATCCCCCTTAAATCCTTCTTTAATTCTGGTGCCCAGCTAATCCATCTCTCCATGTTCCTCATCGACTTGCGCACTGTGTCAGTTATTGAGATTAAAATACTAACCACAACCTGTGCGCACAACCTGGCCCTTCAACACAGATCTAACATAATCATCAATTATTGTCTAAGGGTCCGTGGACCACATTTTCGGCGGATTTCCCGACTTTTTCCATTTTGCGCCGCATTTAATTTGGTTTTTTGGAGCATGCGATCGGATTTTGACGCGTGAGAGCAGGCTCATTAGCGTGAGAGCAGGCTCATTAGTAAATTTGGGGCCATGGGCCCTTTGGGACTCAATGACCGCAACGAGCTCAATGTATTCTTGTGATATTTACTATCTCTTCCTTTTTCTTCTTTCATACTGGTCAGGCTACCTTGGCCACCTAATCCCAAGCCACCATTTTACTATAACTTGGAGCATATGCTCATACAGTATTCCGCGACCTGCGCCCCTTACCATATAGCACCCTGCGCCCTTTATAGCGCCCTGCGCCCCTTACCCTCTTCAAATTGTAGGGTGGTACTAATAGTTCGCTGTACATAAGTGCCATTTAGCATGGATCGACGATCAGATCGTCGCAGCTTTAGTGTCTTCTTGTTTTTAGCTTCAGCAGTGGGATTGAACCTCCGGTCCGGGTTTTGGAAGGACCTCCATGCCGGGCCTGGCGATCTATCATCCTCCCACTTACCTGAATAGTTTTAATTATCACCTGGTTGTCACATATACTTTGTCTCCTTGTGTGTTTATATAAGGATATTCATGTGCATCACTGAACTATTGTTGCGGTCTCATTGTCACAGGTGTTGTAATGCATTGCTTGTTACTAGGTATGGCCACGCCCACTAGGTTTGGCCACGCCCACCCGCGATCATGTGTATTTTAGCGATGATGCGGAGGGGCGTGGCCATCGGCTTGAGAAAGCGCCACAGTGCGTGAAACGGCCCCGTTGCCGGAACCTGTCTGTTTACCCCCCTGCATGCTTCCCCACCAATAAAGGACGCTTTTCCTGCTTTTGGAACCGGTGAGTGCCGTCATCTTTCTCTATGTTTATGTATGGATATCCTCTTTTATATATTGATTGAGCACCGCTGGAAAGTCCTGCCGTGATCACCCCTGCCCCTGGAGAGTCGGGCACGCGTTGGGCTGTCGGCGTTATCGTTGGGGCTGTGCCCGCCAGAGACTTTCTTCCATTTAATAGGATTTTGACGCAATCACGCCGACTTTCATGCGACACAAATCGGGGGCATGGCCGTCGGACAACCCGACTGATTCGGACTAAGTGCGGGATTTAACATTCAAAATTGTGTTGAAAGCCATGCACTTACATACACCAGGAAGAAGATGGTGCACTCCAGTGGACCTCAGCGGGGAAGCGGCACATGCAGGAAATCCGAATCCTCGTCGGACAACGCACCTCGGGGATCACGACGGGACGGGCCCCACAGTCTCATCACCAGACCTTCTGATTCAATACCCTCACAACTGTCTCCAGGACTTCTCTTGTACATCCCCCATACTCAGGAACTTTCTACCAAATCATGAGACTGTCCCCCAACTTCCAAACACTTATACATAACTAGTAACTAGTATCGCCATATAACCTCCAATAAAAAAATCAACCCCTCACAGCCTGGGTCTTCCTTTCACTTGTGTCTTTTTTTTTCTAATTTGCGTAATAGGTGCATGATTTAAAATAATCAGTACTATAGATCAAATGGATAATCTAGTGCCTGCACAGTTAGGAATCTCTCCAGGCAACAAAATAAAAAAAGAATAAAATCATTGAAAATAGAGAAGGTCCGGTACCACCTTCCTAAATCTGTGAACATTAAACAGGGTAATCAGGGAAGAGCACCAAGAGCCCAGCAAGCTATGGCCTTGCAACAGTAGTATAATGAGACCAGTGATCTTCCCGGGTAATACCCAATAGGCACAAGGCTGGAGACGCTGGGACTGGTTTATTTAGTTTATCAGACAACAGAGAAACTACTCCTCTCCAGATGGACGAAATCTGCAAGGTCATCCTGACACCTGTGACATGTAGAATCGAGTAATCTGTGCATATGAAATAATCTGACAGATGTTATATAGAATTAATGAATTATAAACAACAGAATTATCTTGTAATTGGCCACTATGGATACTGAGGTGTGAGACTCCTGAGCCACCCCCTGTCTCCACTTGTGTCTTTTATATATACACTTCTATAGGTGTTGTCCATTGGCCACTTCCCATACCACCCACAGAAATGGACGATGAACGTCACATAATTTTAATACAGGTGAGAGGCATTGAGGTGTCACATCACACCATTCAAAACCTTGTGTGAGATCTGCATGTTAGAAGACCTAAACATGCCACTACGCAGGTGTGCCAAAACAGAACTTCCTCACACTTTGTGAATGGTACAATGACACGTCCATACTACCCGAATAACATCATGAATCCATTCTACAGGGGAGATTTATCAGCGACCGACCTATGATGGAAGCCCCGCCCCTCCGTATATATATCAAAAGGCTTAGGACGGCCAAAACTTTGCCAGCTCGTAAGGACCTGGGGATGGTTTAGTGTCCCAAATCACCTTGTATTATTTACCTTTAGGCATGCAATAAAAAAAGCAAATATGTCTAATTACCATGGCCCTAGCTCTTGGCACTATAAAAGAGAAAATGTGATTTTTATTCCCATGACCTACTGACTTAAATAAGAGTATATGGCCTGAAAACAGATATGGAGATACAGCAGATGCCTTGCATACTTATATAAGAGGCTCTAAATAAAGCTTTGTATAATCCTGTAGGGCCATTATATGAAGCCTACGGGGCCATGTTGACTGCAATCTTCATCCAAATCATCTTAGCAAACTCCATGACTTGTCAATAGAGATAAGAAAATCATTAAAGAAAATCTACCATTTGATTTGATGCATTATAAAGCAAACATACCTTGAGAATGTTGTAGCTACAATGATGCAGAAGCATATCTTGTTTAATCCCTGAGCTGAGCAATTATAGAATTATGATAATGAGGCTCTGTCGCTTCTTTGCTGGGACTCAGTGCTTCTCCTTTCACATTAAAGGGTATGTACCACCAGGATGAAAGACTGTATGCAAATGACCCCAGGGGCTCGAGGCTCCATAGGTATTAATGGAGCCTGCAGCCCCTCAGGCTCACTTGCATACATTCTCCTAGATGTCCTTTATGCACTGCTTGAGAGAGAATTATGTAATCGCTGTGATGTGCCTAAAAGGCAGAAGTAATCGATCTCTCCAACCCCCAGCTCCAGTGAATGAGTGATCCAGCTCAGGTTGATTAGTCCTGTCTGGACAGTTCAGGAAACTCAGTGTAACATGCAGGCTGAAGGCAATCTAGCTTTTCCAAGATCCTGAATGTTATAATTGTTTTTTCAGCAAAACCACTCAGCTCAGGGATTAAACAAGTTATGATCCTGCATCACTGTAGCTACAGCATTCTCAAGTTATGTTTGATTCATAATGCATGAAATCAAATGGTAGATTTCTTTTAAAGATTCACCTTGCTTAAGCTCTGCCAAGTTTTTTCTTTCTGCAAAAATCTATTCGGATTTGAATTTATTCGGACCAAACTAATGTTACTTTGTCTTGTAAATTTGTAAACCTGTCTAGTACTATACATAGATGTCTTGTTTAGTTAGTTTTGTTACAAACGCAGGATCTGCAAACGAACAAAAACGGAAACCACCAAAAGTCAAATTAAATCAATGGACATTTTAACAGATCATGTTATTGTTATGTAAATTATTGTTATAATTGTATGTAAAAGGTTTGTATGAAGCAAATCAGAAAATATATGGATTCCATTTGGTGCCTGAAAATATACTAGATTTGCTTATCTCTTATCTATGAGCATTAAGTGTTGAGGACTAACAGTATATAAGGTGTATAGTTTCTTCCAGTGTCCATTATCAACATCCCTTGGTATACATGAGCTAAACAACCCTTCTTACAGCTGAGAGTTTGCTACAATTGCAGACAGTAGACCCATACTGTGGAGTATAGCTCCAGCTCGTCTATCTGACAGGGAGCCGGGCCTGCAGATAGGACAGGAAGGCGAACGGTGTCAAGAAGTTTCAACTTAGTTTAGACGAAGAATTTAGGGACTGAAAAAACTTCCCATACGCAGAACACACAGCGTCCCCCAGTCACACTCAGCGCACAGCTCGGCCGTAAGTGACGCGATGACGCCTTCACTCTGCGACCGTATCCTTGCAGCTGACGTCACGCTCTCGCAGGACCCGCCCATCGCGGTGGCGAGACTGCGCTGCTGGATATCCCGGGAGCGCGCCCGCAACTGCCCTGGTGACAGGCACGGAAGTCACGTGACAGGCTGCCACCGGCTGACGGGAGAGGGAGGAGAAGCTCAGGCTGTACCGGAGGCCAAGGCCAGCAAGTCCATAGTGCACGGAGCGGCCGGCGCCCTGATCCGCGCTACTAGCGCCAGGCCCCGGGATGGCGCAGTGCCTGCTCTCCGTCCATGAGTTCCTCCAGGACTCGTTCATCCCGCAGGTGGCGGCCCTATGCAGTGAGGAGGCCGAGAAACTCGCCCGGAAAAACCAGTTGTCCTTCTGCGAGCTGGTCCGGCCCTTCTGCCGCCTCAGCACTGAGGGTGAGTGGAGGGCATCGCCTCCTCCCTGACAGCTCCTGCCGGGGCTACAGTGCGGAGGAGCTCAGTGATGTCTCCTGTCATGTCAGTGTCTGGTGGATCCCACTATGGTTACTGTGCCACTATGCCTGCCCCCGGGGTGCTGGCATTGGGATTTGGGTGGGGGTCTGCGTATATATATGTGCGTGGGGGAGGGGGGTCTAGCGATGCATTTTGGGGTCTGCATCTATGTGGCGAGCTGTGTTGGCGAGGTTTGTGGTGTATCTGGCTCTGCAATTGAGGGGTTTTGTGGCGCGATACGTTTGAAGGGGGTCTGTGGTTTTGTATATCTCTGGTACTGCTTTTTGGGGGAGGTCTGTGGCTCCATGCATTTGAGGGGGTCTGCGGTTCCGTATATATCTCTGGTGCTGCGTTTGGCGGGGTCTGGCGCGATGTGTTTGGGGTGCATTCTGGCACCTTGCATTTAAGGTATGTTTCTATAGCTCTGTGGCGTGATGATCACACAACTAGGTTCGCTTGGTTCTGGGCACAGATCCAATGGGCTCTATGCCTCCTTATATACCATCTGTCTTCGATTTTTTTCAAATATAGTATTGATTCGCAGGGGTGGAAGGAAGATGGACAATCCCAGGCATGTATGTGACTGGTTTCCTACTCCAGTGACTTGGATTCTGATCCTCACTAATCTAGTATCTTATCTTTCCAACACTATTTAACTTTATGATCAGCAGGACCCTGATCACTGGGACCTCCTCAGTTGGGAGAATGAAGTGAAAGGGTAGGAACATCACCGCCCCTTCCCAGCGATGGTTTATAGCAATAATCCACTGCATTTTATGGATATATAATATAAAATAAATGTGGAAATAAAACTGGAAGCAGAAATTAGGAATTGAGTCCAGAGTTGTTCCTATTAATTTAGTTAAGGTTGGTTCACTCACAATTTTTTAAAAACAATCTAGTAATAAGTAACACAATAACTAGTACAGTTATTAATGACCGGTGCCATATAAGATGTGCTTATACTTTAAAGGGGTTTTCCAGGATTTAAGCTATTAATTGCATATCCATGTGATCAATACGTAGGAAGTTGCTTATTGCTTAGCAACACTAAGGCGCACCGTGAGCGGGCGGCGGAGGAGGTGAACCCGTTCCGCCGCTCACTTCACGAGACAGCCGGCAGAGGCTACTGCTCAGTCGCGAGAATTTGACCAGCCAGATGACGTAGGAGAGGAGGTGTGGTATTATTGTGGAAGAGCTGCTCGACTCGCTAGATTTCCTGTTTGGATGCCAATTAGGGTATTAAACTACATTTTAATGATTTTGGAGCAGGGATTTTTTTTAGGGGAAACAAGGGTGCCCTTGTCGTATAAGGGCTCTATGGGAACCTGTCAAAGCCAAAATTTTGACATAAGGTGGTGACAGGTTCCCAATAAGGGCTATGAGTGTTGGACACCCACTGATCTAATCTTGACCTTTCCTGTGGGTAGGTCAGGGGTATATAAAAGCATTTTTTTAAGACTTATGATGACATCTCATTGACCCCCATGTGAGGTTTAAGGCCACCTTTATATTATCTAAAGTGCTTTACTTCTTAGTGCAGCGCAGCCATAATAAAGTATTATTTGGGGAAGCTTCACAGTCTGATGATATAATTAGTTGTTCTCTTTTGGTTCCTTTCTACAACTGATCTGTCTTCTTGTTATTGCAATTCTTTTATATTGAATTAGCTCAAAGCTACTGTACAGCACACAACTCATGGACAACCTTTACTTAATCCATTAGAATATGGTAGAAAACCGTTGCATTTCCATTGCACATCTTCAACCACTCCTGCGCTCGCTGTTCTTCGCTGCATGTCGTTGTTTTTTCAAAACTCTAGTGGTATGGCCTTATCAGTGACATCACTGATGTGGTGTCGTATCCGGGTATAATGTCCGTGCTTGAGGTAAAGATCAATGTGCACCTATTTGGTTGCCTTTTTCTAGTCATGTAGAATTTACTGACACATGAATTCTTCTTTCCTAAGTTCACATGCGGGATCCCAATAACCAACTTCACGTGATAAAGAACCTGAAGATCGTAGTTAACAGCATTGTTACTCAGCCTCCATTGCAAGCTGTGATTCGGAAACTCCTGAATGACGTGGTGGCCGCCAATCAACCTGCCGAAGGATTAGTCCCAAATGTGATCACTGCCGGAGACTATGACCTGAACATCAGTGGTAAGCAACTCTTCTTAATTTCCTGGATAAAAACATTCTCCTATGTAATATCTTGGTTGTAAAATTTGATTATTACAGTGTATAGGAGCATATACAGTAATATGTTATAATATGTTGTGATCATTAAGCCATTGTTCTGTTATTGTTTATCTTCTTCACTACTATGGATTTTTACTGCTTTCATGAAAAGACAGTGTGTAAAGTTTCAAGTATATGACAAAGCAATAGGTGGCCTATTGTTAATAAACAATCCTCTGCACGTGTTTCACCTCTGTCTGCTTTGTTAGGAGGTTTCCCTTAAATTTACATAAATCAACTTTATATTGTATTACCTGGCATCAGAGGCTGCGTTTCTTGCTCGGCCTTATGCCTCCTTATTATTCGGCAGTTCATGTCATGTGACCAAGGTGATGTCATCAAAGGTCCTATACCCTTTACATTTGTTAAATGTACCCCATGTATGTATCCGATCACATGAAATCGCAACAGCCTCCATGGACTTCTCATTCTCCCCATGCTTCACAGAGTTTGCTCTGAGTTGATGTGATCAGATATGTACATGGGGTACAGTTTGCTAATGTTAGGAGGCTAAAGGATCTAAGCTGATATCATTCTGGTTACATCTGGTGATTTGAAGAGACACTGAGCTGTTAGTCAAAATAAAGGGCAGCCTGAGAAAGAAGAGCAGTCAGAAAAGCTTGTTTGCACATCAGAAAACAGCTGTAATTGTGGTACAGTAACTGACTGGCAGCTTATTTTACGTCATATGGGGAGGACATATAACCCTTTACCAGCAGGCATTGTTAGGGTGATAAAATTCTGGTGGCAGGTCTTCTTTAAAGGGAACCTAAGTTGCAGAAACCCATAGAGCCCTTATAGCATAATGGCTTCCTTTCTTCACCTAATAAAATCTCTGCTCCAAAAAGGCAAAAATTAACATTGATTCTCTGCCTGGTATCCAGGCAGAGAGTCTAGTGAGTCGAGATGGGCATATACATAAGTGCGAGTCTGAGTTTTGCTTACACCTACTTTGCCCACGTCATCCAGCTGTCTGCTGAATTATCACCCAAATGCCTATGGCTGCCATGCGAGGAAATAGGAAGCAGTAAAGCTGCACATGCGCCGGCACATGGCAGCCGTAGCCGGATGACGTAGGGAAAGTAAGTGTAAGCAAAACTCAGACTCACACATATGTGTACGCCCACCTCGATTCGCTAGACCAGGGTCCCCACACTACGGCCTGCGGGCCACATGTGGCCCGCGGACTGTTTCTATCCAGCCCCCAGATCCGTATTTTATTTTATGGGTGCCCCAGGGCTCCAATAGCGTCAATGATTAGGCAGCAGCCTTCAGCAGTGAGGCAGGGGCCTCCTTCTATCCGGACAGGAAGCTTCTGCCCGTCACTGTATAGTGCCCGATGCGGACGGAAACGGCCCCTCAAGCATTATTATTGCAGGCGGAGTGATGTGGCTGGAAGACGACCCCGGCGCACATCGCTCCTTGAACCTGGATGCGCGGCCGCACACCCCTTCCTGTCCGGCATAAGCCAGAAGAAAGAAGATGCAGGAGCCAGAAGTGAGTATAGGATTTTTAATTTTTTTTTTTTAAAACAGCAGTAAAATGATTGTGGCAGCCAGGGGCCCAATACAGACAGTCCCCGGGTTACATACAACAAAGGGTCTGTAGGTTTGTTCTTAAGTTAAATTTGTATGTAAGTCGGAACTGTACTTTTTTGGTCTCTGTGACAATTGGATTTAAAAAATGTTGGGTTGTCATAAGAATCAATATTAACACTAAAGCTTCATTACAGACTCCTGTGATAACTCTTAGAGCTGATCATTGTAGCCTAGGACTAAAGTACAATAAATTACCAATATCCAGAGGTCCGTTTGTAACTAGGGGTCGTCTGTAAGTCGAGTGTTCTTAAGTAGGGGACCGCTTGTATATGAAATAATTAATTATCGGGGCAGCATAGGGAATAGATGGTGGAGGGGCAGCATAGGGAATAATTAATTATGAGGGGGAGAATATGAAATAATTAATGGTGGAGGGGCAGCATAGGATATAACTAATGGTGGAGGGGCAGCATAGGATATAACTAATGATGGAGGGGCAGTATAGGATATAACTAATGATGGAGGGGCAGTATAGGATATAACTAATGATGGAGGGGCAGTATAGGATATAACTAATGATGGAGGGGCAGTATAGGATATAACTAATGATGGAGGGGCAGCATAGGATATAACTAATGATGGAGGGGCAGTATAGCAAATAATTAAATATGAGGGGCAGCTTAGGAAATAATTAAATATCGGTGCCAGCTTAGGAAATAATTAAATATCGGTGCCAGCTTAGGAAATAATTAAATATCGGGGGCAGTGTAGGAAATAATTAATGGTGGAAGGGCAGCTTAGGAAATAATTAATTATGAGGGGCAGTCTAGTAATTAATGGGGGGAGGGCAGCATATTCAATAATTAATGGGGTTTATTGGGCCAATATATAAAAAAGTTCACAAGAGAGTGCAGTATATTAAATAATTACTATGGGGGGTCCCAGTGTATTACGGATGCGGTCACATGTACCGCCGCTAACACTGTGTTTTCAAGGAAGTTCTTTTTTTTTTCCTTTAGTCCTGCCCTCCAATGAACTCAAAACAAAAATACATAAGCTTACTGTACCAACCATTAGGAAGTTCAATTAAGACCTAATCATATATATTACTCCACTGTGCCAGAGTGGTCAGAAGTGGCCCTCACAAATAATAAATAAATCACAAAACAAAGCCTACAAAATGAGGGAGATCCATACAAATTATAGTCTTTTAAAAAAAAAAAAAAAAATAGAAAAATTTTATTGATGACAAAATAATTATTTAAAAGAGTATTAAAAATTCCAGGAGAGACAGTACATGAAAAACCAGATATGGGTACACAAAATATATGTACAGAGTAGCTCCTAATAACAACAGTATGTACTACACTTCATAGCAAACACAATAATCATATGAATGCATGCTGAAAGTCAACATGTATATGGTAGTAGTAATATCAAACCCATAATAGAGATAAGAACCTGTGAGAGGGAAATCTTATGGACCACAATACCTGGTGTTCAGCCCTCCAACAGTCTGAGGGGGACCGTAAACGACCCCCTATGTAAAAAGTTTGGGGACCCCTGCACTAGACTCTCTGCCTGGATACCAGGCAGAGAATCAATGTTAATTTTTGCCTTTTCTGCGCAGAGATTTTATTAGCTGAAGAAAGGTTACACTCATGCTATAATGGCTCTATGGGAACCTGCCTGCAACTTAATATTTTCAAACAGCGGCGACAGGTTCCCTCTAAGACTATATTATGTCGTATGTTTTCACATTAGGTTTTCTGTTCCTTTTTATTTGTACAGCTTATTATCATGGACTTGTGTTGAATCTCAATGGTTGGTAACAGAACTGTAAAAAATGAAGCAGTGATCTCCATGTTACAGAGAACCTTACTTATCAGTTGAAGTTGAAGAGTTATTAGCATCTTATAAAATCCTGCCATATCATCAGGATATGTAACCTATTTATAGGCCTTGCCCTCCATGACCCCCATTTAACCTGTCCCAATTTCATCCAGTGATTTATTTATTTTATTTTTTTCCCTCTGTGAACACATCTACTGGTTGTAAATGATTCTAATGGCAATAACACGGCTAAACTAAAGGAGAGTTGTTTCTGTACTTCTTTCAGTTCTCCAGTATTATTGTCTGCTCAGAGGGTCTTCAGTATTTGTCTGCCTTGGTGGTCTCCAGTACTATTATTGCTTGCTGTGAAGGCAGCACTTGGTGCTGGGTGGTATTTATTGCTGTTGTGTGGCATTTATCATTTCTGTGATGGTATTTTGTCCTGTGGTTGTTGGTTCATCTCGGGTGCTGGTTACTGATGCAGCCTATGACGGTATGGCCCTTGGCCCAATAAATGTTGCCTAAATCCTTAGATCAGGAATAGAACATTGACAGGAAATTTCAAAATTATCCACCAAAATTGTCATTGACTCCAACTCATATGGCAGGGCCTCTTCTCCGCGGTGTCTAAAATACAAGTTTTGTATCCCCCTACGTAGTGTCTGTGTGGTATAGTCCATGAGCCGGACCTCTAGTCAGATACACAACGACAAGTCATTATTATCAGGTCACAATAACAGGAGCTTATAGGAAGCAATAACTAAATGTCTCTAAAAATCGAGTGTCTCTTACATTTTACTGTTTTATTTTGGGTGGGGGGATAACTTTTCCACATTAGATATCTAGGTAATAGAACAATGATGGGTTATTATCCTGTCCCTGTAATATCCTATCACAGGAAACCTATAGCCAGGCACCTTACATCTCTGTCCTACCTGCTTTTCATTTGCTTCACTGCTCCTATTTCTGATGACCTGAAATAGCCTAAAATGTGTTGTAATTGTCAGGACAGTTTGCTACTAGACTATTTCCTGGTCAGTAATATCTAATACACAGATTTCATCTATGTGTTGAGGGACATCTCTAGGTAAGTATGTATATTTTTTCCATGGAACTTATCATTCAGGATGTTGGTTCCCCAGCTTTTCCTGTCAAGTTCCCAGTAAAGGATAAACAGTGCAGCAGTGTATGTGGAATCAGTCCTATGTGGACCACTGTAAGGGTTTTTCTATGGCCATCGTGACTGTTCTTATCCATTAGACCAAAGGCTGGGATGGAATTTGTGGCTTTCATACAGTCAGTGTTATACAGTTGTGCTGCAGTTTTATTATGACTGTTGGTCTCTGATATTTTATTGCAGAGGTCAGATTTTAGAAGTATATTGATGCACGCTTTCCCAGATAATTTGGCTGTGGTGCCAGTCACTGTGCAAACCTGCAGCAAGACCCCAGGGTCATCCATTGCTTCGTGCCTTGTCGTCCATGAGGACAGCTTTTTGGAGCAGATCTGAAGTCTTGTACATAGTGCTTTGGCTTCTTTGCTTTTTTTTTTGTCAGCAGCGCTATTCATTTTACTTTGCTTTTACGTGTCTCCTTTGTTCCTTGTTTTCGTGTCATACTGTCATTAACACTTGTGTATTTTTTTGCGCTCCATTTGGATTTGGTAAGTCTGCAGGTTTAACATAGTGCTAAAGAATATTAAAGGATTGTTCACTTTAGAAGCTTTCCCGTGACACAGAGCAGAAAGTAGCTCCTGTCCACATCCTTTTCATTTATTTCTTACATTGAAGTAGTAGGCCGTAGTTTATAGACGTGTCTATTCTTCTGGACATCACTCGCTTTAGTGCAGGCATGGCTTATTCAGCGAGCAGATACTATGAACAGCTCCCTTCATAGTTCATAGGAGTCTAGAACATTTCACAGGATGTAAGACTTTCATATATTTTTGATGTCTGTATGCTGTATGGTTTTTTATTTTTGCGGATGTAAAAAAAACAAAGCACAGATACAGACACAATACTGTCTTCTGAATGAGCCCTCACTCTGTAAACTGCACAACGGATGTGGCTTGACAGAATCTGCATGGGGATTTATTTTTTAATGTTAGGCAGTTTATTTCTGAATATTTTAATTAAAAAAAATGTGCAAAGTTGTGCCTTAAAGGAAACCTACCATGAGGAACCTAGCATTAGAAGTGGATCTGATGGTAGATTCTACTCCCTGCATCTGCCCTGATCTGTCATTTAATAATCCTGGAACCTAATCTTACTTGTTAAAAACTTTATTTTAGGGTCGTATGTAAGTCGAGTGTTCTTAAGTAGGGGACCAGCCTGTATGTAAATTAACTGCAGAGGCTACTGGGGTGTGGAGTAGCCTTAGCTCCCAGTGCCCGGCCAGACTAGTACACGCCCCTGTAGCGTCTGCAGTTACATATTACTAAAAAAAGGTTTTTAACAAGTTGGGTTAGGTTCCAGGATTATTTTTAAATGACAGATTAGGGCAGAGGCAGGCAGGAGGATTTACCATCAGATTTACTTCTGATTTCCATTTAAGTGCTTATATAAGGGCATTTTCACACTTCTGATTTTTTTGGGTGTTTATTCTGAACCAAAATTGCTTTTATTTAGCATTCCACTTTTCTGCTTTTAACTGCTGTCTTTGATATGTATGCTGCAGAAAACATGTTGTGTCCCCTTGCATCAACCCTTATTAAATAAGACTATTTGGCATGTGGATCTATTTCAGACTGTAAAATAACAGCACAAATGAGACCATGCCGTAGATTTTGCCCAAGAACTTTTATGCTAACCACCAGCTGTGCTAATGTGCCGTTAAAGGAAACCTACCACTTGTAGTGGCAGGTTTCTGATGGAAATACCGGGCACCAGCTCAGGGTGAGCTGGTGCCGGAGCTTATTTTTGTTAGTGTTTTAAACCGCGGTATCGCGGTTTAAAACACTTTTTAAACTTTATAGCCGGCGCAGCGAGGTACGCGCTCGGCGCTTACCATGCGCGCGGCTCTCCTTCACTTCCTATGTAGCCGCGCGCATGGTAAGCGCCGAGCGCGTACCTCCCTGCGCCGGCTATAAAGTTTAAAAAGTGTTTTAAACCGCGATACCGCGGTTTAAAACACTAACAAAAATAAGCTCCGGCACCAGCTCACCCTATGCTGGTGCCCGGTATTTCCATCAGAAACCTGCCACTACAAGTGGTAGGTTTCCTTTAAGGGCATATTCCCAAGTTAATTTATGGTAAGCAGACCACCGGTTTTCCAGACAGTTGTCGTATCCTGTGATCAGAGCGGATCAAGGGCTCTGCTTAGGGAGGTTTTTTATTGGTTTGAGCACTGAGTTCCTGTAATTGGAGGAAATGATAAAAAGGCCATGGCAATGGCAGAAATTGACCTATAGGCCTTTTAACGCATCATCTCGCCTCCTTTTTTATATTATGTTATTTTGTTTGAGGGGAAAGCTTTGCAAAAGTGAACAGTCTCTTTTAATTTGTTTTATTTTCTCCCTCAGTTTGACCACAATAGAGGTATTGCTGTGTCCTCTTGTCTTTATAAGGCATATCTGTCTAATCTATAATAGACTATGGGGGAGATTCATTATGGGTTCTCCACCAGTTTTCTGGTGGAGAAACCACATGAATCTTCACGTCCGGCCAGTTCTGGGATTTCTATGACCCGTACACCGCTATGGAAAACTGGCAGAAACTTTAGTAGTGAAGTCAGCTGGTTCAGATCTGGTCTACAGGTTGGAACTTGCGGAGTTTGCGGCCATATGCACTAAGAGGCCAGGGCCCCTTAGTACATATTGGAGCAGGACCACCAGTGGGGGGAATTTTTAGCCTGGAGTTATAAATGTCAGTCTTCATGAATTCCCCCCAAATATCTTCTGTTTCTTATAAAGATAAGTGGCCACCAGCTTTCCTGGCTTTGAACATTGACTAGTTTCGCAGTGATGTATTCCTACTCTGGGGTTTTCCCACAAATTCAAGTTGGGCCCTTGCTGATCGGTTAACTTGCTGATTGGTGGGGGTCTCAGTGACCACAGATCACAAAAACGAGGGGTCCGATGGGATCCCATGTACCTCAGTCGGATCCCACGTCTCTCCATGAGAGCAATGGAGCAGACGACCGTTCTGCTCAATACTTCTCGATGGAGCTGACAGAAAGTGCCATGCCCAGCGATCGGCGATCTCCGTCAGCTCCATAGAGCTCCTAGTAAGCAGTGTTCTAAGATGAATAGAAAGTTCCAGTTTGCTGTGCTTGCATGCCATCCCATTTACTTTTGGTTTTGCTTAGGACTTCTACTATTACTCTTTATATAAGTTATTGTGCTCTCTATGTTTGCATATCCTTAGCCATCCTCCCATCTATGTAGAAAACCTCCTGATGTATACAGTTGAGTTGAATAACGCCATGTTCTCTCTATTAGATCGCTCTATTAAAGCTAGTGTCCCTTGGTACAATAAGTGGAAAGAAACATTGACGGAGCTGAACACGTCCAAGTATTATTCAGGTAGTATTGTGAGCGGGACTGGAAACAAATTGACCTCTCCCTAATCTTTTGTTCATTTTTTTTCAGTCCCCCTTTCCCTTACCATTGAGCTAGGACTATCTAGCAGCCTCCTAATCTAGTTGTGTTATTTTACCTAATTTTGTCCAAAACTAGCAATTGGTGATGGTTAACTGTAATCTGAATTGTTCTGAGTAAATCTACTAACATAACTTTCTGTGAAGAAATAAAACCAGAGGTGTGATGCCTTGTTATTTGTCTTATTTTCGTCTTAAATGTCATCATGTCCAATTGTCTTCATGTTTTTTTATATTATTCATATTCACTGTGGTTTAAGTGTCTAGCATTGAATAATTGTGTAGCATTGAATAATTGGGGAACCTACAAACCAGCTGGAAGATGGGCAGCAAGCACTAGAATCTAGGCCAGATGAATGAGTTAAATGTTAATTTTTTTCAGATATTTGTATCTGTACCCTGTAATGAAGATTGTATACAAGCAAGTTTATTGGGACCCGTAAATCACACAGATTCAGGGAGAGAATTTGACCGAACGCAGGACTTCTGAACAAAACTCTGCATGTCTGCTCAACAACTCTACATTACGGGCTGCGCAACTGGGAGGGGCTCAGCCAAAACACATATGTGCTTCAGTGGAAACGCATTTGTTTTTTTGGCTAAGCCCCTCCCAGTTGCATTTTTGCAAAAACTTCATATGTGAATGCTGCCTCTAGGTGATAAATCCCACAGACAAAGAAAGTTTGTCAGAACAAATTGGCTTGTGTGCAACCGGCCTAAAGGATTAATTCCAGACAACTTCTCTTTCATCAAATTTTTCCATTGGTAGTTAGAAAGTGTAAGATTTATTGTGGGCAAAATATTGTATGCCTTTTTATTGTACTACACATTTAATACTACATTTATCTCTTCTTATATAATTAGTCCTGAAGAGAATATAGAGGGGTTGCCCACTGATAACAGAGTTTGTAGTTTGTTTGTGGGTGCTATGGATCACATGACTCACTCCTATGTCAGTGTTTTGAGGGGCATGCAGATGTCCTTGGCAACCTTCACCCACTAATATGGGAGTAGTTATAAGGCAGGGGGCATTCTGGAAGTAATGACTGGACAGACCCCTCCATCCTCCGGAAGACAGCAGGACAGGGGACATCACAGTAAGTCCCAATTCCTGGTGCCCACAAAACAAACGTTACCGTGGGTAAGTACACTATGGCCTTATCAAGAGCCTGTACTTACCCGGGTAAAGAGATTTTAAAGGTTTGGCCACTAATAACAAAGTTTGGTAGAAATAAAGATGCTTGAAACATGTCTTAATGGTGCTCATACACAGTACACCCAGGTGCATGTGACAAAGTACATGGCAAAGTCCTGTAGCTCGGTGGCACCATTATGGGCCGACTCGCTCTACCCACGTACAAAGTGTTCCTTTTCAGGCTGCAAGTAATGGACCAAATAATAAAAGATGAAAAGGCAGCAGACAAAAAAAATTAAGGTGAAAAATGGTTGTTTTTAAATCCATAATAGCCTATTATGGATTTAAAAAACCACCGTTTTTCACCTTAATTTTTTTTGTGTGCTGCTTTTTCATCGTTTATTATTTTGAGGATCTTTTCTGCCTGGATCTATGTACGGCTTTGCACATGGTTCTACTTTTTTGATTCCATCCGGATACTAGCTGTGCTGCTTGGACTTAAATATATAAGTCCAAGCAGCACAGCTAGAGTATGTGTATATATATTTATATATATACCTGAGCTGTGTAAAAAGAAAAATGAAAATACTCCCTTTGCCGGAATGGATCTCATCAGACTCTGCTGATTTGCTTTATTGTTAATTTTAAGACTGTTCAGAAAAGATCATCTGAAAGTATAAAAAAATAAAAATACAGAATTGACTATTTTCTTGTAACAGACTATATTTCCCCCCCCCCCCCCCCAGCTTTCATTTTCATATTTAGCTCATTTAAACTAATAGTATTTTGAAACTTTTTTTTTTTAACTTATCTGTTTTAATTCTAATCTAACCCCCCCCCCCCCTTGTGTATCCGTATACTTACTGTAGCAGTCTGTGTAGGTGGTCTGTACATATTGGTGTATATCTTGCCTACTGTTATCCATGCACTCGAGTTAATATCTTATTAATGTCTTCTGCTTGCTTTCCAGCAACTACACCTTGGTTTGAGTCATACCGGGAAAGCTTTTTTCAGTGTATGCCAGCCTCAGATCATGAATTCTTAAACAACTACTTGGCATGTATCCTTTTTAATGTAATCTCTATTGTGTGGTGTATATATAGGATGTTCCCATAGGACTGAAACACTGCAGACTTTTTTTTTTTCTTTCAGAAGAAAGAATATAGCAAATGCTTACTTCATTGTTGTCTCCAAGAATCTGTTTTGTGTAGCTGACAAAAAAAAAAATCTTTCTTTGAACATATATCTCAATATAGGGGGTCCCCTAGAGAACCCGTCATGCAAAATAACCCCCCTAAACTAAATATATTTTCATAAACTGCCATTAGAAAGCATTGCCTCTATCCCTTCATTGTCCCTCTACATGCCTGTAAACCTAAGCAATGAGGTCCTAAAGCTGTATGCAAATGACCTGTGAAATGTCCAATGAAGCATTAGCATATTCAAGCTGTCCACCTTATTCATGAGTGGGAGGCACAGCCACACCCCCAGTGCATGACTGACAGCCTGTATGATGTATAATGATGTGCTTCCTGGTGCTGGAGGCCACGCCCCCTGCAGCCTGTGTGTGTGTGTGTGTGTGTGTGTATAGGAGAGATACAGCAGTTCCAGGCAGCCATGTTACAGCAGAACATGTCAGATTTATGTGTAGCTGATGTCTGTGTCTCTCACCTGTATATTAGGAGGATGCAGCCTGTGTGTGCATGTGTGTGTGTATAGGAGAGATACAGCAACTCCAGGCAGCCATGTTACAGCAGAACATGTCAGATTTATGTGTAGCTGATATCTGTGTCTCTGTGTATTAGGAGGATGCAGCATGTCAGCAGATGCAGCACACACACTAGCAATGTTTTACTATACATTACACACAGACATGAGGAGGGGTAACAGGGGTGACATCACTGCCTCTGACCATGTGACCAGCCTCATTTACATGATAAAAAATAGATGATTTTACAATGAATAATGTATGAAATAACTAGATAAAGGCTGGGATGGGATCCTTGTGAGCTGCTCCAACAGGTAGTAGTGACACAGACCTGATGACAGGTCCTTTATGGACACCTGACTTACAGATGACCACTAGTTACAGACGGACCCCTCTGCCCACTGTGACCTCTGGTGAAGGTCTCTGAATGCTTTACTATAGTCCCAGACTGCACTGATCAGCTGTAAGGTGTCTGTAATGAAGCTTTATTGATAATCCTTGGTCCCATTACAGCAAAAAATTTTGAAACCCCAATTGTCACCAGGGCAAAAAAATAATTTTTTGTCTGGATCTACAATTACAAAATATACAGTTTCGACTTAGATACAAATTCAACGTGAGAATAAGCCTATGGAACCTATTGTGTACGTAACCTGGGGACTGCCTGTACATATATTTTGCAGTTCTATAGTCAAAAACTTATATAAATTTAAATCCGGCGCAGAGCTGGATGGAGAAGGGAGGAGTTTGCACGCTACCCTTCCTTCTTCAGTGTCAGCTGAGTGGCCACTCTACAAATACAGCAAAAGATACGAGATGTCCTATATTATGTTTTTGGCCCATTTGCAGTGAGACAATGTGCTTACTGCACCGCAATCAAATGCCATAGACCTCCATGTGTGCACTGATTTGACCGCAAATTGTGTGGCTGGATCACCGGCCCTCAAACGCTCATGGGGACCCAATAAACCCCAACTTCTTGCGTAAAGCATTAGGTGTAAAGTAGAGGGTTCCTTGCCACATATCTTCTTCATGTGTCCTTGTATATTAGTTATTGATTTAACAAGCTCTTCAGGCATGCTGGTTGTTTCTTCACATGAACCTGAACCAGTGGAGCAGTTCTTGAAGTTATCGCAAGAGCAACATCGAATTCAACACAGCACTGACTATTCCTATCCCAAATGGTTTACACCCAACACTTTAAAGTATTATGTGCTGCTGCATGATGTCAGTGGTGGAGATGAGAAAAGGTAAGGAGCGTTACTCAGCGCCACCGACTTCCATAGCGCTGGGGTCCTGGGTTCAAGTCCTAGGGTCAACATCTGCAAAGAGTTTGTATGTTCTCTGTGTTTGCGTGGGTTTCCTCCCACGCTCCAAAACATACTGGTAGGTTGATTGGGTTGTGAGCCCCATGTGGACAGGGACCAATTTGGCAAGTTCTGTGTAGCGCTGCGTAATCTGCGGGCACTATATAAATAAATTATTAATATTATAGGGTGATTGGCAGGAATGCTTTGAACCCACACCCCACGGTTTATAAGGATAGGTCATCAATAATAAAACCTCTAAAGTAAATAATCTGGAATCTACTTACTGATCCAGTGGTAGATTTCCCCATCACAGTGCTATCCCTGTACTTTATTTTAATATCTACCTGTACGCAGACTGTGCGATTAAAAACTTTATTTTATTACTATGCTAATTACCTGCAGATGCTACTAGCCTTAACCCCCAGAGGTCATTGAGGCTATTAGTAGCCTCACGTCCACAGTAGCCTCTGCAGGTAATAAGCATATTAATAATATACAGTTGTTTAGTTTTTTTTTTTTATTAAAGCAGGCTGCATACAAGTTTAAAAACAAGTTTAGGGATATCACTGCCAGTAGGCTCCAGTAATAAGATTTCCTTTAATAATTGCTTATGCTGCAGTATAAACGCAAAACGTTTATACCCTGTGAGCATTGTATACATACATCAGACAATGAATTCATTTTATTCACATATGCATGTACCGGTAATTTTTTTGTTTAAAAAGAAAACATAAACATTGCTGAAGTTCTTTTTATACAATTTCTAGTATTTCAAGGGCACAACCCCACCACCTCCTGGTCACCATTTCCTTCTATACTGTCTATGTGGCACTCCACTTATCAATATGACTGCTATAAGAGAGATGTGTGTACTACTTTATTCCCTATATGGTGTCTTTGTTTTTGTCAAGGGCTGACTCAATTTATGAAGAAATGATACAGCGCTATGGGACTCAGGGATGCTACTTACTAAAAATTAATTCCAGAACATCTATCAAAGGAGCTGATGAACAGATACCTGATCCATGGAGCCAGTACATACAGAAAAACAGCGTTCACAGTCAGGTATATAATGCTAGAATATTAAACTGGATTTACCAGGGTGGGCTGGTATGTGCCCATCAGCATTGAGGTGAGGTCACCAGCTTGAGGTGAAAAAATCTCCTCCGTCATTGGCCTAATGTGCAAAGTAGCTCCTTTTTTTTTTTTTTGTATACAGAGTGTCTTCCACCTGTAATTTTACTTATTCTGCAGAGTCATTGGTTGAACTAATGGATAAAGAAATGATGCAGATTTGCAGTAGGTCATAGGGGATAACTAAGTGGTTCGTAGGGTATCAAGAGAAAGGTTCCCAAGAAATCTGGAGAATGGGGGGGGGGGGGGGGGCAGGATGAGCATGCACTGTGCTGATCCTTTTAACCCCTTCACGCTGTGAAGGTAGTATGAGGAGGGCTCACGGGCTGAGCCTTCTTCACACAGAGATGGACTTTGCTGCATATCGCAGCAAAGACCCATCGCTATCACCCGCGGTCGGTGCTTGCACCGATCGTGGGTGTTAACCCTTTCTTTGCCGCCGGCGGCGCATGGGCGCCGCCATCTTACCTCCGATCGCCGCTCCCCCGATCGTCATCGGGGGGTGGCGATCGGGTGCCATGGTATCCTCGGGTCTTCGTTTGACCCGAGCAGGCATGGCTTCTGCACATCCATTACAATGAGCCTGTGGCTCATTGTAATGTATACTGTGCAGAAATGCCATATACTGCGATACAGTTGTATTGCAGTATAAATAAATAAAAAAGAATAAAGTAGAGGTGTCGTAAAAACTGAGCCCACAAGAATGTGACGCGCATGGAGTTTTTTTTTTCAATTTTTCCACATTTGGAATTTTACGGCTTACATTTTACGGCTTCCCACTACATGGCAGGGAATAATAAATAACATCACGGGAAAGTAAAATTTGTTACGCACAAAATAAGTCCTCACACAGCTCTGTACACGGAAAAATGAAAAAGTTATGAATTTTTGAAGATGGAGAGCGTGAAATTAGCGAAAATACCCTGCGTCCTTAAGGGGTTAATTGTACTTGAGTGTTTTGGCTCAGCGCTCTTCTATCACCAGCGCTGCCATTCCTTGTCTATGTGAGAGGCGAAGGTAGTGAAGCGCTGTGCTGAGCACTTCTGTTCCATTAAATGGAGCAGCAGGACCCATGTTCAGACTCCACTCCATTAGTGAGGACGGGACTTGCACTCTTCATATTGCTGGCAGTCCTGTTCTCTCACTTGTTGGTAGGGATCACTCTAGCCGTACCCTCACCGATGTTACACCTTGTTATTTCTTTTCCTTTGGGTGGGGCAAAACGTGCAAACTTGGTACAACACAACCTTGTTAAGTATTGGTTATTATTCGAGCACAAATTTTCATGCTCTGCTGCTTATTCCTTAAAAAAAGCATATTGTACCTTATCTAACCCAAAATATTCCATCTGTGTCTGCTGGATACTATGGCATGCCACATTGCACAATCATGCTTTGGTTTATCAAGTTGCCTATGATATAACTCTACGTTACCTTATTTATATTTTTCATTCCCCCAGGATTCTTATGAAGCCGCTTCTACTACTGCCATACCTAATAAAAATTCAGACCACATTGTACCCGTTGATGGGCTAGAAAACTATGAGAAAGGTTGGTAAATGTCAATTCTATTTAACTGTTCATAGTTTAGTCACTTGCTTAATTTCTGTATCTTTCTCTCCGTGTGAAATCCTTAGAGAGAGGATAGGTGGATTTGCTTTAATGGGCAAGTTAATGTACATCAGAGGTCCCCAACCTTTTTTGCACCAGGGACCGGCTTTAAGCTAGACCAGTTTTCCATGGCCCGGTGGGGGTGGGGGCGGGGCTTTGGTCATATGGGGTGGGGTTATGGAGGGGTGGAGCTTATAAGATATCAGGGAGTGTCCGGACCAGATCCATCATATTGGTTTGGTGTAAAAATAAAGCAATGCAAAATGCATACAGCGTATCGCCATGTAGTATAAAATGCATACAGCGTATCGCCATGTAGTATAAAATGCATACAGCGTATCGCCATGTAGTATAAAATGCATACAGCGTATCGCCATGTAGTATAAAATGCATACAGCGTATCGCCATGTAGTATAAAATGCATGCAGCGTATCGCCATGTAGTATAAAATGCATGCAGCGTATCGCCATGTAGTATAAAATGCATGCAGCGTATCGCCATGTAGTATAAAATGCATGCAGAATACCGCCATGTAGTATAAAATGCATGCAGAATACCGCCATGTAGTATAAAATGCATGCAGAATACCGCCATGTAGTATAAAATGCATACAGCGTATCGCCATGTAGTAAAAAATGCGTACAGCATATCGCCATGTAGTATAAAATGCGTACAGCATATCACCATGTAGTATAAAATGCATACAGAATACCGCCATGTAGTATAAAATGCATACAGCGTATCACCGTGTACTATAAAATGCATACAGCATACCGCCATGTAGTATAAAATGCATACAGCGTATCACCATGTAGTATAAAATGCATACAGAATACCGCCATGTAGTATAAAATGCATACAGCGTATCACCATGTAGTATAAAATGCATACAGAATACCGCCATGTAGTATAAAATGCATACAGCGTGTCGCCATGTAGTATAAAATGCATACAGAGTATCACCGTGTACTATAAAATGCATACAGCATACCGCCATGTAGTATAAAATGCATACAGCGTATCACCATGTAGTATAAAATGCATACAGAATACCGCCATGTAGTATAAAATGCATCCAGTGTGCCACCAAGTAGTATAAAATGCATACAGCGTATCACCGTGCACTATAAAATGCATACAGCATACAGCCATGTAGTATAAAATGCATTCAGAATACCGCCATGTAGTATAAAATGCATCCAGCGTGCCACCAAGTAGTATAAAATGCATACCGAATACTGCCATGTAGTACAAAATAGAAGCCCTGATAAATATCACAAATGCTGCATATACATACAGCATATATACACATAAACAAACAGTAGATACAGCATATACACATATACACATACATACACATACATATATACACACATACATACACATACATATATACACACACATATACACACACACATATATATACACACATATTACATATATTTACACATATATACACATATTACACATATATATGCAAAGATAAAGTAACCTTACCTCTCTGTTGTGTTCTTGGAAATTTCCATGCCTTGTCCTGCAGCGGTGGTGGCGCGGTGAGGTAGCCGGGAGCGGGTAGGTCTTGAGAGCCGAGAGCCGGGAGGTTAGGGAGCCTGGAGCTTAAGCGGGGGCAGGGGGAGCCGGGAGCTGAGAGCCTGAAGGGGGGGATGTTAGCGGAGCCGGGTTGAGATGGGAGTGGAAGGGGAGCCGGGAGCGGAGAGCCGGAAGCGGGTAGGTCAAGAGCCGAGAACCGGGAGCGGGGTGGCAGAGGGAGCGGAGAGCCGAGAGCGGAGGGAGCGGTAGGGAAGCTTGAGCAGTGGCAGGGAGCCGAGAGTCTGGAGGGGGGGCGTTAGCACAGACCGGTTGAGACGGGAGTGGAGAGCGGGGGGCGGAGGGAGCGGAGAGCCAGGAACCGGAGGGAGCGGAGAGCCGGGAGCGGGGGGCGGAGAGCCGGGAGCAGGGAGGACGTTAGCGGAGGGAGCCGGGAGCCAAGAGCCTGGAGGGGGGGGAGCTCGGTGCCAGCAGGGTCTGGGGGCCGTTGTAAGGTGCCGGCGGCGTCGGGGGGGGGGGTGGGCGCAAGGTGCTGGCAGCGTCGGGGAGCAAGGTGCCGGACAGAGGGCTGCAACTTGGTCCCGTCCAGTGCGGGAGCTCAGTGCTGGCCGGTGCCGCCCCTGCGCGGACCGGCTGATGAACTCCAACGGCCCGGTCCTGGTCCGCGGACCGGCGGTTGGGGACCTCTGATGTACATACTGTATGAACTATACATTAATGTACATACTGTACGTACCGTATTTTTTGGACTATAAGACGCACATTTTTTCCCCAGAAGATGGGGAAAAAACTGTGGTGCGTCTTATAGTCCGAATGTAGAGTGGAGAGTGCCGGCGTCTCAGCCCTCCACTGCAGGAGAGAATGGAGGACGGCACATGACAGTAAGCACAGGGGCAGTGCTGAGCTCGGCTCTGCCAGCACACTGCTCTGAGCTAGGCTCCACACACAGCTGCTGCCTCTTAGTTTCTGTGCAGTGCACACAGACTGTGACACCACTTCCAGGTTATCAGATGAAGGGAAGCAGAAGCCACGCCCCCTCAGCATGGAGCACTCACTGTGACTGATGCCGGACAGGTCACTGTCTTCTCCCAGAGTCCCAGCTGGCCATGCTGCAGGGGCATCAGATAACACTGAAGATGTGACCAGTACTGGAGTCTCTGCTCCTGTGCCTGCTGTGCTGATCTCACAGGTGTGTGAAACTGAACAATTCCCAAACAGTGGTTGTACAAGGTCACAGGAGCTTACAGTCTATGTCACCTCCTGTGTCCTCCTCCTCCTCATAGATTGTAACCTCCTGTGACCATTGTACAAGCACTGTCACCTCCTTTGTCTTCCTCCTCATAGATTGTAAGCTCTTGTGACCATTGTACAAGCACTGTCACCTCCTGTCCTCCCCTCCTCATAGATTGTAACCTCCTGTGACCATTGTACAAGCACTGTCACCTCCTGTGTCCTCTCCTCATAGATTGTAAGCTCTTGTGACCATTGTAGAAGCATTGTCACCTCCTGTCCTCCCCTCCTCATAGATTGTAAGCTCCTGTGACCATTGTAGAAGCACTTGTAGGGAACCGGGGTACCGCACTCCTGATAAAGTGCGGATGGTGCTTACGTCGGGTGCTCAGTCCCAATATATAGAGAAGGAAAACGTAGCACACATCCTGAGTTGGTTTTTATACTTTTATCTTTTAATGTATATATTCAATATTTGTAGCTCCACCAAAAAAGTTTATACAAATCATATGTTGATATAACAGATCATAGGTTATTCTTAACGACGTTTCGGTCTCATTCGACCTTTGTCAAGTCCGATCTGAAACTAATATAAAAGTAGAGCAAAGTAAATATCCTCAAAGTACAATATTATTAACAATCATCGATCAATAGTTTGAGTTCAATGGATCAGTATTATGCAGGTTATAAGTATGACAGTGTTAGAACTCTAAGAGAGATGCATGTTAAGTAGTAAATCGAGTATCTGTAAGTATAATAGGTTGTTGGGTAGAAGTCAAGGTAAAAGGTGTTAAAGGTAGACCGAGAGGTAATGTTATCTATGTTGGAGAGGTAGGGTGGTAAAGCAGGAGAAGGAGGCAGGTGGGTTTCCAGGTGTATGATGGTAATGCTTACCTAGGTAGTGGTCTGTATGCCGGCTCAGGTGGAGTGGGGGACTTGTGCCTGTGAGCGGCGTGCTAATAAGCACGCTCCAATAAGAAGCACTCCATTGTAGAAGCACTGTCACCTCCTGTCCTCCCCTCCTCATAGATTGTAAGCTCTTGTGACCAGTGTCACATATACGCATACCTATACAGCCCTAGTAACTCTTGAGACCCCCTGACTACGTGGCAGCATAATTCTAAAGAGCCGTAATTCCCATCACTAATTCTGCCCCCAACACTGGTTGGCTGAGCTTGGTGCTAGCCAATTAGTGTTGGGTCAAAGGAACGACAACCCCCCCACCACCACCACCACCAAGTGTTCTGTGTAGTGCTGAATCTGACAGAACACTTGTACTGTCAGCACGGGAGTCATCCTTCAGCACCAGGTAACAGTGTCCCATAAAATGTCCCCTAATAAAGTCTCCCCATTAGTTCTCCCCGAACACAGTACACTATTAACACTTCACCAAATGTCACACAATGACCCCTAATAAAAGTATCCCATACACAGTCCCCTTAGGCTACATTCACATGAACGTGTGCCCGCCGTACGTAGCACGGGGGGCACACGTTGATGCCCGGGAGAGGAGGAGGGGTGAGAGCTGCTCGCCCCTACCCCTTTCCAAAGAGAAACATGGCTACACCGCCCCGTAAGGCGCCGATACTTTACTGTTACTTTATTAAATATTTTAGCACACTATTTGGGGAAAAACACATTTTTTCTTATTTTTCCACCTCTAAAACCTAGGTGCGTCTTATGGTCCAGTGCGTCTTATAGTCCGAAAAATACAGTACTATACTTTCAGATGATTTTTTTCCCCCGCAGATTTCTTGTGTGGATGGGAGTTTGTAGAATCATATTCGCTCTGCTGCCTATGTAAAAGCTGTAGCTTTTGTTACCTCATAAGTGGCTGTGCCAGTCCTAGCTAGACTCGGCAGCTCTGTTCTGTGCCTGTTTTGGGATCTTGGAGACTGAGGCGCTGCCCTGCTTTGTTGTATACACACAGGGTCCCTTTTTTGTTTTGGTTTAGGAAAACTCATTTGATTCTCTGTATTTCAACCAAAAGAAATGTTAATGCATGTCAAAGACACAACACAAATGCCCCCAGTCCTTTAAAGATCAATGTAGAAATGTGTATGGGTAATCAGTGAGTGGTTAATAATATGCAAGCAGGACATTGAGAAAAATAAGAGAATACTGAAATAAGAGGAATACAAACATTGTGAATTTTGCCCTTTAGGCTACATGTACATGTACACTGTTTCCGTCCATGTGCTATCTAGGATTGTGTTTTTGTTTGATGACACAGTTACATGTTACATCAAATAGACTCCAAACCTCGGCTCCGTCTTTTAGATAGCGGGTAATTCTATTATCTATCTATTCTAGAATTCAAAAAGCTCATTTTATCAGAAACCTACTCCCTACCCCCCCCAAACCCCTTTCTAACTAAAAGTAATATAAAAATTGGATGAACACCATTATAAGCTGGGAATATGGGATATATGTTAAACACTAGTGACTAGACACTCCTTTCAGGGCTACTGTAAGGCTCGCCCTGTCATGACAAAGTGTTCATGGCTACCTAAGCAGAGCGTTGACTATGATGATATGAAACTTGTGCTATGACCTAGCCTTTTGATGGCTGGCACACCAGGTCAGAGGCCATTGGGTTGGCCCAGGCACTGTTGTGATCACCGATTGCATCCAGATGTTTTTCAGATTTTCATCTCTTGTTTGCTTTGCGTCTTTATTTCAATCCCTGATTTATTACTGTCTATGTGTAGATATTTTTTTCCAAAAAGCTGGAAATTGTTTTCTAACGCAACAAAATGATCTTATTAGAAAAAACTATTCCTTGGCGCCATGCACATGAACATATTTTACCGTGACCATTTTGAGCAGGTCCTATTCCTGCCCATGTTTGTGGCCTGTGCCTTCCCATAGAATTCTATGAGAACATGAAAAATACTAATACCACATGTATGTGTCTGTTTTGCTATGTAACACAACCATGTGACCCAGGAGTTCCATTTTATTATGGATAACACACAGACTGCAAGAACGTACCGCGGATCCGTAATTTGCAGCCAGAGAACAGGTTCACTTTTTTTTTCTAAAATTAAACGCTTGTCTTGTCTTCTGTTTTTACCTTTAGAGGCGTTGTCAGACAGTCTAAAGACGCACCCGCTGGACCAGCTAAGTGATACAGGTGGTAGTTTTGATGGTCTTGATAATGGAAGACCCCCAGGTTCTACAACCGAGACAAAGAAAGCAGTGACCGTAACGCCCCATGGCAGCTGTTTGACGCTGACAGACCATGATCGCATAAGGCAGTTCGTACAGGAATTCACCTTCCGAGGACTTATACCCCATGTAGAAAAGACAATAAGACAACTGAATGATCAGGTAAGACTGCTATGTTCCCTGTCTAATTACTTTATTTACTATATTGCTGAGTGGAAACCTGTTATGTGACAAGCTAGTTTAAGTTGCCAGCATCTTTATAGAACAGGGGAGCTGAGCAAATTGATAGATTTTTTTTTTTCCATGAAATAAAATTTGCCTTGTCTTTTATTGCATTAAATTACTTTCTTCCATTAGGCAGTGTCATCAGTAATTGACAGCTATTTATATATTCACACTCATACATGGTAGGCTGTCTAGGAAGTGTCTTAGCAGACTAAACCACTGGGCCTCGAAGCCAGATTTAGATTACTAAATTATTATTTGCTCTCCATGACTCATCATGCTCTATATCATGCTACCTGCATTGAAGAAATTTTCATTTCTCATTCTAACATTGCAGGACACGGCCCTATTCCTAGGCAGTCTAGGCCCGGCTGCTAGGACGTAGAAAAAAGGGTGTTGGCACCAGTTTGGAGGGCTATACCCTTTTTTCCACAGGCCTTAAGCTGATTAGTTTTTAGCAGTTAACGTGGCCGAGGCAAGGGATCCTTGGGTCGCAGTGGACGCCCTTGTTCTCTGCAGAACACATTTCTGGCTACTTTGCCTCTTCCCTCGTCTGTGTCCTCAAGCAGGCAAAGGTAGCTGTGGGTTGCAGCCATCCTCTACCCTAGTTTGGCCTAGTTTGGTATGCGGATTTGGTGTTCATCCTGGCAGAAGAACCCTGGGCTCTTTTGCTTTATCCGACCTCCTTGCTAAGGTCCGCTATTCCTCCCAAGTTTACCTTGGTTGTGTTTGAAGGTGTGACCCTAAGATTAAAAGGGTTCCAGTCATTCAGACAATGATTAAGGCTCGTAAGCCTGAATCCTCCTAGGTCAGCCAGACTGTTGCAACCAGCATTCGTTCACTTGTCACACATTTATGGCAAATCAATAAAATCCCATAAACTTTAATACACATATCCCTAGAGCTATTGATACACATTATTATGGCACTTAGAATTGCGGCTGTGAATTGACATGCTGGGTTTGCACGACCAATGTTCCCGAATGGTTGTTGATCCCAGAGGTGGAATAACCAGCTCTTAGGCATTTATGACATACTATGTAGAAAGAGCCTAATTTCAGTAGAAGGGAAGACCCCTTTAAAAGCAGTGGCTGCATTTGTCAAGCAGAACTGTAAATTATGTTGATTATGAGTCAATGAAGATATAAATAAATTGGAGTAAATAGTAAGTACCATGCATTAATAGATCAGGGTGTTCATTCAGAAATTATTTTTAAGCAAAATGTCTGTTTTTACTTTTATTTCAGTTAATCTCCAGGAAGGGACTAAGTCGATCGCTGCTTTCTGCCACTAAGAAGTGGTTCACCGGTGGTAAAGTTCCAGAGAAAAGCGTCAATGAGTTGAAGAATACCTCAGGGTTATTGTAAGTCTTGTAAACCTAGTGTACATAAACCTAGTGTAACCAATATAGAAATAATGGCTACTGAAGTTTGGCTTTTGTACATGGATTAGGGAAAATGCTCTTTCATTTAGTGGCACATAGAGTAAATGAGCATTTAAAGCCTAAGCCAATGGTACAAGCAAGTTTCTCCTCTTCCTGCTTCACATAATGTAGATTTTTAGGGTAAATTTGCACATTCTCTGAATGGCTGTGGGATGTACAGTAGTGGTAATCCCAAAGCCATTCCATTCATCATAAACTACACAGAGTGCGGATACTGCCACAATTCAGCTGCGGCCCTTGGTCATTGAGGGTCAATGCTAATGTCACGTAAACAATGTGCATCCCTGCAACTGCTGCTGTAGCAGATGTGTGACCGTCAGTGCTGTATCATATCTGAGCCTCTCTTACGTCTGACTTTTTAAAGCTTGCAGATATATGTTTTACCAAGTTTGCTCTAATTGCCCTTATTATTAATCTTTTGCTCTATTTTAGTTTTTGGTTTTATCTATGTTTTAGGTATCCACCGGAGGCTCCCGAGCTCCAGATCAGAAAAATGGCAGATTTGTGCTTTCTGGTGCAGCATTATGACTTGGCATACAGTTGCTATCACACTGCAAAAAAGGATTTCCTGAATGACCAGGCAATGCTGTATGCTGCAGGGGCACTGGTATGGATCACATTACACATGACATCTGCTACATCTTTCTTCCTGTTATTTCTTCTGTGTAAGAAGCATCCTGTCCTGCAGGGGTCACATTATATGATAACCTTCTCTCCTGTACCAGAGCTGCTCTAAATATATTACACCACAAATATTTAAATTTCCCAAAAGTCCATCAGTTTTCCATCAGTAATTGGAGTAGGCATTGCTCTCCTGGAGATTCCCTGTTTTACTTTCTAATTCTCATTATACCACAGGGGTCCCCAGGGTCCTATCCTAAGGCTTTGCTTCAACCACATGTTCAGATATTTAATTCTCTAAGGAATAACTGAAAATGCACAAAAAAGTAATAAAAAAGCATATTTCCCAGCTCTTCCTCCTTTCATCTCCTTCCTTACCTTACTCAAATTTTATATTACTTTTAAACGTAAGTAATAGATAAAGAAATGTTCTCTGTGATTTAGGGCCAGCCTTACCATTCCCCATTCAGTCTTGCTGGTTTAGGAGCCTCCCTACTGTGCCCATTGCTGAAGTAAGACAAAGATTAACCCTTAAGCAAACCCCTGCTGAGGATTGAGCAGGACAGCAGGAGATTGACCTCTTCATTCTCTATAGGGTTTTAGAAGACTTATTACTGGTTTCGGCTCATTCATAAAATCAGTTAGCGTAACCCTATGGGGGACCTAATGTATACAGAAGACCTTTCAGTAGCCTTCAGAAAATAGTTTTGGTTTAGTTTAATTAACTGGAGATTATACATTGTAACTTTTACTGATGCTAGGTGGTTCCTTTTAACAACCATTACACTTTTAATCCAGAAATAATGTGTCTCTGGGGTCTGTAATTTATTTATGTACCACTCTCCTTTTCAGGAAATGGCAGCAGTGTCGGCTTTTCTGCAGCCGGGTGCTCCCAGACCATACCCTGCTCATTACATGGAGACAGCAATACAGACGTACAGGGACATATGCAAGTAAGAAACTGACTCTATGCTGAACATCCTCATAGATTGTAGCTCTTGTGAGCAGGCTGTTTCATCTGATAATGTTATTACTCTGTAATGTCTTATTTCCTTTGCATATGTACCCATGATCTGTACAGTGCTTCAGAATATTATGGCCTGGGCTGTGGGGTCCATAAGCCTAACTTCCGATTTCGACTCCTGAGTTTCCCTAACTCCGCGACCCTGTTTTCCTTGTCATTTTAACAATGTGGCCTTTTAAACCTCGAACTGGAGCCTGCACCCTGCTGCAATAACTAATGCTTGTGTACGCTGGCATTAGGACCCAAAGCTAGATCCACTTCTGTTTCTGAGGCCACCCAATCACTAATTTGGTGATTGTAAACGCAACAGTGCAGATTCCTTTAGACATACACACACACACACACACACACACACACACACACACACACACACACACACACACACACACACACACACACACACACACACACACACACACACACTCCGCTTTATATATTATGTTTGTAAAGTTGGTCCATTTTATCACAACTCCGTATCTACCAACTCTACAGCCCTGATGATGATGCTATATAAATAAAGTTTGTTTTATTATTCATATAGGCCTAAGTAAGTAGCTGTCCTGATATTCTGTGTATTCCTGGAGAATAATCTTGTTTGCCTCTGATTTAGAAAAAAAGGAATGATTGAGTTGGTACCATTGAGTTAGATTGCAGCTAAGGCTATCTTCATATGCAGCAACAAACCATATTGCATATTTAATAGGAAAAGAGCAGAAGCATCACAAATTCAATGAAAAGAAATGTGAAATGGGGACTTGCATTTGTGCAATACTGCAGAAAACCAATTTTAATAATTTTGTAATGTTCAGCAAAACAAATGGAAAAACTATCTTCTAGTTTTCATTAATGTCATATTCATGTTGCTTTAGGAATATGGTCCTGGCAGAAAGGTGCGTCCTATTGAGTGCAGAAATATTAAAAAGCCAGGGTAAATATTCAGAATCTGCCGCTCTTCTGATCCGTCTTACAAGTGAGGTGAGTACATAGCATATAGTTATGCTCAATATTTTGATTACCCAAAGAAATGTTCTAGATTTCTTCTATATAGTGGCAGTATTGGTTTTAATGTAGCGATTATCAATTAATGTGTACAGCAAACCACCATTATTATGTTTTCATGGGTATAAGAAATCTGTTACAGATGTCAAATGCACACTGTGCTTTCACCATCAAGTGTATTAAAACTAAAAACGCAGACACTTTTTTTCATGTAAAGATATCTGACAACTAGTTGTGCTTACTGACTCCAACCTTCCTGGTAACCATTTCTCACTACCTTAGTTTATATAGTTTGTCACTATCTCAATTTCTCATCATCACTTTCCTCCTTAAAAAGGTTTTCCCACGAAGAAAAGTTAGGCTCTATCCAGCGGATAGAGCCTAACTTGCTGATCAGTGGGAGTCTCAGTGATCACGAAAATGAGGGCTCCGATGATGTCCCACGCAGGACGACCGCACACAACCGTTCTGCTCCATTAATCTCTATGGAGGTGATGGAAACTGCCGTACGCTTGCTGACCCCCACTGATCAACAAGTTGGACCCTATCCCTGGGATAGGGCCTAACTTTTCTTTGTGGGAAAAAAGACAGATAGAACCATCACCCTGTAGTTTTAGGCCCCTTGCACACCCGTAACATACAGTTTCTGTAGGGGTAGCATACATCCACATTCATTTCAATGGGCAATATGTCCTTCGATACGAATGGACGTATTGCCCACCGTAGCATCAATGGAAAAAATATACAGCTAGCTCTATCTTACTACCAATATAAATTATGACCTCTATACATGTTATTTCTCTGACCCCAGGATTCAGATCTCCGGAGTGCACTTCTTCTTGAGCAAGCTGCTCATTGCTTCATCAATATGAAGAGTCCTATGGTGAGGAAGTTTGCTTTCCACATGATTCTGGCAGGCCATCGGTTTAGTAAAGCAGGCCAGGTGAGTACAAAAGACATGGTGTACCCTTTACAAATGTACTTTATACCAGGCTCAAGGTGCTTTAAGGATTTTTGCTCTTCTGGGATTATGGTTAGAACAAACTATACACTCTTCTTTACAGCAGTCTATAATTGCAAAACTTTTCTAGTTGCTCATGGCAACCAGTCAGGGCTCCTCTTTCATTGCCTACAACAGTTTATAAAATAAAAGCTGAGATTGAGTCAGTTCTGGCAAACTCTGTGCTGGGGTGATAGCCTGGTTGCCCTTGGACACTTTGGCACCCCTGCCATAGATTTTCCACCGCTGATCTTATGCATCTCTATAAGACTTTGAATCGGAGACAAACTAGAAAAGGTAGTTTGTCAGAATTCCATTGGGTGACCTCGCTTTCATTCAAGATTTGATGTTTGCAGCTGTAGATGTGGTCTCTTATGCTGCTGAGTGGCCACGATATCAGCTGTGAATAACTAAGGGAAAGGCTCCCCCGTCAGGAGATCCTGCCTGCCAGCAGCCTGGTGCCCTCTGAAGGTTTCCAGGCTTGCCTGATAATTCATTTGAATTAAAGCCTGTAGGCTTCAATAGTTATAGTTGAAATGAACACCACTGCAATGTGTGAATAATACCTTACAATTCAGCACATGCCAGGTCTTCATGATGACCAATTTGTGGGCATAAAATTCCATTGTCCAGCTATGTGGCTTGCAGTTGACGCCTTATTTCAGTCAGTCTGCCACCAGCAGTCATCCAGTACCTTTGTTCATTTCTAATTTAGATACGGCAGTTTGTATTCTGATTAAAAGCTGGAGAATCCCATAAATTTCATTCAAGAGTCCTTATCAGACTTGCGGGGGGGAATCAAATCTGCAAATTCTACCAAACTAGTAAAATTGATCATTGGAGCCGTGTTACAGTTTACATTATGCCGTTACCATATATTGTTCCCCAGTTCTCTCTAGGTTTTCTGATGTTTTGTTGTCTTATTTCTTATGCCCAGAAAAAACATGCCCTTAGATGTTATTGCCAGGCAATGCAAGTGTACAAAGGAAAAGGCTGGTCACTAGCTGAGGATCACATAAACTTTACCATTGGTCGACAATCTGTTACATTGCGGCAACTGGACAATGCTGTATCTGCTTTCAGGCATATTTTAATAAACGACAGCAAACAACCAGCGTCACAACAAGGAACCTTCCTCCGGGAGTATCTCTATGTATATAAGGTAACGGTTCATATATGTCAGAATGCATGTAAAGCTAATTCAAAGAAGAAATAAGTTTGCTGCAAATGTAATTCTCTGTTAGAACTGAACGTTGAGCCAGCAGGGTAATCTCATCGTGCAAGGGCTACAAGCATTCAAGACTGAAACTTGAGAAAAGGGAAACTTTTCAAAGCTGGTTCTGAAACTATTACTCTCCTTCAGGGGCGTCGTTGGGTCAAAAGATCCGGGGCACGAGCCACGGATCTTTTGACTGGTGCCCCGAATGTTGTTGCCTGGCTCCCTCTACTTTCATCTCTATTTGCATCCTCTGGATGCTTATAGAGATGATTACTGTAGTGGAGCAGGGTGCCGTCAGCATCGTGCTCCACTACAGAGCACATACAGCAGTCTGTGCTGTAGTGAGAGCTGCAGGAGGCGATGGCATTGCGTCTCCTGCTTCAAGCAGCTCCCTCTAGCAGCCTGGAGCAGGAGGCGCTGTATAGTGGCGTCAATACATCACGTCCTGTAGGTGGAGTTTTGGGGTCATTACTTTATGTAGAGGCTATTCCTGAGTGTTGTCGGGCTATCCCTGGGTAGTGGGAGTCTATAATATTACTGAGTGTGTCTGTGGCTATTAGTGTGAGGGGGATATGTGGGGTCTTTTAGTGAGTGTAAGGGGACTATTACTCAGTGTGGGAGTTATAAGTAAGTGTGGGGGGCTATTAAGGAGTGTGGGGGCTATTTTCTGTGTGTATAGAAGCAATTAGCAAGTGGAGATCTATTACTGAATGTGGGGATCTATTAGTGTGACGGGGCTATGAGGGTTTTTTTTAGTTAGTGTAAGGGGATTATCACTAAATGTGGGGCCTATAAGTGAGTGTCGGGGGCTATTAGAAAGTGGAGAGTTATGTTACTGAATGTGGGGGCAATTGGTGTGTGTATAAAGGCTATTTTTGAGTGTAGGGGGTTATTAGCAAGTGGAGGGATACTACTAAGTGTGGGGAGTATTACTAAATATGGGGGCTATTAGTGAGTGAAGGGTCTATTCTGAAAGTGGGGGTTATAAGTGGCTGTTTGGCTATTAGTGGGGGTGGGCGCTAATAGTGAGGGGGCTGTTACTGAATGTGAGGGCTATTTGTTAGGATAGAAAAGTGTAGAACATAAGATATGGTAATCTCCATAGGCACAGCGCATGGCTGCATAAAGAGAAATGATAATGGGCGGCTTAATGGAGAACATGAAGAACAACTACTGCTCTGGATATAATAGGTAGCATTTCTACTGTATTTTCTATAGCTGTACAGTTGTTTTTAAGTACAGTTTTTTCAGGTGGAAGCATATGGGGGGGGGTGTACGAAAGGGGACGCAACTGAGAATTTGGTACGTATGCATTGGGGCCTGTGCCCCAGATCTTTTGTGACCCTAGCAAAGCCACTTCTCTCCGTAATCTTGGCTCTTCCCAGACAGCATCTAGACAAGTTAAATAAATTTGACTGCATTGCAATACCAGACACGGCCACTATGCTCTTTGGCACAACTCCGACCCCCATCAATCTGATATTGATGACCTATGCTGAGGCAAGTTCTCACGGTTGGAGAACCCTATAATTTGTCTAGTGTAATTCCATTCGGCTCTAGAAGGAGCCAAACCACTTTTTATCATAGGTGTCTCTGGTGACGGTAGTAACTAAAAAGCTATACAGTGCATGAAAAACTGGGATTTATGCCTGCTTGCCAATCATTTTACTCTGTACTTTAATATTAACTGAAAGTTTAAATATTGTTCTAGAACCAGGTGCTGTATAAAAAAAAGAAATTGTCCTTTCTTTATAATTTTTAAACAATTCCTATTTATAAAATTAATTTATGGTTTACAGAGACTATACAATACAGTCATCTATGAGAGTGAAAAGACACTATCATTTGTGGACATTAATGATGTGTTCTTATGTGTATATATCCTGTCTACACATCATCAATGTACTTTATGCAGGGCAGTGTATGGCATATAGGAGGACCAGCACAGGCTTTAAGGACTGCACATTACAGTGTAAATATAGCAGGCATATTTCTTTACTGTACAGTGTGTCTGGGTATAATATATATATATATATATATATATATATATATATGTGTATATATGTATTTATATATGTATATGTGTGTATATATGTATATGTGTGTGTATGTTTGTTAATTATACACTGAGTGTATATACTCATTATACAGTGGTGCTACATGCTATGAACATATAGTATATGCTCTCACTGTATATTATGCAGTAGCTGTACACGCACACAAACACGGGTGTCCTTTCCCTTTACAGTGGGGGCTTATGACAACAAACAGATCGTATACCTTATATACTCGAGTATAAGCCTAGTTTTTTTAGCACAAAATTTGTGCTCAAAAACCCTAATTCGGCTTATACTCGAGTCAACTAAAAACATAAAGACAAAACTCACCTTTCTGACGTCACCCATAGGTCCTCTTCTGTATGAGACAGTATGAGACAGAGGAGGACCTATGGGGGACGTCGGAAAGATGAGTACAGTGTTATTTTTTTTCCTACTACAGGGGCTGGGCAGGCTGTATGCTACAGGGGTTGGGAAGGCTGTATGCTACAGGGGCTGGCAGACTATATACTGGGAGGCTGTAACCAATGCATTTCCCACCCTCGGCTTATACTCGAGTCAATAGGTTTTCCCAGTTTTTGTGTTGAAATTAGGGGTCTCGGCTTATACTCGAGTATATACAGTAAGTGACATCAGCCCAAAAAGCATATTGTCTGTCGGGCTTTTCATGATTTTGGCACTCTTGTTCCAATTCTGTCCCCTACTGCTTCCACCACATTTGTGCAAGCATCGGGCATTCTGCTGTAAATCGGATTGGTGGGCACGTGATAAGGCACTTTAAGTGAATTAATCTAATTTAATTGCCCATCCATGCTTCTAGAATATTCCAAATTGATTTCTGATGAGTGAGGTGTCCCATCTGCGGTGCCCTCTCTCGCCAGTCTTGAGGGTTTCCTCTGCAGGCATGACATCTGCTATAGTCATGGCATTTCCTGGTAATATTGTAATGGTAATGACTATTTATGTTGTTTTGATTTTTTTTTTATTGACTGGTAATTTCTGACTATAATGATGTATTTTATGTTCTACTCCAGAATGTTTGTCAGCAGTCTCCAGACAGTCCCTTACCTCAGCTACCATTGCCATATATCAATAGCTCTGAGACGCGGGTCTTCTTTGGTCACAATAGACGGCCAGCTGAAGGTCAGTATCTATTTCTATTAACACAACTTACAACGCTTAGGAATAGTTGTTATGTAATCGGCGTAGATCCCTGTAAAGAATACATAGCATATTCTTTACCATTTTATAATAATAATCTTTATTTGTATAGCGCCATCAAATTCTTTAGCACTTTACAAAACATAGGGGACATATACAAATATAATATTACATTACACAGAAGAAACAGTCATATGGAACAATAGGAGTGAGAGCCCTGCTCACAAGAGCTTACACTCTATGAGGATGAGGATGTTGCAGGATCATAAAAATAATTTACATAATGAAGAAGCAACAAATTAGAAAATGATGGAATCATGCATTTATATTACTAGTGGTGTTCAAAGTTTTACTCTTTTGTTAACTAGAAATGGTCACGTAAAGTTATATTTACTTAAATTTCACCCTGATGTTGTTGTTCTTTCCCGTACAAAGGAGAGAAGCAAGCAGCGACCCATGTTAGTCTCGACCAAGAATATGACGGCGAATCTTCTCAGCAGTGGCGTGAGCTTGAAGAGCAAGTGGTTGCAGTAGTTAATAGAGGGGTCCTTCCCGTCAACTTTCAGCCAACGCAGTATTGTTTAAGCAGCAATTCAGATAACTCAAAGTTCCCTCTTGCTGTTGTACAAGGTAACATACAAAATAAACAATTTTATATTGATGACCTATGCTCATGACAGGAGATCAGTGTCCATCGCATAATACCCTTTTTTTTTTTTTTGGCTTCAACAGAACCGATCACAGTAGAGGTGTCCTTCAAAAACCCGCTGAAAGTTCCCCTTTTATTGACGGACTTGTCCCTCCTTTGGAAATTCCAACCAAAAGACTTTAGTCGAAATCAAAATGAAGAACTGAAGGAACCGATCAGCAATGAAAAGGATCTGCTGTCAAAGGTTTTAGATTATTTTCTATCATAGGTTTTCTGGAAAACGTCACCCCTTCTCCCGTTAACCACATTGCCATCGTCTTACCAATTTACTGATAATGTATAGTAGCTTGAAGGGGTTCTTGGAGACTTTCCAAAAACACAACGGTGGCCGGGAGGGGGCTGCTATCAATCTAGACCATGCCCCATGTAACCAAACATGTCTGAGGAAGCAGCGCTGCATTCAGCTTCTGTCTGGACACGACACCCATCCATCCTGCATATTCAATGCTGTGAATAGGGATAGATGACCGTGGCCGGCCAGAAGCTGAGCACAACAATGCTTCCCCCCGTGATGTTTGTTTACATTGGGCACGGACTAGAGTGATACCAGCACGGGACACCCGGAGGGCGCCGGAAGGTAAGTACATGTTTTTTTTTTGGTTTTTTTTGTTTGTTTTTTTTGGAAAGTCTTGGACAATCCCTTTAAAGAGCAGTAGATTTCCTTATGCAGGAGATGGGAACAACCTCTTTTTACAATAAATATTGATGCATTTTATAGAGGGGGTTCTCCGGCCGAAACTGATGTGTTGTATTCCCTCCAGTGTTTGGTTCAATGCATTGCAACACAACTACATATTTGATTCTAGCTTTTGGATGCTTTTTTGTAAGCATCTGGGGGGGGGGGGCAGATTTTTGAGTGCTCCCTTCATAGGCTTTAATCAATTCATAAAACAGGCACAAGAAAGCGCAAAAAAGTTTACAAAACTTGCTGCTTCTGACATACATAGTAATGTACAGACTGGGATGGGAAGACTGCTCAAACGTGTAGTGTGTATATTAATCCTCATCGCATCACATACTAGTAGCTTTGGTACAAATATACGGTATATAATAAAAGTACAAAGCAATCTGAGCAGTGCGGTATGCACACCTATGTGAGAATGCCAGTAGCCCCAAGGTATACGTTGTCTTTTGCCCCTCTGAGTCCCACTTATATAATGCATTCACTTTATATATTACTGATAGTAGGTTATAGTTGTAGATTATGATGTACTTGGGCAATACAGATGCTTTTGGAAGATGATCCTGATAGTAAATACTTTATATCCTAGGAGAAAAGTTTCAGTGATGTCATTGGCACGGAAGACATCAGTGAGCTTTTAATAAACAACGAAGAAACAAAAATTGTAAGTTTTAATTTTTTTTTCTTGAATTTGTATGTATGACGCCATTAAGTGTAACATTTGAGGCACTATTTCCCAGTGAATGTATTCATAAGTAAGTTTGGTCTTTTACAGGCAAGACTAAAGCTATTTCCACAGCAGACTGGGGAGCTTCACATCCTTGGTATAGTCTATAATCTGAGCACAATTCCCAGTGCTAACAGCCTTGATGGAGTCGCTCCACCAAATAACGTACCGACAGGTAAGACCACTTCACGGACAAAGTCTCTCACCTGCTTTGTGGGTGCAGTATTTGGGTGTAGTATTTGTTTCTCACTATTTTATCAGAGTATCCAATTATTATGTCTAGGAATTAAACCTGGTCATTTTCAAAAAAGGAAAAGTGTTCAGTAGTTAAAGGGAAACTATTTGTGTGATCTGGGAATCCCTTTGGGGCCAGTGGTTTAGTAACCTTAATTACAGAACATCATTTGTCGAAATTAAGCCAATGTATTACATCTGCGCAGGTGCCATAGGTCCAGCACATGCACAGTTAAGCACCGGAGGTGAGTCTAATGCATCTTGTTGGACGCAAGTGGTCGCAGACTAAAAGAATTTAGTAGAATTTGGGATCCTAAACCTTAAAATGGGTTTACATATCTGGGCATTCACATTTAATTTATCTGTCATGTATACATTTTTTCAATTGGTTGTTAATAAAAAAAAAAATTGTTCCTGTGTGAAGATAATTCCCCATAAATGTAGCCATGTTGTTCCTTAGAAATGCGATTGTTGCCCATGATACAATCACCGCTGCTGGATAAATTGCACAAAGAAACAAATTGTCTTTGTATATGAAATGGCCGGAAGTTACTGCATGTCCCACAGCCGTCCTGTAGTAATGATCGCTGAATCCAGGGGGCAGGGCACCTCAGTATCACATGTATGCTCTCTGCTTCCAAAGTGCAGGGTGTATCCAAGGACCGCTTTCTCATTTCTAAGGGGCAACTTGGCATAATTTATGGGAAATTATCTTCACACAAGTAAAAAAAAAATTTTTTATAACATCCAATTGCAGAAGTGTTTTAATGTCTGATGAATTAAATTAAATCAGAATGTTCAGATGAAAATACATCCTTTTAAGGATCTGTGTTTGGTTTAGTGCCAGGACTCTCATAGTCAATCACTTTGTGTGGTTGGGGCATTCAGGGCTCCTACAGTCTTTTGTAAGAGTCCTTCAAGATATACTTTACCTTTTTGAGCAATTCCTAACTCCATATAAATATTACACAGCTCTCTTATTATAACGTACATGCACAGCAGCAAAAAGTTTTTAGGCCGGAGCAGCTTAACTAAAGTGAGGTTTTTTTGTTTGTTTTTTGTTCGTCTATTATAATGTATTAGGAAAATTCATATCTAATGGAATGTCGGTCAGAGGACGTCAGGACTTGGAAATACAAGGTCCTCGACTAAATGGCACAAAAGAAGAAAAAACCTCTATTCAGTACGGACCTGATCGTCGGTTAGACCCAATTATCACCCCACAGATGCCTTTATTGGAGGTAACTATTGCTTCTAAATGCTTGTCCGTGACCGAAGGCAAGGGGCTTCTATAGATCCAGACACCGTCAACCCCTCATGCTCATTAGCATAATTTTACAAGTTTAAAAAGGAAGGGGCCATGGATACCACACATAAGAAGATTACCACAGTTACTGTTACTGGATCTATAAGGGTCCCTGTTTTATCATTCAGTTTTTGTGTAGTTTGCTTATTAATGATTAATTGACTAATCCTTTCTGTACTTCTCACTCTGACAGGTGTTCTTCATAAATTTTCCTACTGGACTGTTATGTGGAGAAATCAGAAAAGCTCATGTAGAATTTGTGAATGTAAGCAAATGTCCGCTGACGGGGCTCAAAGTCGTGTCCAAGAGACCAGAATTCTTTACGTTTGGCAGCAATACAGAAGCACGGACACCACTTAGTCCTGCGGCGTCCATGAACTGCAGTGCCTATAAAACTGTTGTGACAGATTCTACCTCTGGATGCTCTGTGCTGACTTCATCTGTTACCCCCGTAGACTTTGGTTTTGGTGGTGGACACCAGCCGGAGGTTGTAGATATTCCACTTACAGACTCCGTTTTAGCTCCTGGTGCATCGGTGCAACTTCCACTTTGGCTACGAGGACCTGATGAGGAAGGTGTTCACGAGATAAACTTCTTATTTTACTATGAAAGCACAGAAAAGCAGTCACAGATGCGGTAGGTTTCACATCTATAATATAAAAGTTTCTGGTTGTCATAAAATACATGTTTGATGTTAAGAGTTTTGTACGGATCTGATACAATGGACTAGTTAATGTTAGAAATGGATGATAATAATAATAATCTTTATATAGCGCCATCAAATTCTATAGCGCTTTATAAATCATATGCGAAATATACAAATATAATATGCACTCACCGGCCACTTTATTAGGTACACCTGTCCAACTGCTCGTTAACACTTAATTTCTAATCAGCCAATCACATGGCAGCAACTCAGTGCATTTAGGCATGTAGACATGGTCAAGACAATCTCCTGCAGTTCAAACCGAGCATCAGTATGGGGAAGAAAGGTGATTTGAGTGCCTTTGAACGTGGCATGGTTGTTGGTGCCAGAAGGGCTGGTCTGAGTATTTCAGAAACTGCTGATCTACTGGGATTTTCACGCACAACCATCTCTAGGGTTTACAGAGAATGGTCCGAAAAAGAAAAAAACATCCAGTGAGCGGCAGTTCTGTGGGCGGAAATGCCTTGTTGAGGACAGAGGAGAATGGACAGACTGGTTCGAGCTGATAGAAAGGCAACAGTGACTTAAATCGCCACCCGTTACAACCAAGGTAGGCAGAAGAGCATCTCTGAGCGCACAGTACGTCAAACTTTGAGGCAGATGGGCTACAGCAGCAGAAAACCACACCAGGTGCCTCTCCTTTCAGCTAAGAACAGGAAACTGAGGCTACAATTTGCACAAGCTCATCGAGATTGGACAGTAGAAGTTTGGAAAAACGTTGCCTGGTCTGATGAGTCTCGATTTCTGCTGCGACATTCGGATGGTAGGGTCAGAATTTGGCGTCAACAACATGAAAGCATGGATCCATCCTGCCTTGTTTCAATGGTTCAGGCTGGTGGTGATGGTGTCATGGTGTGGGGAATATTTTCTTGGCACTCTTTGGGCCCCTTGGTATCAATTGAGCATTGTTGCAACGCCACAGCCTACCTGAGTATTGTTGCTGACCATGTCCATCCCGTTATGACCACAATGTACCCAACATCTGATGGCTACTTTCAGCAGGATAATGCGCCATGTCATAAAGCTGGAATCATCTCAGACTGGTTTCTTGAACATGACAATGAGGTCACTGTACTCAAATGGCCTCCACAGTCACCAGATCTCAATCCAATATAGCATCTTTGGGATGTGGTGGAACGGGAGATTCACATCATGGATGTGCAGCCGACAAATCTGCGGCAACTGTGTGATGCCAGCATGTCAATATGGACCAAAATCTCTGAGGAGCTTCCAGCACCTTGTTAAATCTATGCCACGAAGAATTGAGGCAGTTCTGAAGGCATAAGGGGGTCCAACCCGTTACTAGCATGGATACCTAATAAAGTGGCTGGTGAGTGTATATCACAGAGTACAGAAGGAGTGAGGGCCCTGCTCGCAAGAGCTTACAGTCTATGAGGATGAAGGGAGTGACACAAAAGGTATAAGAGTTTGTATAATGGTCCAGCCATTCTTTAACCGGTTAAGGATCACGCCCTTTCCTGTTTTTTCATTTCCATTTTTCACTCCCCACCTTCAAAAATCTATAACTTTTTTATTTTTACACGTAAAGAGTTGTGTGACGGCTTGTTTTCTGCGTAACAAATTGAACTTCATAGTGATGGTATTAAATATTCCATGCCATGTACTGGGAAGCGGGAAAAAAAATCCAAATCCAGTGAAAATGGTGAAAAATCGCATTTGTGCCATTTTCTTGTGGGCTTTGATATTACGTCTTTCACTGAGCGCCCCAAATGACATGTCTACTTTATTCTTTGGGTTGGTACGATTACGTGGATACCAAATTTGTATAGGTTTTATAATGTTTTCATACATTTACAAAAATGAAAACCTCCTGTACAAAAATATTTTTTTTTTTATTTTGCCATCTTCTGACGTTAATAACTTTTTTTATACTTTGGTGTACGGAGCTGTGGGTGGTGTCATTTTTTGCGACATTTGATAATATTTTCAATTATATCATTTTTAGGACTGTACGACCTTTTGTTCACTTTTTATAGATTTTTTTTTTTATATTTTTCAAAATGGCAAAAAAGTGCCATTTTCGACTTTGGGTGCTATTTTCCATTACGGGGTTAAACGCATTGAAAAACTGCTAATCTATTTTCATCAGTCATTTTCGGACGTGTTGATACCTGATGTGTTTATGATTTTTACTGTTTATTTATATTTATGTCAGTTCTAGGGAAAGGGAAAGATTTGAATTTTTAGGTTTTTTTTTATTATAATTTTTTTTATATATATACACTTGTTTTTCTTTTTACTATTTTTCAGACTCCCTAGGGTACTTTAACTCTAGGTTGTCTGATCGATCCTATTATATACTGCTATACTACAGGATGGCAGTATATGGGGATTTTACTCCTCATTCATTACAATGTGTTGATAGCATATTCATATTTGGAAGACCCAAGGCTACCATGTAGACTGGGAGCGACGATCCTAGCACCGATAGCGGGTGTTACTGGTAAGTCTTTGCTGCAATATGCAGCAAAGACTGACCGGCTATGGAGAGGGCTCAGCCCTCTCCATGCAGCAGGACCCGACCGCCGTCGTGAATACACCGCGGGCGGTCGTGAACCAGTTAAAAAGAACAGTATAAAATTTAATAGATAAATTTTATGGCTGTTTGTACCAGCCATAAGCCGCCATCTTGTATACAAGGTCCAAAGTGAAAGTGACTGCAGAGAAGCCTGGAGCTTGGTGTAGATGAAATAACTATGGCTAACACACAAATTATGTGGTTTTTGGGATTTTTTTGAGAAGATAAATCGCCACACAAAGTTAAAGGGGGCCATTATGATTTTGGCAGGACTGGCAAACTATCTAATGCCAGCAAAAATTAAGGATGCGCTATGTGACCATCAATGGCTTTCATAGGATAGAAGCTGACACTAGATGGTGTCTGACTTTAGGAGGAATTATCTGTTTTCAACTTAAAGGGTTTTCCAGCTTCTTCAAGTTTTCTCCTATCCTAAGGATCGGCGTTAACTTGCTGCTTTTGGAGGTCCCAATGTTGAATCAAGGTAATGAGAATCTGTTGTACCCCAAATAAATAGAGCTGCAAGTTGCACAGGCCATTTACTGTCTATGGCAATGGCGTAAGTAGCAGAGTAATTCAGTTGTGTATCTCTGTCAGCATCATAGAGATTAATTGTGTAACAACTCCCACCAATCAGCAAGTCATCCCTTACCTTGTGGAGAACTTTAATGATTTCTGGATATAATTGTCAATACAGGCAGTCCCCAGGTTACATACAGGATAGATTCTGTGGGTTTGTTCTTAAGTTGAATTTGTATGCAAGTCGGAACTGTATATATTAGAATTGTAACCCCAGAGAGGATTGCAGAGCAAACTTACTGACTGCAGAAATGAGAACTGCTGGAGAGTTACTCCTCATGCCCACGCAGTCAAGTCATTTCTGCAATTGTGGAAATGTTAGGGACCAGTTAGTTATAACCTTTCATTACTGCAATAGGACTTGCATGTCCGATATACTTGTAGAAGCAGATTAAGTATATTTCAAATATGTTTTGTACAGTTGATGCATAGGATTCACTGATGTGTTTACGCTTTAGTCACAGAGTCTTAAGACACACTGCGGTTATATGTACCAGCAAGTCGTTGAATGTTCGGGCTACAGTCTCCAGAAGCAACGCACTACAAGATGAGGAAAGCAAAGGAGGAAAAATGCTTGTATTTGTCGATGTAGAAAACATGAACACGGTGAGTCGGCATGGTTGTTTCTGAAGAAATGCTCAATATCTTTTATGTTAGAATACCGTATATTCCGGCGTATAAGACGACCCCCCTACTTTCCTGTTTAAAATATAGAGTTTAAGATATATTCACCGTATAAGACTACCCCTTTTCCAACGCATACAAAACACCAGTAAAAATTTAAAAAAAAACAGATTTGAATTTAACATGGTCCTTTTTTAATTTAAATTCTTATGACATGCAGGTATATAGCAGGAAAACTGTCGCTCATAAACATAAGGCAAACAACAACAACATTACCATTACAGCACAGCCCCCAGTAGTATACAGCACAGCCCCCAGTAGTATACAGCACAGCCCCCAGTAGTATACAGCACAGCCCCCAGTAGTATACAGCACAGCCCCCAGTAGTAGTATACAGCACAGCCCCCAGTAGTAGTATACAGCACAGCCCCCAGTAGTAGTATACAGCACAGCCCCCAGTAGTAGTATACAGCACTGCCCCCAGTAGTAGTATACAGCACTGCCCCCAGTAGTAGTATACAGCACTGCCCCCAGTAGTAGTATACAGCACTGCCCCCAGTAGTAGTATACAGCACTGCCCCCAGTAGTAGTATACAGCACTGCCCCCAGTAGTAGTATACAGCACTGCCCCCAGTAGTAGTATACAGCACTGCCCCCAGTAGTAGTATACAGCACTGCCCCCAGTAGTAGTATACAGCACTGCCCCCAGTAGTAGTATACAGCACTGCCCCCAGTAGTAGTATACAGCACTGCCCCCAGTAGTAGTATACAGCACTGCCCCCAGTAGTAGTATACAGCACAGCCCAGCATTAAAAAAAAAAAAAAAAACTTATATACTCACCCTCCGGTGGCCCCGATGTGCTGCGCTGCTCCCCCGATGTCCGTGCTGTCTTCTTTCTTCCGCTGCTGTCTTCTTCCCCGGGGAAAGACATGGCGGCGCCCAGCAGAAGAAAGAGGACAGCGCGGAAGACTGAAGACGAGCCGCGCAGACATCGGGGCCACCGCAGAGTGAGTATGTGCCGCTATCGCTGTGAAAACACCCGCGATCGGTGCTAGCAATATGCAGCAAAGACTTACCGGCTATGGAGAGGGCTCAGCCCGTGAGCCCTCTCGATGCACCGGGACCCGACCGCCGCCGTGAATACACGGCGGGTGGTCGGGATTACCGGCGTATAAGACGACCCCAGACTAGACAGAAGATTTTTCTGTCTTCAAAAGTCGTCTTATACACCGGTATATACGGTAGATTGAAATTTGACATCTAGCTGTCTGAGGTAAACAAGCCACCATTTAGTTATTCTTTCATTGGACTGTCACAAGCACCTACATTCTGAGCCTATCCACTGAGGATGGATATTAGAAATATGCTCTATGCTTTTGATGGACTTCTAAATCTTTTCTGTCTGTGCAGTAACTCCCCCAAGAGGCATTCATGTACTTTTTTTCTAAAATTTTTATTATTGTTTTATATTGGAGAAAAAAATTAAAACAAACCCCCAACAGCCACCCCATACTAATAATAATAATTCCTTTATTTATATAGCTCACACAGATTCTGCAGCGCTACACAGACCTTGCCAAATCGGTGCATTCCCTTACTGATATTTCACAGCTCTGCAGGTGACACCGCTGCTTGTCTGTGCTTCAGCCAGTCACTGCTGCTGCGTTGTCCTCAGAGCTAATCATTATAGTGTCCCAATCTCTGTAGTAAAATTTGTATTTGAAAATAATTTCATCTTGTAGCTTTTATAGTCTTATAATATAACTGATGGTAAGGAAAAATCCAGTACTGGTGCTTATTCAGATGAGCAAAACAGATGCAATAAGGACATAAAAACAACTGATGCGGGTACAGTACTGACACGACATGGACTGAAATCACATACATGAGAGTCTGAAGAACTTTTTTTCCCCATCTAGAGTGAAGCAGGAGTTAAAGAATTTCATATAGTCCAAGTATCCAGCAGTAGCAGAAACTGGAAGCTGCAGAAGTCTGTCAATCCGGCAGCTGATAAAGGTATTCTATTTGGTGACATAAAACTTGCGGATCAATCTCGTTAAATCATTATCAGGGACTTGCACTGCCTGGCACTATTATAAATAGGAAAGCCATAGGTCGGCAATGGCAGAAACCACCTTCTGTTCCCACTACTTACCATATGTGACTACATCAAGATAAAATAGGAACACACTAACCCACAAACATTTCATATCATCAATCCCATACACCGTGGTGCTCTAGGACCCTTAAATGTTCATACAACATACAGCTGATAATTTTGTCTTTCGCTTATCATACAATATCTTATATTTTGTGCAGTGCTTTGTCCTATAGTAATTACTGCACAGCCAAACGTCTACTGTGGCCAAGACATGGAGGGTATGTGGTACTACATCATCATAAGGTGCCCAGGCAGTGTAAGGCAATGGGGTATAACTGTGATATTACCCTTGCTAAAGAAAACTTGTCCGTTCCATTATAGATACTAAACTGACCAGTCGAGAGAGAGCAAAAATGTGCTTCAAAGTGGTGAGGTGTAACCAGTCCTCCTTAAGTAAGTTAACATTTCATTGTAATTTTTCTCTATATTTTCGTCTTGCGTTATAAGCTTTTGACTAGGATGAAATTTCTATGTTCATACCCCTGGATCATCACTTTGATGTCTAATATACTACAAATTACCTATGTTCGACTATGTCTGCCTAATATTTCCATATATATATATATGCAGGTGCTGAACAGTCATCAGACAAATACACTTTTGGGGACATTGTATTTGGAGGAGAACAGGTATGTTGTGTAACTTTATTCCTGCAGGCCAGATAGAACTATGCAGGTACCTTTACAAGAAGCACAAGAGCCACGTGTGAATATGTGTCCATGCCCTACATCACGGGTGTCAATCGCAAGACCCATGGGCAAAATCTGGCCTTGTGTTATCTTGCCTGGCTCTTGTTACCCTACTCCTATGTTGTGCTTGTCAGGAGCGCAGCATAGGTGCAGGTAATGAAATTATTATGTGTGCCAGCTTCAGAGCCGGCACATTCAGCGGGCGCACGCTGGAGCAAAGAAACAGACGGCAGCTTCTTCTGTAAAGGGGGAAAGGTTAGTAAATGGGATAGGGAAGGGCACTGGGAGCACTGGGGAAGCACAATGGCTAATGGGGGGTAGTGGGGGCCATTAGGAGCACAGTAACTGCTGAAGGGCACTGGGGAAGCACAGTGGCTAATGGAGGAATTGGGGGAGCACTTTGGCAACACTGTTGCTACTGGGGGAGCATCGGGGCCACCGAGGCAGCACTGTGGCTACTGGGGGGGCCACCGAGGCAGCGCTGTGGCTACTGGGGGGGCCACCGAGGCAGCGCTGTGGCTACTGGGGGGGCCACCGAGGCAGCCCCGTGGCCACTGGGGGGGCCTTACCGAGGGAGCCCCGTGGCCACTGGGGGGGCCTTACCGAGGGAGCCCCGTGGCCACTGGGGGGGCCATACCGAGGGAGCCCCGTGGCCACTGGGGGGGGGGGCTTACCGAGGGAGCCCTGTGGCCACTGGGGGGGGGGGCTTACCAAGGGAGCCCTGTGGCCAGTGTTTTAGGTTATTGTCATGTAACACTATGTTCAGCATTGTGGTTGCCCTCCAAGAGCTGATTGCAATGGTAACACTTTATGAATGTAACTACTAAACAGCACATGTAGATACATGTATACAGTAATAAGATGATAACCGGCCCCTTTACGGCAATGAGTAGGCTGATGTGGCCCCCTGCGAAAATGAGTTTGAAAACCCTGCCCTACATGTTTTATTTTAATAAAGGTGAATAAGACACAGGGGGGTTTCATTATGGAGTGAGACCTTAACATGTATTTGTTAGTCAGCCATGTACAATAACAATAAAGAAGATTATTATAATACATTTTTTATTACAGATAATAAGTTCCACCACTCCCTGCGCAGATTTTTTTTTCCGAAGTTGTTTATCGAAGTTTAAGAAGAAACCCCTTCCTCCGACAAATGGATCATTAAAATCAGCACCTGATGAGTCTGTTCGGTTGATACAGAAGTGCAGTGAAGTAAACCTTCATGTAATTGTATTGTGGAAGGTGAGTCCTGTGGTCCTTTTAACATAATGTTGATGTGTGATTACATGCGTGTGTCATGTTACTCCTCTTACCAGCACCACACAACACTGGCTGGATTTCGCAGACAGAGCAGAGTATTTGGGACGGACTCCTTGCATCATAGTGATATTCCCTGCTTCCCTATAAAAGTTATGAAATATGATTATATACTGTATAATGCAAACGGTCCTGTTCCTGGCACTGTTCTCGGTCCGTGAAATGCAGCATACGGTCAGTTTTCTTTATGCACGGAGAAGGGTTGTGTGCTGCCCGGCATATCGCTGATCAGTGATGATGAAGGTCTGAAATGTACTATTCAAAATGTTAAGGTATTTTCCTTCTATATACTCACTACACAAGATAGGAAACAAATGTATGATCACTAGGGGTCTGACAGCTGGGACCACCAGCAATCACGCGAATGGGGGACACCCAAGTTAATAGTGTTGTGCATCTTAACCAGGTTACTTCTGTAAGACTGCTGGACTTCACTCTCCCAGAAAGTGTTATGGATGTAACAAAAGCAAATTACAAGCATGTACACGCTTCACTGCATCCACAAAGGGCATTCACAGGCTTTTATAGACCCCTATTCCCCTGATTGCTGGGTATCCCAGACATCTGATCCTCAACCATCATGGGGTTACCCGCACCCCCCATCCTGTGCATGAATGTTTATAGACAGGAAAAACTCTTTCAGTAAATCTGTTGTATGCACAGAGAAATACAACTGCCCTAGAAACACATTATAGTCCTAGTATCAGGCTTTATGGTACTGGCTGTAGCCATGGCGAGGCTTAGGAGTGCACTTGTAATGTTACTTCATTGTTTACTTTGGATGTTCTGCAGCAGTAAAACAGTAGCAAAAGTGCATTCATCCTTTGGACTATATTTTATTAGGATGATAAGACTTTGATGGAAAACAAGTTTACTGTAGCCTAACCCCATTCACATGTTGTAGCGGACATAACTGCACATTGCTCTCCATTCTGGACTATAGTGTAGTGTTTCTCCAGAGGACCTGTAAAACAAAAATGTAATAAATATAGTTTGTTTCCGTTTTCAGAATGCTGATTGCTTAAAGTGAATTGAAACAGTTTTTGTTAATTCATCTTCATCTGTTAAGTCGATTATGTGCGACTGCTGCAATTAAAATCTTGCCCCCATCTTATAAGGTGATTGTGCAAGTGGTCGCAGTTTAAGGCTACATTCAGCGGATGTATGGCCGCCGTACCGTAGTATGGCGGACATACATCGGCGCTGCGGAGAGGAGCATGGGAATACACAGCGCACAGCACTGTATCACGTAGAAAGATAGGATATGTCTACGGGCTATGGAGCCCATAGATGTGTATGGGGGACATATATATGTTGGTTGTATATACATCCTCCATACATGTGTGTGAATGCAGCCTAACTCTTCAAAAGAAAATGTATCATTCTTACAAATTCGCATGATAATTTTCCCTGTATTCAGTTTACCCAGCGTTAATGAGGTTGAGGTTGGGGTCACATGAGCAGGAGAGCAGAGCTACATAGCCACTACCTCTGCCAGGTAGTAACATTATGTGGCATTTCCAGCACCAGAGCTGTGGAGATCTGTTTAATATTTAACATTTGTTAAGGAGGTGAAGCAAGGGTATGATAAAAGAAAGGAGCCAAATATTTAGTATTAAAGGGCCCAATGTTACTTTCTCACCATTATCTAAGTAATCCGGCTACCTGGAACGCAAAGGATTTTTCGAAGAGAATTTCTCAACAAGTAAAAAGATGAACAAATAACTCAATGAGGAAGCTTCCTTCCACTTCATTATCTGAGCCCCATTCTCAAACACTAACAAAGGCAGGGTGGGGGCCTAGCTTATGGAGGAAGATGAATGATTGTGTAGGACTTTTAGTTTTGTATAAAGTTACTCTTTGCTAACTTGAACGGCCACCATGGTCCATAGCGATAGAAAGTTTCTATGTTTTATGACTCTTTCCATTTCAGGCATATGTGATAGAAGATAACAAACAGCTTATTATAGAAGGCCAGCATCATGTCACTCTCCACACCATTGGAACAGAAGCATTGTCTTTTCCTCAAAAGCAGGTGATCTATGTATGATATAATCTGTTATCTAGAGTCATAAAAGTACAAAAAGTGTGTTATCTAGTGAAAAGTCATAAATTGCATAAATTATGTACTTTATGGTCATGATGAATCTTGGCATAGATTTATCACAAAGTACATCATTTATGCAATTTATGACTTTTCTACCTGATTTCATAATGCAATACTAGGTGACAAAGTGAACTGTGTTCTAGAGGTTCTTTCATCTGATTTGGAGTTGGTACATTCACACGGCCGTCTGGGGGGATGTATATGCTGCCGCAAATTTGCGGCCACATATACGTCCCCAGAGATGGCAATGTTGGCCTGGTGGCAGTATGGTGCAACAGTTGTGGCACCGTTCTGCGCTGTACACGAGAAAAAGATGCTTTATCTTTCCCCGTGTGTGTGGCTGTGTCTGCGCCTTTCTCTATGGAGGGGGGAGGGGTCACCTCCTCCCCCTCTCCAGCGCACAGCATATGGATGTGTGAATTTACCCTACAATGTAGAGTAGTTGCTGAGAGGACTCCTGGGAGGGATGGCTAGAGTCCTGCTTCCAGCTGACAAACACATTGCGTTACAGATGCCTGCCATTTTAAAGTTTAAAGTTGGGTTATTCCTTACAGGTTTGGGCTCATGACCAATGAGTGCAGCCTTACGTCCATGGATTGGTTGCATTGAGAATCCAAATTAAAATAGTACAATCACGTGATTGTCTAAATGTAGGACTCCTCCTGTTCCGTTGTACAGGGGGGTTATAACCGCAGATGACCACTACAGGTGTATTTGCCGTCCTTTAGAAATGGGAAAACAAGATTCCCATGGGAGTTCTCTCCTGTCAGTAGGGGGGAGGGAAGGGATGACCAAATACATTGTGATTTATCAATAAGTGTATGGGTGAAGATATGTACTTATATGAAATTGATGTTTACAGTTTGTGTTGTCTTTCTTCCCCCATTGGCTAAAACCTTTAAGTTTGTATATTTTGAAAAAGAAATAAAAAGTATTAAATAAAAAAAAAAAGATTCCCATGGGAGAAGCCAGAACACAAATTGGATCGCTGAATAGTGGAAATTGGCAGCATTTTAACAACGGTTGGTAAACGTCAGTCTGGTGGTGGCGCAGTAATGGAATTTGGAGGAATGTTTTCTAGGCACACCCTGGGTTCGCTGGTATTTTTGGATGACACTTGTGTATGCCACAATGCATTGTGGGGCTTCTGCAGGCCAATGATGGTCAAACGCTGTAATAGATGTAGTAAAAAGTAAGATCTGTATATCTATCACGCTCTTATTTATCTATCCATTGTTTTTTTTTTTTATTATTGTACTTATTATTAGGAGCAGCCGGAAATGGTTCTACTTAAATTTGGCAGAACAGAGCAGCCGGCTGTAGCTGTGAGACCATCACCAGAACAGCTATCCAACCTCATAAAAACAAGCCTTCAGTATCCAGAATCTTTCAATCACCCGTTCCATCAAAAGAGGTAAATGTTTTCTTCTGATTTGATTTTTAATTAGTTTTAGGCTTCCAAACGTTCTTCTGGTTTGAGCATACATTGTTAGCTACCCAACATTTATTACTGAGCTGTCCCTCAGTAGTTTGGTATATAATATTGTCTTAAGGCTGAACACATCCTTGGAAATGGTGTAGAAGCTGCTGACTTCACACTAGTGGGTCTCATCAGTCAAACTTGCTGCATGTGCTGCACTTTCTGTACAAGCTCAGTACTTAAGTTCCTCTGCTACAGAACTGCTAGAGGGACCAGAAAGAGGTTTGGCTTACAGACTCCACAGCCCTGGTCTCAGAGGTGCTGATCTGTTGAATGGTTCTTACAATATTATATTCACTGAATGAATAACTTGTATTTATGTTTTATATTTTTGCAGCCTTTGTATAGTTCCTGTTACACTTGTGCTCTCCAATAGTTCTCACGCAGACGTTGAAGTAATAATTGATCTAAGACATAAGACAACCGGGTACGTATGTAAAAATGTATAGCGCAGCCCTGCATTTGCTGTTACATATATTATGGTAAAATCCTTCCTCTCAGCCTGGTTACATCCATGTATTGTCAATGGCCTGTTGTTTATCCATATCTATGGAACCCGGCAATGATGCACCAGTCGTCACTCTGGTGCAATGAGAGCTTCTAGCTGTACTCTACAGCCAGATCACAGAGGGTCATTAGCATAATTTTAAAAGTTGCTTTTAGAAGGAAGGAGGCCATTGATAAACCAAGGGCACTTCTTATATTGATTATCATGCTTGATTTTGGTGGTAGGTTCTACAGGTTCTTAAAGGAAATGTATCTTGTACCAATGATAACCATGTTAATTTTTTTTTTGATGTTTTTTGTTTTCTGTATTAAGTTTGAGAATTTCAAGTAATTAGTGTCTGTTCAGTGACCAAAATCTTAGAAGCTACAATGCCTTGAGCATGTTATTAACCAGCGTTCTTTCTATCTTTTAGCCCTGAAGCGTTAGAAATCCATGGTTCTTTTACCTGGCTGGGGCAAACCCAGTACAAGCTCCATCTGAAAAGTCATGAAGTATTTGGCCTCAAACTGAACGCTTGTTTTGTCCACACCGGAATCTATAACCTGGGAACTCCCAGAGTGTTTGCCAAGCTGGCCAACCAAGTGACGCTATTTGAGACCAGTCAGCAGAGCTCCATGCCAGCACTGATAGTCATTAATAATGTGTGACCACTCCTAGCGATGGATGAAATAAATAGTCTTACTATGAAGGCTCCTCATTCCCGGGTGTCAGGAGTGTGTATGATGCTCTGAGAGATTCCAGACATTGACTATTAATGTCCCTTTTATGCAAGACATGTGGACCTGACTGATGCCACCTCCCTGCTCTGTATAGAAAACTATACATTTTACCAGGAAAAAAACAAACAAACATATTTTCTCATAGTCGATCACAATGTTCCAGTTTGGTTCTAACGTGTTTCTGGAGAATCTCTATCGTCTCTGAGCCCATTCATGTGAGGTGTTGCCGTCATTTTGCACTTTTTGGTCTTTCTCCATGGCTGTTCACTTCGCAGTAGTTAGGTTTATTTAGGGGTGTTTTATCATTTTGAAAGACACGTGTGCGTAGACAAATGCAAAATGATAATGAATATTTTGCTTGAGATTTAGAAAAACTTGATTCATCTCAGTAAAGAATGCACTATTTTACACGAGCAGAACATTCGAGTCAATCCATTCACTTTGTTGTGTAACTTTACAGATTACAAACGGTCTCCGGGCGATGAAAAGTTATGCTTTTGAATAGAGGATGATGTATTATATTTATAACAAATGTATTGTACATAGAATAAAACATATGCCATATTTGCTGTTTTAAAGCCTTTCCTTGCATATAATAGGCTGTACCAAGGGCCCTAATATATATATACTACTTGTTGCTTATGTTAACAGTATAAAATAATGTACATACAACATTAAAAGTTTTAACAAGTACGTGAGTAAAAGAATGTATCATTTTTATTTATTCTCACAAATTTTGCCTTTTTATGAAATGCAAATAGAACAGAACAGTTTTTATACATATTCTTCTGTGCTTTAGATTAAAGCTGATCACGTGTACAAATCTAGACTCTTCCTCTGAAGGATTGTAAACCAAGTACACTGACATTCTGGTGTGTTCCCCCCCGGGCAGGATATGTTCATCTTTTATCTTCATATGTTCTGGTTTTTAAGACAAAAAGTCTTGAATAAGTATGCAAATTAGCCTTGGGGGCTCCAGGTTCCAATACGACCTTGTTTGCATAATTTTAAAACCCAGGGAATAAGAAGATAAAAGAAGAATAGATCTTACCAGTGGGGGCACACAGTAGTATGTCAGTATGCTTGGTTTACAATCATTCATCCTGGTGGTAGATGTCCTTTAACACCAGTTCAAAGGTTTTAAGGTCAAGATCCAAGATCTAACTGCATTTTAAAGGCAATTGTCTTTCTGATGTCCTTTTTGGGATATAGACCATAAGCAACATTTTGCCAAAACGTATAACTTCAACACGGATTGTAGCTAGAATAAATGAAGACCAAGAATCAACAATAGACATGGAAAAGGAATCCACTGCCTCTGCTGCCGCCTTCAAATAAAACATATAACTTTTATTGGAACCAATTAAAACGACAACATTAAGACAGATTGCTGCATTTTGAGCTCATCCTAAGCTCTTAATCATAGTCATAAGTTCTTAATCATAGTCATGAAATGTCATAAGTATATATACACAACCACAACTATAAACCAATAAACGCTCCTAGTAGTCCAAATATATGTTTGGATTTTACTGCTATAAATTTTCATACTGTAAAGCTATATATCAGTGATGGCAACCTATGGCACTGGTGCCAGAGGTGGCACTCGGAGCCCTTTCTGTGGGCACTCAGGCCATCACCAGAGATGACTCCAGGTATCTTCCTGCAGTCCCAGACAGCCCAGGACTTGCTGTGCACAGAGCTATATTAAAGTGACAGGACTACCTGGGACTATTTTCTGCTTTATTGGTGTCCTCAGGGTGCTGGTATCATTGAAAACTGTGACAGAGAAGCGAGTATAAATCACAAATTAAATTTCAGTGATGGCACTTTGCAATAAATAAGCGGGTCTTTGTTGTAGTTTGGGCACTCGGTCTCTAAAAGGTTTGCCATCACTGCTATATATGAATACAACCGTTGTGGCACATCCGGTCACCACGCAATGCACATCAGAAATGAACGTTATGCCTGGTTTCTGCGGCTCCCCCCTCCCCAGCTCTAATCCTCACATCCCCTATATCTTTTTCTAACTTTTATTGCCCTAATATGCAAATTTTCTAAAGAGGCTACTGCGGGGTGGAGTAGCCGGAGCTGAGACTACACAACACCTTTACTTCACACCCCAGTAGCCTCTTTAATCCTCCTACCAGATATCTTCTGCGTACCCCTACAAGGAGCTGTGAGACCTCGTCCACGAAGCCGGCGTTCTGCGCAGAACACAGGCCTGCGGCTGCACGTTCACTGCTCCGGAGATACTGCGCATGTGATAAACTCCGGCAAAACTGCACGCCGAAGATATCTGGTAGGCGACTGGGGGGTGGAGTAGCTGCGCTGTATAGTCTCGGCTCCAGCTATTCCACGCCCCAGTAGCCTCTTTAGAAAATTAGCATATCAGGGCAATAAAAGTTATAAAAAGATACAGGGGATGTGAGGATTAGCCCTTAAAAGGGCTATCCTCACGTACAATAGAGGCACTTACCACCCGATCTACCTTAATAGGTAGAACCGTGGTAGTAGGTTTCCTTTAAAGTATCACAACTCTCATGGCATACTATACCTCCCATCACTTACTTTTCATGCAATAACTTTTATCAAATATAAAATATTGTCTTTGTATAACTGCATCACATAGTAGCTTGGATTTAGCTGCAGCTTAGGTCAGGCTGACAAGAGCCAGTCTGGTTTCCAATCAATGGTTTCCAAACACATAAAATGTATATTGCAAGGCAAGAGGTAAGTTAAAGGAAATCTACCATTTGTTTTTATGCATTGTGAACCAAATCTTCCTTGAGAATGCTGTAGCAATCATGAAACATATCTTATTTAATCCCTGATCCGAGGGGTTTTGCTCAAAAAGCAATTATAAAATTCAGGGCCTTGGGAAAGCTGGGTGAAGACTGCCTGCTATGCATAAGCACATTACACAGGGCTACCTGAGGTGGATGACTTGTACACAGCAGCTGGGGGTTGGTGCAGCGATTAATTACTTCTGCCTGTCGGGGACAACACAGTGATTTTATTATTCTCTGGGCATATTTGGGCTAAGAGGAGAGGCAGTCACAGGAGCAAAAGAGCCTCATTATCATAATTTTACAATAGTTTTTTCAGCAAAACAACTAAACAAGATATATTTCTGCATCAGTGTAGCTACAACATTCTCAAGGGATGTTTAGTTCATAATGCATAAAAGCAAATAGTAGATTTTCTTTAAAGGAGCACTTACATGGTAGTAATTTCAACAAAATATACTTACCTATTGCGTCTTATTCCAAAACCTGGCATATATCATTAGGCTTGACACACTTTGATTCCTGCAGAAAGACTTTAAAAATATGTTTGTTAGCCTTGGGTGCTTTGTGCATGTCACACAGGCATTCCCAGCTATTAATTATGCACAGCAAAAGTCCCCTCCGCACCCCTGCTGGAGAGCCTGGTGATGTCACAGAGCCTGGAGGTGTGCATAACTATAAGCTGAGAGCGCCTGTGTAACCTACACAGAGTGCCAGGGGTTAATTAACATATTTTTTCAATTATGATACTTTTTGCATTTATCCTGGCCTGTCAAGACTAATGAAGACGTGCTGTGCTGGGATCTGGAAGAAGACGCAGACAGGTAAGTATATTCAGTTTAAATTGCTACCATGCAAGTAAGAGAAGCATATACTGCAGAGTTTCTGTGCTGTAATCACAATGTCTAATATTTCTATATATAATATCTATTTTCATGGCCTATTTTGTTAGAAACTCTGCCATACCACCTGGAATATTGTTTTTTATTTCAAAATAAAAAGGTCTGTCTGGAAAGTTTTCAAAGGGAACTTGTCACTAACCCATAACAACTAAACATCTTTGAAAACTTCTGTTATGCAGCAGTACAACTATCCTTATAATGTTATTCCCCATGCATGAAAAGTTCCGCCGTTCTGTTTGTAAAGTTGGCTCAGCATCTATGCAGATGACTCCATGTGAGTCTGATCATTGTCTTCTCTCTGAAATGTGCCTGGCATTTTCATGTTCTTCCTGTTCAGCCGCACCTACAGCTGATTACCCTCGCTATAGAGAATTTCTGAGGAATGGGTGAGCCGATTTCTCTCTAACCAGTTACAAACAGTCAGCATCTCACTCTACCCCCTCATTCACCCCTCTCTCAGGAGCTGAAGAAAAAACATGCCCCTTTTCAATCAGAAAGCTGGGGGCAGGTCTGAATATGCATAGATGGTGAGTCAACTTTACAAAAGTACTGTGGAGTGTAATGGCATAAGGGAAAACAGTAGCGGAAAAGTTGTACTTGCTGTATAAGACCAGTCTTAAAAGATATGTTTAGTATGGGTTAGTTTAACTGATGGGTTCCCTATGCCATACTAATTTCCTTCAAAGAAAAAAAAGAAGAGAGACGATACGGGCACCACATGTGTAAAGCCAATTGGATTAGAGAGATGTTTAGATTCTTTAGTGAAAAGGTGCTCACATGAAGTAGCTTCAGATTTATCTTTGAGTGGTTTAGGCTGGCTTCCTGGTACCATTGGTGTCCATGAAGAAGATCGTGCATGTCAAACATTAAAAGTGTGGGGCTTATAAACTTGTGCTTTTGTGCTTAGAACAAAAATAAAATACTAGTATCATAGTTTATACAGTTGAAAAAAGACACTTGTCCATCAAGTTCAACCAAAGAAGGGAAGGGATTTGATGAGGAAGGGAATTTCCTTATGTAGTGGTCTAGGAGCTGGTAGCAGCCTACATCCACCTGACCCAAGGTCTCTCATTTTTTGTCCTGTGAGTCCCTAATACCTTTGTCTAATCTGAGGGTCGCCATTATTATATGTATCTGCTCTGTGGTCTCTATTATTATTTGTCTGCTCTGGGCACTGTATTATTCATTGTTGTTTGCCTGGTCTGGGGTCTGAATTGGTTATCACCTGGATGTAGCATTTTGTGGTTTCTGGGGTATAATTAGTGCTTCAGTATAATAGGTGAGCAGTATGACAATGCAGCCATCGGACCAAAAAAAGATTGTGTACCACTGCTCTGCATCAATTCCAGATATTCAGGAAGTCTTAAACACAGCGGAGTAGAAGCTCAGGCACCAGTGTAGGCCCCCTATAACCACATATAGAAGAATATATCAATCAGAAATTAAAGGCAGGCTTGAATTTAATCATTGGTGATAATACCAATAGCAATAACATTTTGGCACAATTGTTAGGTACAGATAAAACTGCCGTGGTCATCTTTGATAAAGGTCATGTCATTTAAAGCTACAACTTTTTACATCATATAACTTTAAATACAAAACACACAGTCAGGCCAAACTTGGGCTGAATACATACCAGAGAAATATAATGGGGCACATTTATTAAGGGCCATCAGACTTGGCACGTTATTTCTAGTACAAACTGCTTGCACAGGTATTTAAAGGGCACCTGCCATCAGGTCTCTGTCACTATTTCTGTCACTACTACCTGTTGGAGCAGCTCACAAGGATCCCATCCCAGCCTTTATCTAGTTATTCCATACATTAATCATTATATTAATTCTTTATTATGTAAATGAGGCTGGTCACATGGTCAGAGGCAGTGATGTCACTCCTGTTACCCCTCCCCTCTCCTCCCCCTGCTCATGTCTGTGTGTAATGTATAGTAAAGCATAGTTAGTGTATCTGCTGACATGCTGCATCCTCCTAATACACAGAGACACAGACATCAGCTACACAAGTACCTGCCATGTTCTGCCATAACATGTGAGACACAGACATCAGTTCCACAAGTACCTGACATGTTCTGCTAGAACATGTGAGAGACACAGAAATCAGCTCCACAAGTACCTGCCATGTTCTGCCATAACATGTGAGAGACACAGACATCAGCTCCACAAGTACCTGACATGTTCTGCTATAACATGGCTGCAGCCTGGAGCTGTTGTATCTCTCCTATACACACACACATGCACACACAGGCTACAGGGGGCGTGGCCACCAGCAAGCACATGGAGCAGCCATTACATGGAGCGGCTGTCAGTCATGCACTGGGGGTGTGGCTGTGCCGCCCCCTCATAAGCTGGACAGCTTGAATATGCTAATGACTCATTGCACATTTCACAGGTCATTTGCATACAGCTTTAGGACCTCATTGCTTAGGTTTACAGGCATGTAGAGGGACAATGAAGGGATAGAGGCAATGCTTTCTAATGGCAGTTTATGAAAATCCATTTCGTTTAGGGGGTTATTTTGCCTGACGGGTTCCCTTTAAGAAGGGCCTGCACCACCAGGTTTAACTTCCATAGTCTGACAGAAATGTGTCACATGCTCTATGTTAAAGGTGGTCCGAAAAAAGAGGGGCCATCTGCACACTACACCTTTATTTAGTGCAGTTTGCACTTTTCTTGGTTAATGTGCCCAATTGCCTTAAGACCAAAAGGGATAAGTGCAGGACAGCGTTAAATGAAATTAAAAGGGAGAAGAGACAAAAAAATAATACTAGTGTCTGGGTATTAGCAAAGACCATGTCATCCAAAAGAAACTCTTTAATGACCATATCCAGGGCCAGGTGCAGGGACAGGCAGTGACCCATTGTAAAGAAAGAGAAATACTGTTAAAAGAAGAGGAAAACAGATGCTAAAGTACTAGTACAGTCATCAGCGGAATAAGGGACATCTAGCAAGTAGTGATGGGAAGTCTGGCTTTTCTTAGGGATACGATCCCTAAGAAGAGCCAGCTCTTTTTGGCTCCTTAACGGCTCCCTATTAAATATACAATAGGGAGCTTCAGTCCAGCCAGTCACCACACTTAAAGGGGGCCTGGTGAGCAGTTTAGAGGCAGGGTTAAGTGAGCCATCAGCTCTTTGTGTCGGCTTGGCGAACAACCCATCACTACTATCAAGGAAGACTGATGAGGAAGATGAAAGGAACCATCCTGCTGTGAAGGCTGACATAGCTTCTCTGTCACTCTACTCCCATAAAGAGCTAATGCGGGAGGATACATCAAGAGATCCTCTATTTCTGGCATAGCCATTACTATGTTCCTGTAGACTAAAATGGCTGCAGATAGTGGACACAAGTCATTTGTCTGTTGCCTGAACCAACTATGATCCTCAGTCTCTGTAACGGGGCACATTTTCTGTGAGTACAGTAGCTTCAGGAGGCTTTGGCCAAGATCCTTTTTGTACGCTGTATATTTTGAAGAGCAATGGTCAAAGCTGTCTAAAATCTAGCAATGACAAGCTGCTTAAACATTGCTCCATCCACAACACTTCCTACATTCTTTGATGTAAGATACATTCTTCGTACATATTTGATATAACTTTACACTCGCTGTCCCAGCAGGGCTAAAAATCCCCTAATTCTTTAAAGAACACCTGCAAGGCTAAATTAGACCCTCACTCTCCAAATACACCCACTAAATACACACTACCACTATATACTAAACCAGGGGTCAGGAACCTTTTTGGCTGAGAGAGCCATGAACGCCACATATTTTAAAATGTTATTCTGTAAGAGCAGTACAATATGCACATGCCCCAATTAGATAGGTAGTCCGAGTGTCATGGGTGCCCATGTGATCTACGACTCGGATCGCAGACACACCTGAGCCCCTCTCCATGGCGGCTCCCCTTTCCGAGCTCACTCAACTCGCCACTTTCCGGCTCCCATCCCGCACTCGCTGGCAGTTTAAAAGGGCCAGTGCGCCACTGATTGGCGCTTCCCACTTCCCAGGTTCCTCTAAAGACCAACAGCTCCCAGCATTCCCTGCCGGATCTTAGTGCTTCATGACTATGAGGAAGCTTTCCACATTGTTTCCTTCCCAAGAGTTGACCTCCCGTTGTGACCCCGGACCTGCTCCTTCGCTGCCAGCCCTGATCTCTTGCTCCATCCCCGACCTTGCATCATTGCCTTGACCGTCTGCCTGTTCTTGACCACGAGACTGCCTAGTGATACTGTACCTCGACCTTGGCTGCCATCGTGGACAAGTTGCGTCTGTGAAACGACCTGGTGGTTCCATCCTGCAAGACCATCCTGCTTTGCGGCTGGCTCTGGTGAAGACCGGGTGCCACTTAGATTCTGGTCCCAGGTGTCTGCTTACAACATTGTCCACGCTGGCCAGGGGGTTCACTACTCCACGTCCTGACTCCCTCCACATGCATCCCAGTAGATATGTAGTCACAGCATTAAAAAAATATTCACTTACCAGTGCTCCCTGCAAGCAGCTCCTCATCGCTCCCACGGTCTTCTCTTTGACCCAGGCTTAGACTATGGTGGCGATGGCACCTGGGTCGTACAAAGCACTTAGGTGGCAGTAACATCGCTGCCTGTGTCCAGTGATCAGTCTAAGAGACACACAGCAGCCATCACTATTTATTAACCCCTTAAGGACTCAGGGTATTTTCGCTAATTTCTCGCTCTCCATCTTCAAAAATCCATAACTTTTTCATTTTTCCGTGTACAGACCTGTGTGAGGGCTTATTTTGTGCGTAACAAATTTTACTTTCCCATGATGTTATTTATTATTCCATGCCATGTAGTGGGAAGCCGCAAAAAAATTCCAAATGTGGAAAAATTGAAAAAAACTGCATGTGCGTCATGTTCTTGTGGGCTCAGTTTTTACAACTTTCACTCTGCGCTCCAAATAACACCTCTACTTTATTCTTTGGTTCGGTACGATCGCGGTGATACCAAATTTATACAGGTTTTATTGCATTTTAATACATTTTCAAAAATTAAACGAATGTGTACAAAAAAGAAAAAAAAAATTTTGCCATCTTCTGACACGAATAACTTTTTCATACTTTGCGGTACGGAGCTGTGTGAGGTCATTTTTTGCAAAATGAGCCGACGTTCTCATTGCTACCGTTTTGAGGACTGTGCGACATTTTGATAATTTTTTATTACATTTTTTATGTCATCTAAAAACTTGTAAAAGTCGCGTTTTGGACATTTGGGCGCCATTTGCTGTTCCGGAGGTCACCGCCGTCAATAACCATTTTTATATTTTGATAGATCGGGCATTTTGGGACGCGGTGATACCTAATGTGTCTGTGATTTTTACTATTTATTATATTTTATATCAGTTCTAGGGAAAAGGGGGTGATTTGAACTTTTAATATTTTAATATTTTTTTACATTTTTTAAACTTTTTTTTTCTTTTTTTCCCCACTATTTCTTAGACCCTCTAGGGTACATTAACCCTAGATGATCTGATCGCTCCTGCCATATACTGCAATACTACTGTATCGCAGTATATGGCATTTCTGCTCACTATACATTACAATGAGCCACAGACTCATTGTAATGCATGTGCAGAAGCCATGTATCCTCGGGTCAAACGAAGACCCGAGGCTACCATGGCAACCGATCGCTGCCCCCCGATGACGTTCGGGGGATCGGCGATTGGAGGTAAGATGGCGGCGCCCAAGCGCCGCCAAATTTAAAGTGCCGCCGGCGACTTTGCCGGCGGCAAAGAAAAAGTTAACGCCCGCGATCGGTGCAAGCACCGACCGCGGGTGATAGCGATGGGTCTTTGCTGCGATATGCAGCAAAGCCCATCTCTGTATGAAGAAGGTTCAGCCCGTGAGCCTTCTTCATACAACCTTCACAGCTCCATGGCGGATATATCCGTCACAGAGCTTGAAGGGGTTAAAGATCTGTCTGAGAGCCAGATGCAGCCAACAAAGGAGCCACATCTGGCTCCCGAGCCATAGGTTCCCTACCCCTGTACTAAACAATCTTATCAGGGTTAGATATATCCCATATACAACCACAGTCACATGATCTGTAGTGACATGGGACCAGTGACATCAGACCTTTGAGATAAGATTTGGAGAAGCAGAGGAGGGTGTGGGTGTAGCCATAATATGGGAGATGGATGTATATGGCTGTATAATGATGTAATCATACTCTGCATTTGAATATTACTCCAGGACAATCAAATACAAGTTATGCAATGATGGGACTACCCAGGGAAAAATAGCAGGTAAGAACTGTGATTAATAGCAGAAGCATGTGGTGTGCTCGGAATGATGGGAAATTTTAGTGTCACAGGTTCTCTTTAAGTATGTAGCAAGGAATGTTTTGGAGTGTGGGAGGAAACCAATGAAAATACGGGAAGAACATACCATACTCCATATAGACTACTAACCACTGAGCCACCCTGCGGCCCACTAGTATTTAGCATCATGTTTTAGACACAATTCATTGAGAGATCTGTGCAGCAGGGCTTATTGGTTCTGCTATTCCACTTTATCTGACACATGCAGTGTGAATATGCAATTATTTCTCCTGTGTACTGCATATAAACAGATGTTGTATATAAATACATTTATAAGGCCAAGTGGTATACAAATAAATTGTTTAGGGAGCGATATAATCAGAGGGGAAGGGGGCTATATAAATGTATATATAAGGCTGCATTCACACTGACGTAGCCAGGCGGGCACACATCGGCGCCCTGGAGAGGAGGAGGGGGTGAGCGCCGCTCATCCCCGCTTCTCTCCAAAGAGGAACATGGCGCATGGTGCTGTATTCCGAGAAAAGATAGGACATGTCCTCTCTTTTCACAGGGTACTGCGGCACCACACTGCTCCTGTAAGGCGCCGTGCGCCCATTGCCGTCTATGGGGGACATATATAGGCCGTATATACGTCCCCCATACGGCAGTGTTGAGCCTTAGAAGTCGCAAAACAGAGCATCCTAGACCCAGACCTGATGAAAAATCTGTTTTCACTGATGGGGCTGAAAAAACAGGTGTGATGTTTTCAAGACAATGTTAAACCTTAATTTTTTGAGCAGACACAGAGACAAAACTCAAGAAAAACGGAGACACAATGGAGACAAAACGTTACGGATGCAAATTGAATCTGAGCCATTGTGAATGAGTCCTAAATCAGCCTCCACATCCAATTACCCCCCTTGATGTTGGATCTAGCTAAAAAATCATAGATTAATAGAGGATCCTGTCATAAATGTAAATTACAATGTATGAGAATTCTCTGAGAAAACTCCCTTTAAAGATATTTACAGTGGAAAACAACTTAGAGGTGTTGTCCATGTAAAAAGGGAATGAGTCACCAGAAAATGACTGAGTGGTCGAACCAGGTTTTCTTGTAAAACACTATTTTGAGGATTTCCTTTTTTAAAAAAAAACATGTCACTAAGCCTAATAGTTTGACACTTAGGGGTTTTTGCAACAGTTATTTCATTTGCATCATACTAAATAATAGGACATAACATCCACTAATGACAATAGATGATGCCAAAGCTCATTTACACCTCATAATTTCTTAAAAACTCTCCAAACTTGTTCAGAACAATGGCCATGAGCGCGCTGTAAAGCATATCCCCAAAAGCTGCAAACAGAACTGAGGCAAGATGGCGACACTCATAGTTATGTCCTGAAAATCTCCAATCAGGGAATTTTATCAGCTTATTTTCAATGGACTTTTCAAACACATAGAGACTTTATTAAGGAGGCATTCATTTCAATAGAACATGAGGACTTGATCACATACTAATCTAATATTTAATATTATTACAAACCATAACAGGAGTGTTAATGAAATAAATGTGTTAAAATGGTCCATTGTTGTTCCTAGACTCCCTCTGAAGTGGGCCACACCCGGCCTGGACTTACAAATACCACAAGATTTCACTTACCAACCAGATGCTAGAAGTTAATGTTACAGAACAACAAATGCCGGGTGAAGCTACTGTCAAGTAACACCCAGATGTTGCACAAGTCATCATGGCTGTATGGCCGCGGTCACATGTACTGCTAGGCGTCCGTTCATAACGCGACGCTAGCGCACAGGGGGAGGTCCTCGGTCTGAACGCACATGCGTTTCCAGAGAAACGCATGCGATCGGCTTAAGAATCGCATGCGTTTCCTTGAAAACGCATGTGCGTTCGGGCCGAGGACCTCCCCCTGTGCGCTAGCGTCGCGTTACGATGGACGCCTAGCGGTACGTGTGAACGCGGCATATGATGCAACAAACTGGTAGTGGTTCATTAGATCAATTTCTGATGACAGGTTCCCTTTAATGTCATTCCATTCGTTCTATAGATCCACAACAAACATTTACCAAGTGTTGTTGGGGGTGTTAAGACTCAACTCCTGTAGATGCTTGTGAATTTGTAGTGTATACTAGTTCCTTGGCTGCTGCCTCACCCATCCAGAGTCCAAAACTGGATCAGATTAATAAATAGTAGAAAATGTGGGAAAGGTGCTTTAGGAGGACGGTTACACAATTCTTTTTCCTAATTGATTGAAGAACAACTTTCCAGGCTCCATTATAGGAGCTCATCGTCTGAAGGTTATCTGACCTGAAGAAGACATCATTCACATATGTTATTGTTCTTTCAATAAAAGTCACTGATACACGCAATTGTGTTGTGATTGTCTATTTATACTTTGTTTGTATGTATCCAGCAAATGATTCCAGCCCTGCTTTACCTAGGACATATCTGTAAAATGCAGAGTAAACCGGCTCACTGGTTTCTAGAACTCATTACAAGCATAAGTCACTACATCATACCTCCCATAATCCGGGTCTAGCCTACCTTTGAAGCCATGTTAATTGAAGCTCTGTCCGGATTCGGAAAAACCGCGGTATTTAAAAAACAAAAATGTGTTGCTTGACACGCACTTACATGCACCAGGAATAAGTTGGTGAACTCCGGCGAACCTTGGCGGACCTCAGTGCAGCAGCGACACCTGGTGGACATTGGGCGCACGACCTTAGTGAATCGCCGGAAGACCCGAATCCGCGACGGAGAACATGCTGCTGGATTGCGACAGGACCGGGTAAGTAAATGGCCCCCAATGTAACAACATGTCAAGACAGAGCATACACTGGCTCAGGTAATACCCCCAAAGAGCCCTACTGGCTTATTAGCATCATTTTAAAAGTTGATTTTAGAAGCAAGGAGCCCATGGATAACAAATATAAGAAGATTACCATATAAGAAGATTATTATGATGGATTTTGATGGTATTATACTTTGTGGGCACACTATGAAATGGGGTTAGGAATGAAAAAAGGAAGGGATTTATAGCCAAACTTTCAATGTTCTGACATTTGAGAGGTATGATGACTTCAGTGCTCTTCAGCTTTACCCATTTTGATTACTATGTTTAACCCTAGAATGCATACCTGGGGCCTCGCAGGCCCGCTCTGTTAGTTTTTTTCTTTTTACTGCAAGATTACTTCAGTTAGAATTCTGAAACTCTAGGTATTCCTCAGTTATATAGTTGTTAGTCATTTCCAGTTGTTCATATATTTTTATGTTACAGGCATTTCGGTATAATAACTCTTTTTTGTGAATACCCCATATTTACATACCTGGGGCCTTTTAGGCCCGTACTAGGTTTACATGTGATCCTAAGTCTTTTTGTCTTTTCTGTTGCTGGGGAAAACCATAGCGGGCAACGGCAGCGCGCGGGGAGAGGAGAAGGAGGTGAGCACAGCTCACCCCCGCCCCTCTCCATAGGGATACATGGCGCACGGCACCGTATTACGGGAAAAGATAGGACATGTCCTATCTTTTTCCTGGGTACGGAGCGGTACGGTGCCGCACATGTGCTGCACTGTACCACTCCCGTAGGCGCCGTTCGCCCATTACCGTCTATGGGGGACGTATCATTATAGTTTACTGACTTCTTAGGGTACAATGGCACAGTCTACATCCAGGGGTTTGACTGACCAAGAAATCAAAGCAATCATTTTTGATAGACAGTCCTGTGTAAAATACTACAATTTCATCTTCCAGATGTTGAATTACAGATAACATGTGAAAGATTTAGCAGTCATTAGTAAATTCGAAAAGGAAACTTTGAAAAGGGATATTCCTGCAGCATGTTTACTGCAACTTTTATATAAAAAAATAAAACTTTTAGACAAAAAAACATTATTATAAAGAGTTATATCAAATGAGTATATTGGGCGTTTTAAGCCCGTTCAGTTACTTTGGTTTTTTTTTTGCACAAAATGTTTTGAATTATTCTTAGGATGTATTCTCACTAGTGCTGGTGTCTGCCAGGAGGTGATCCATAATGGATATGATCTCTTGGTAACTCCAGTTAAGGCTGTTGGAATGCCCGGACTCTACCAGCCTTAGCTGGGGACACCAGGAGGTCCGATCCATTACAGGTCCCCTCCCGGCAGACACCAGCGCTAGTAGGAATGCATCCTTACTTTGCATTTTTCAAATAAACTTTGAAAAGTATTTTTATTTGAGTTATTCCATGTTATTTGCACACAGGCCTAAAATGCCCCAGGTATGTAAAAGTGTAGATTTTTATGGTCATGCATTCTAGGGTTAAAGGAAAACTACCACCAGGATCAGGGAACAAGGCGGCATGGTGGCTTAGTGGATAGCATAACAGCGTTGTAGCCAGTGGCGTAACAACAAACGTAGCAGCCGTAGCGTTTGCTACGGGGCCCATGCTGCACACGGGCCCTGGATGGATGGCAAAACCACATCCACAACCACATCCTCGTGCCAACCCACCAGGATGTCCTCCTATCCACTCGCCCTCCGACATGTCCTTCTGCCCGCCCACGGCTGCCCTGTACCCCTACCCTTCTGCCGTCACACCCACCTGCCGGCATGTCCCCCTACCCGCCTGTCGTCACATCCCCTTGCCACCTGCCGTCATGTACCCCTACACTCCTGCCGGCATGTCCCCCTTCCCGCTTGCCGTCACGTTCTTCTGCCCACCTGCTGGCCTGTCCCCATGACCGCCTGCCGACAAGTCCTTTTGCCGGCCTGAACCGCCCCCTCCCCCTGCCTGCACGTCCCCCTACCTGCCTGCCGTCAAGCACCAGGGGCTCCAGATTCCATAGCTGTCAATCAACTCGTGAAACCCTAAGGCTCATTTGGATAAGATCAAGGGCATAAGAAGATTATAAAATATCCTTATCCTGTCAGAGGAGCACACACCAAAATGTAAATGTGCTTGGTTTACATTCCCTGATTATGAGGGTAGATTTGCTTTAAATGTTTTATATATATTTGTTTTTTATTATATACATTGCTGTGGAACTTATCTTCAGGGATCATTAAAGTCTTATCTTATCTTGTCTTAACTTATATCAGTGGGGTGGATTAGACTACCATGTCTATAATTCCAGTGATGTTGAGCTGTGGTTTATTTATACTTGAAGAAAAATCATCCTAAAAAATATCAGGGAAGCACATTGCACCTAGGAAAAGGACACAAGGAGGAGCAGCTGTGTCGACATCTCAAACCTCTGAACCTTTTTCTGAAATTCCGGCTTCACATAAGGAGGGAGAGATCAGCAGTTTAAAGAAAATCAGTTGTAGAAGGTCTGGGATGCTGGGAATACATAGTAATAGGTAAGGCTACTGAGAACACCCAAAACCTTCTACACTGATTTGATTGGACCCAATTTGAGACACCCGAAAGGGGGCAGCAAAGACACTAGTATAAATCACAAATATAAAAACATTCACACGATTGCGTTTCAACTCTCACTTCCATTAGGCTGTAAAAAAGGGTGGCACCTACTGTGCCTTGCATGTGGTTTCTCTTTTTTCCATTCTATAAACAACCCTTCTAAGCAAAATATGTTAAAGAAATCAGGGACAAAATCATGGTAAGCATGGACAATGTGATGGAATGTACCTTTACTAAAACTACAGAATGTATGTAGGAGGTCAAGAACAGAAAAAAGTAAAGAATTGCCTCAAGTGACCCCAGTTTGTATTATGTCGTAAAACTACAGGCGATCCCAAACTTAAGAAACACCCGACATACAGACAACCCCTAGTTACAAATGGACTGGATGTTGGTAATTTACTGTACTTTAGCCCTAGGCTACAATAAACAGCTATAACAGGTATCACAGGTGTCTGCAATTAAGATTTACTCTTAATTCTGGTTCTTATGACAATTCAACATTTTTAAATTCCAATTGTCACAGAGGCCAAAAAAAATTTGGATGGGGCTACAATTATAAAATATACAGTTCCGACTTACATACAAATTCAACTTAAGAACAAACCTACAGAACCTATCTTGTATGTAACCAGCGGACTGCCTGTACTGGTTGCTCCGAAAC